>NC_134700.1:136120052-136436052 GCF_043290135.1 Rhipicephalus microplus
ATGTCTTCCCTGAGTTACCCATTCTACTGTCAGTGTCTTTGAAACGAATGAGCAACATCAATATTTCATATTTTTTGGAGCTTTAGTTCCTCATCTAGAAGGCGCACTTTACGCGCTTTTCGGTGCGTATTTCTTGTTTCTAAAATAACTTCTATCCTTGAGGCACTAGCGTACAGTGAGTCCGCCAGCAACATGTTAGCAATACTTACGTCAACGGGGTGCTTCACGTAGTGGAGGTATAGGAATTCCAAGCTAATCTAGGAGTTCTTAGCTACTTAAAAGTTTCGATGTTGGAGTGGCTAGCTGCTTGTTATGCCTCGTGTTCCGACCACAGCACTGTCTTCAATAGTTTGTCGACTTCTTCAATGTGTTAGTACTTCATGATTTGGTGTGTAGACCGTAAATTGTTAACACAGTTTTGGGACCGGCTAAAAAAAATTTGGCTTCTTTTAGTAGACTTCAAAAACTGCAGTGAGGAGAATGGGTTGCACAAGCATGACTGCAGAGGAAGCGGGTTATGGTCATCATCATGGTTAAGCAGTGTTTTCTGACTTAATTATGTTGATTTGTAATTACTTTTTAATTAAGGGACCCGTTATTTCGCTGCAACGAGATTCTAGATCTGCAGGCAGGATACGAATGGCGTCCCCCTGTTGTTGTAGCGGCTGCATCGCCCTGTATTCGATAAAAAAAAACCGTCTCAAACTTCTGTTATGAGGCGCTATCCTTCAGGGGCGCTGCTGGCGCATGGACGCCTTTTTATAGAGCTCTTATGGTGAACCGGTTGAAATGACTGCAGGCCCAGTCAGCCTTCTAATGGTGAAGTGAATAATGCGACTGCATTGACAGCCTCAATAGAGTTAGGGGCTATAGACGGTATTGTGCTCCAGGTGTTTATACATATTTAGCAATTTTTCTTACAAGACTCCCAACACATATGTTGAGTGGCCACTTTTTTGGCAAAATATAAATCAAAATAGCTAATTTCGGCGACTCTTCGCTCGCCGTTTTGAGAATTTCTCTGAAAACTCAGTGGCAACCCTGACCCTAAAGAGCATCGCCACTGAAAAATTTGCACGGAATATCCACGCAGAAAATACTGATGATTTGGGCGAAGCATACGTTCATCCACCTGTATGTCTGTCCGTTGGTCTGTTTGTCAGTGAAGGACGAACAGACGGACGCTTCACTCCACTCACCAACTCCGTGTGTACGCTGCAAATTTCTATACAAAAGCCACCAGTGCCATCTCATGATATATTCAAGAACATTCACACATGAAGCCAAGACAAGTGATGTAGATCGGATAAATGCAATAAAAAAACGTGCAAAACAATATACATGTATACGTGTTCATAGTGCCAATCATTTTTTAGTAGTCGCCCGACACAGGTGGAGTTTTCAAGACCGGTGAGTTGAGAAAGTCAGTCCAGACTTCAAAAAAAGTGATCACTCGTACGCACAAACCTTCTGACCAAACTCACGCACAAATCTTTATTCGAATATCATTGAACACGAACTTCTTCATGTTGTTACATTTTAATCACTTGTAAACAATTTTCACCCAAAACAGCCCCACCTGTTGTAAAGTAGTCGCTTGTAAAGCATTGCCAGAGTGAAACTTCAGTATGCACCTGCTATGTTTGACCCTAACCAGGCTAATCGTAATGAAACTTTGGAGTCATTCTAGAACCGTGCAACCAGATTCATTGTTTCGGATAATTACCAATACCCAGAATATCCGCTCTCAGATATAAGCTGAAACTTGCTGCCATTGCTTGATGCAAGTCCCCACGAGCGTGTCTCGTCCATCGTAAGCGCCTGGTGGCGTGGTAGTGCCTCCTGACCCCGGGTGTAACCCAACACGGTTTTTTAGGTCCCTAGATGAAACTTGTTTCCCAAATAGTGACACCTTTCTTTTTCCTCCTCGCCTATGTTCCTTCAGAGCGCCCTAGAAGGTTCAAAACTTTCATCGAAAAGCGAATGTTGGTTGTGATGTCGCGACGGTGAATTTGTAAATGATAGAAAGTTGAAGTCCTCATTAATTGAGTATAGTAACCATCATGTTTCCAATAAACTTCTGGCTAGGTTCCACATATACTCTCACTTTTAGGTACAAAACGTGTGTATATAGAGTAGCATGTACGTACATATGGGCAGATGTATGTATTATTATGTTAGTGTATTATATGATTATATCTATATGTATGTGTTTTTTATATGTAATGAAAAGAGCCTCGATGTCTGATTCTGTGTGTCTATGCAGCCTATTTTTTGTACTAATATGTCACCTATTTTCGCTTTTATGCCATTTCTGTGTTTCTGTTATTACGTGGCTCCTTGTATTGTGATAATTATTATTCAGTGTAGCACTGTTTGCTGAACTTTTTTCGCGTAGCGAAGCCACGTCAGGCCCAATGGCCTTTAGCTTTGCTTCGTTTTTTTGTATTCTCTCCAGAAATAAAATCTGTTCATTTCATTTCATTTCAAGAAATGAGTCGTACAGTAAACGGTTGCCTTTATGAACGTAAACGCTACAACAATAGAGGAAGAGGGATGTACGTTACTCCACTGGCAACGTTGTGCAGTTCTATACTTTACACCACTAGCCAAGGCGTCTCGCATCCTACTGCGAAGTTCATCCGGTTATAACTCATCCAGTTCTCCAAATATGTTTTCTTCATGCTGTGACACAGTGAACGCGCTTCTTGCTGGATCCTTTCAGTTAGCACAGCGTGTGACGTTGTGACGAGTGTTGACAGCCGGCTTGCGCACACGCAACAAAAAACAACGGTTCGACGGGTTCGAATGCACCATTTGCAGCATTTTAGTGATGGTTTTTTTTTAAATGCGCCCATTTGAACAATCGTGATACCAGGTGATTCTGATGCGTTGCTCTGAACTTCCACGAAAAGGGAGAGGTCTACTGGTGAGATGTCCAAAGCAGCGAGTTTCTTAAGGTGTGTTGAATACACCCTCCAGCTGCCCTGTATTCGATCATTTCACTGACTATAGGTGGCGCAGTGGTAAGTCGAAATTGCGAACTAGACGGTGATGTCACGAGCGTGCACGTCAGCGTCGCGGAGTGTGAAGACTGGTTCATTGGTTCATGACTACTCACAGACTGAACTGCGGCTGTGTTTCAATTCTTAGACAGCCCGTAGACAGTCTACGCAGACTGCTTAGAAGACAGCACCGAGCTCATTCTGTCCGAAAATTGGAACGCATCTGGACGTCTTTTACGTGATGATGCGCCACCTCGTGTCGAAAAAAAAAAGCTAAAATAAACAAACCTGACAGTCGCATTTTCTAGCCATTCGTGTTGAAATAAAAACAAATAATCGTTACTCACATTGAGTGTCTGGGGAAGCGTCTGCATGTGTGCAGACGACCAATTTGGCAAGATTTGATTTATCTTAGTGATTCACTGAGCCGCCAGCTTGTCTAGACAGGAATGTAGCCTGCATTGTATTTGTCTAAGATGCCTTCTTATCGAAACTGTCTATTTTTCCGGCTAATTGAGAATTGGAATGGGACTTCAGATGGCTGCCGTACATTTAGCTGTCTATTTATCCATCTATGGTGAGTATTGGAACAGGCCCTCCGTCGCAGTGTATCACCGTTTGACAGCTTCGGAGCGCGGCTACATGGCGCCGCGTGCGTTGCTGTAATCACCAAACAACGCACAAGTATTTGTACCAACTGGCACGCACTAGACGCTGATTAGACGCAGTGTTGGCGTTTTAATAAAAACTGACAAATTCCCCTCTTTCTCTACCTCACCCGGTGAAAACTGCTGGTCTTTAAATGAAGTATATTGATTCAATCATTTATATGTGTTTGCTAACCTAAAGAGAAGCTGCTGCAATTGAACAGACTTTTCGAGGTAAGTCATGCTATCATCCAGAGCACGGAAGGAGGCCGCAGGTCGTGGCGACTATTCTTAGTGTCTCAATAAAGTGTTATTACATAGGTTTTAACCTATCACATCAAGGTAGCAGACCGGTTCTTCTACCAGTTCAACCGCCCTGTCTTTTTGTTTGTTGCATTTCTCTCTCTTGTAATCTATTGCCCGCTTCTCAGTGAATCCTCCGCTGTTGATGCCTTGGTGGAACAGCATGACTATCATCAGCAGCAGAGGTGCAGCTACAGAAATTGTACAGCACATTATCGGGGTATCTAATCTGTCATAAAAAATTTTTAATCGCATCAAGGTAGTTTCCACCCCAAAGCTTTCATTCGGTACAAGTAATTTGCTCGAACCTTTTCACGTTTCATTGCATTTACAATTTATGTGTTATTCTCTCTGATTTTTCGTTTTTAGGCCAATGACCCAGAACGTGTGGGAGACATAAATTGAGGCCATCATGATCATCATCGCTTGCGCCACGATAACCACGCCTTCACGTGCAGTTGTTCGTAGGCCTGCAGATCGCAAGAAGGTAGAAGGCGAGACAGCGTGGCCACCCCGAGCTTCAGTCATGCAAAGCCACGTCCACTGCAACCCCACGCTGGATAAGAGATTCGACGCAGGCACCCACAGTTTCCGGATTCAGAATGCATGTGGGCTACACTGCACTTTGTTCAATGTGGCCCCTTTTTCGAGCCGACGCCTGCTGCATCACTGTTCCTTGAGCGAGAGTGTGAGGCTGCCGCAGCGCTTCGACGGATAAATTCTCGTTCAACGGTGTTTTCCGAGGGCAGGTAAAGTTTTTTGCATACGGAGCCAAGGATGTCGCGACAAAGATTTAGCCATTGCTAAGATTTTAGCAGCTGATTTCTGTGAAAGCGCCTAAATAATGTCATCAATTAGGCTAGGAAGGATGTACGCCGCAGTGGCATAGGCCGCCACACAGCTATCCTTTATTTGCTCAGTGTTATCCACATTGGCAGCTGCCGAAATTAAGTGGGTTATCACCAAACACTTGACCAGATCGTGCAAGCTTTTGATGCTCGCTTCCGTCAAACAGAAAAGCAAAAGAAAGGTGAGACCAGTGCACACACATGCTGTCTACCAAACGACGTGCAAAGTTTACGCACTTCCTGACTGAAGACTGTAAGTGGAAGGAATGATTCGGATTAGATCTATTATTGTAACTCAACGATACTTTTGGCTCAGATTTACTATTTGTAATAAATTATACTGGTGTTCTTTTGGAGTATTCGCGAGATCTAGCTCAAAAGCTTTATTTTTAAGGCTCTCACTGATTCGTCACTTGTTGATCTCCCGAATTTCCTTGTTGGTTTTCTTTATGTTAGTGAACTACGCGAAAAATATTCTGCCTATACTTCGCGTGCTCAGGCCTCCTAAAATGGGATTGTATTTCATATATAATGTTGAGAAACTGCGTTAAAGCTGGCCGACGCCATTATATTCTATGACGTCACGGTTTATATGTCTGAATTTCAATATGACATCACCACTCGCGATTTCTTTGTACATGTTTACGGCTTACCAAGCGTCTCCTGGTTCGATGATTTTAAAAGTAGCAAAAAAAGATTGATGGATATGAAAATATTTTTAGGTAATAGAATAATATTTTAAAACTAAACGCCCGCGTGCATTGACAGACCGACCTTGGTTCTACAATGCAATTTACAAATAGAACAGCTCCTGATTCATACATGAGCTTCCGGCAACAAACTGGTCAACTCCGCGTCTCCTGACCGGCTTGCGTCGCTGCATTGCTCGTGTGGGCCCATCGCCAGGCTAGACACTCACCTAAAATCCGACCAATCATTCATCCGACGTTTCCATAAATGTAGGAACATGCGCATGTTCGTTGATTACCTGCCACAGAGAGCCCAGCAAGAGCCGATGAGAGCAATGGCTCCACCGGCTGGAACATACTTGCCAGAGATCCGTCGCGCTCTACAAAAAAGAATAAAAGGAAACGCATCCTAACAGGTTTGTGAGAAACTGTGCTGATAAATGTTTATTGCAACTTGTTTGTTTTTAAGGCCGAAGCATGTGCGTTCATGAAGATTATGCGCGCCTCGTTGATGCATACCAAAACGTTATTTGATTGCTATAATGCCTTGGATATGCAGCTCACCATCCAAACTCGGCATTGTGGTTCACTCAGTGTCCACCGCTGAGTCGCTGGGAGTGGTTCTGTTTGGAGAAACCGGCGCTGTCCGTGGACACAATTTTGCCAGAGCGGTGCTCTTACAGCGGAGAGCGACAGCCATAGTGGAGAGCGTGCACGCTTTGCGCTTTTTCCGGGAATGCTCGGTTCCTCTCCTTCTACCACCCACGAACCTGTCGAAGTAGCTGAGGAAGGCGCAACTTCGAAGTGGTACCTCAGCCTTTAGACAGACTAAGGCGCGTAGCATAGAACGCACGGCAACGGTTGCACGGCTTGGTGGGCGGCAGTCTGCGGAACGTGGGTGCCTGGTGATAAAACAGATTTGTAAATAGTGATGTAAACGGCTTCGTGTATTTTGTATAAAAATGTTGCCTTATGCTATATTGTTTCGGTTATGTCTCCAGTTTATCATTCTTCACATAGCAATAATTTTGATTATTCCGAGAACGTTTCCTTGCATTGAGGAAAATATAACCAAAAACAACACGTCGCTAGTGTCATTTGCCTATCCCTGCACTGTTTTTTTTTTCTGTTTGTCAATCTGAAACACATTTATTTAGTAAAGCTCTGCTTGCGTTCCGAGCTACTCTCTCCGAAGTTTATAAAAAAGGACTTGCGCAATAACTAGTAGGTACACATGAGCCATTTTTAAAGCCAATGCTGAAACTGAAATCGGAATAAATTTACGCAAACATTAAACACCCCAAGTATCTTGAACTTCTCGAACATTACTAATCTAAGTGGGGCTGTTCGATGTAGTAACATGAACTCGAAAGGACCGCGTCTAATGAAAAATGATCAATTGCTCCAACTGTTTTTAACTGAGGCACATTCACCAAACCAGCACTGTTCTGATAATCGTGACCAAGTCAACCAACATGGTCTACCCCAATCTGTTTCAATTGTGTCGTAGATCCTTTATTATCGTGTTTACGTTCCGCGAGCAGGTTTTCCGGGGCGCGTCAGAACTTACTGAAATACATGATGTTCAATGTCAAAACTCATTTTTATAGAGTAAGACGCTAACTTTTGTACCTATTTCTGCCTCTTATCGATTCCTTTCGAGTTAAAGCGACACTATCATCTCCTCTGTTTGCCCGAACAAGGTATATGTGAAATAAAAAACCTAATGAATGAATACCTTGAGCATCTATCTAGTTCTTGAAGAAGGAGGAGCATAAATAAGAAGAAGGGCTTGGAATGAAACGAACTGAAACACTTTTTAAGGCCTTCAGCAGATTCCAAGAACAATAAAACACTCATGAGAGTCGAGATTAGTGTGCTTTTTGAGAATAGTGGACAACAAGGACCGCCCGTTGTTCAAAGCTAGAAATCAAATTATGCTCTAGCGACAAAGCAAGGCACCGAGGGAAGCTCAAGGATGATGGTAATTTTATGTGAATGTATCCCTACGCCACACATTTGAATCAGTTACACTTATTTTACAAGCTAATTCTTGCCAATAAGACTTGTACTAATCTATATAAGCCAAATGCAAGTTTATTCCAGAATACTGACAAACTAGGTTATGTAGATTTAAACGAAAATATAGATTTGCGGTATTTGGAGAAAAGGAACAGACTGGTATAAATGTGTTTTAGCAGTTTTGAACGTATTCTCAGTACGAATAAAGTGCGTTTTTCTCAGTTTAACATAAAGTGCATTTGGTAATTTCAGAGAAAAAACGCCCGATATGTATGCCACTGTTCTGGATAGTTTTACCAATATATAAAGCGTTCCACGCCAGCAGAAGTGGTTAATAATACCATGTGGTACGAGTGGTGCTTGATAACGTCATCATGAAAACAATCTTAAATAGCGAAAATTGACAGCACAATAATGAAGTAAATCATAATGATTGGTGTGAAGCACCCGTCTGTCTGTCTGTATGTCTGTCTGTCTGTCTGTCTGGCTTGCTGGCTGTCCATCCATCCATCCGTCCGTCTGTCCGTCCGTCAGTCTGTCTGTCTGTCTGTCTGTCTGTGTGTCTGTCTGTTGGTCTGTCTGTCTGTCTGTCTGTCTGTTTTTCTGTCTCTCCAGCAATACGACTGTCCATTCGTCCATCCATTCATTATTCTGTCTACCTCTCTTTCCATCCGCTCCTATCCCGCTGGCGAGAGAAAGAAAATAAAACATTTATTTGCGACCAGGGAAGGATTGTCGGCGTGTGGGATCCTAAGTCCGGGATCCCATTGGCACGGGCCGCTGCCCTTGCTAGTCTCACGAAAGCCTCTTGCGTCCTTGATCGGAGCTGGACAGAGCTACCTCCAACCCTACAGTGTTGTGTTGTGCTCTGGGTTGTAGAGGTGGATTGTTGGGCATTCCCATATCATGTGGTACACGGTGGCTGTTTTATTGTGCACAGAACCTACACTGTGGTGCGTATGTGTCGGTCTCTATTTTGAACAGTATGTATAAATTGGGTAACACAAGGTCTGCTGGCGACGCCATGCTACCTGAGATTTTTTACTGAGCTTTGGCCCCGGGAGTGGAATTGATTGATATGTGGGGTTTAACGTCCCAAAACCACTATATGATTATGAGAGACGCCGTAGTGGAGGGCTCCGGAAATTTAGACCACCTGGGGTTCTTTAACGTGCACCCAAATCTGAGCACACGGGCCTACAACATTTCCGCCTCCATCGGAAATGCAGCCGCCGCAGCCGGGATTCGAACCCGCGCCCTGCGGGTCAGCAGCCGAGTGCCTTAGCCACTAGACCACCGCGGCGGGGCCCCGGGAGTGGAAGTTTTCGTCTTTCGAGTCTTTGATGTTCTAGGATATCTGTGCATATTAGGAGC
The DNA here is from genome assembly GCF_043290135.1 of Rhipicephalus microplus. Taxonomy (NCBI): domain Eukaryota; kingdom Metazoa; phylum Arthropoda; class Arachnida; order Ixodida; family Ixodidae; genus Rhipicephalus; species Rhipicephalus microplus. Next base: position 136,128,941 of record NC_134700.1, read on the forward strand.
GGGTCCATACGCATAGACGAGTGAGGGTGGAATATGCCTGGGTAAGAGGTCCGGAAGAGTAGTTTTCGGGCCGAGGATTGAACGAGCTCATTGCCTCTAAATCCGCTGTGACCGGGTATTCATGTTAGCTGTTTCCAATCAACCTCTGAGAGTGAGGACGGGAGTTGTGTCAGAAGTCTATGCGCAATTGGGCCAATGTTGTCTTTACAAACATTTCAGTAGGCTGCTTTCAAATCTGTTAGAACGAAGGCGGACCTGAGGTTTCATAAGGCGAGGGCAATTCCTGCTTGTTCCATACTATCGATACCTCATCGGGTCCCGGGGTGGTACATGAGGAAAGGTACCGCCCCTGGGACCCGATCAGGTTTCGATATGACTCTTTTCTAACCTGAGCGATGACATGGCTGAGTATCTAGTAGATATCGCGCTACAGCACGCACAGAAACCACTAACGCCTTCTAGTGATATTGTGGGCGTTTCTTACTTACATAGTTTTCATACCTGTATGATCATAATCACCATCATCTGCTTGCCTTTTTCTCATGGCCACTCTGTGCCATCATCATCGTCATCATCTGTTTACTTGCTCTACCGGTTCGTTTTGCGAGGTTTTTCCTCGAATAAACGCTGTCGCAATCATGAATACCAAGAATTCATATTATTTCCAAGGATGGATGGATGAATGGATGGATGGATATGGCTGTACCCTTTAGATCGGGCGGTGGCTTGCACCACCAAGCCGTAATACACAATGAACTAAAAACTAGATTTATTTTTTTTTTTGAAAATTGAGTTTGAGGTTTCGTACTTTGCAGTGAAGAGTTTAATTTTCACTCGTGCCTTGACTTTAGCCACCAATCAGATAACCTCCTTCTAGTTAAGCCTACCCGCTTAAAGTCTATTTTGCCCTCCCGGTCCCTAAACCCCAGTGCTTTGAAAAACTCTGCGCCATCATCCTGAACTATAGGGTGAAGCCCTTTACAGAACATTATCAAATGTTCGGCAGTTTCTTCTTCCTCTCCACACGCACTGCATACTGTGTCTACCCCTTCGTATTTGGCCCGATACGTCTTGGTTCGCAGTACTCCCGTCCTGGCCTCAAACAGTAGAGAACTACCTCTAGTGTTATCATAGATCCTTTCCTTGCCAATTTCCTGTTTAAAAGTTCGATAGATCTCTAGTGCGGACTTCTTAATCATGCCCATTGTCCACATGTTAGTCTCCGTTTCCATCACTTTCTTCTTAGCCGATAGTTCTTTTCGGTTTGGCCACCTGCTGTTTTCAAAGTATTTACCAGTCAATTTACTGGTTCGCTTCCTCCATTTTGTATCGACATTCTTCATGTACAAGTAGCTGAAAACCTTCCTAGCCCAAAGCTCCTCTCCCATTTCTCTCAATCGCTTCTCAAGTTTTATCTTGCTGCTAGCTTCCCTGCCCTCAAATGATGACCATCCCATATAACCTTGTACTCCCTGATTTGGTGTATTCCCGTGAGCTCCTAAAGCAAGCCTACCTATTCCACGCTGCTTAATTTCTAATCTTGCTTGAAGTTCTGATCTCATGCTCAAGACGGCATTGCCGAACGCCAGCCCAGGAACCATGACCCCTTTCCATATTCCTCTCACAACATCATACCTATTGTAATTCCACAGTGCCCTATTTTTCTTCACTGCTGCATTCCTGTTACCTTTAGTCATCACGTATATTTCGTGTTCTCTCCGGTACTCGGTCCCATTGCTTATCAATACGCCCAGATATTTGTATTTACCTGTTATCTCTAGCGTGACCTCCTGTATTCTAAGCTCACTACCATCGTTGTCATTGAAAATCATGACTGCTGATTTTTCCTTACTGACTCTAAAATCTAAATATCTCTCTCATTACCACAGGCGTCCATCAATCTCTGCAAATCTTCCTTGTTGTTGGCCATTAGCACTATATCATCTGCGTACATTAATGCTGGTAGTGCCTGATCAATGAGTTTTCCTTGTTTGACTAAAGAGAGGTTGAAGTCCAGTCCACTTCCCTCTAATTTGGCCTCAAATCCTTGTAGGTACATCATGAATAATAAGGGTGACAGGAGACACCCCTGCCTAAGCCCCCGTTTTAGCTCTGCAGGCTTGGATACCTGTTTTTCCCACTTTATAACTACCTTGTTACCTTTATACATATCCTTTAAAAGATTAGTGACTACATGTTCGACGCCTAGTGTGTCCAGTAGTCCCCACCATTTCTCTTGAACCACGCTATCGTACGCTCCCTTGATATCCAAAAATGCTAGCCACAGGGGCCTGCGTTCTTTTTTTGCTATTTCGACGCACTGCGTCAGTGAGAACAGATTGTCTTCCAACCTCCTGTGTTTCCGAAACCCATTCTGCAGTTCCCCAAGCACCCCCTCATCCTCTATCCATGCCTGCAGTCTTTCCTTTATAATCTGCATCGCCAGCCTGTAGATAGCGCTGTGTGTCTACGTCCAAGGACGTAGACACACAACGCCATCTAGTGAGCAATTCGTAAATTAGAGGTGACTACATACATATTAGACACTACATACTACATACGAACGAATGAGGCAACGATCCACACCCTAAGCAGGGTTGCTACATAGGGCTATGTTTTAACAAATTGGCGAACTTGAAACGCCCGTGGTGGTCGAAAATTACGAATGGCAACATGGTGAATTTCCGGCAATTTTTGTTATACGTCTTTCTTGAGTGATTCATTCTACGCTCAGCGTCTTCGGTACGAATGGGCAACATCACTATTTCAATTTTGTTGGAGTTTTAGACTCTCATCTATAAGGCGCACTTTACGCGCAATTCAGTACGTCTTTCTAGTTTTTCAAATCACCTCTATCCTTGAGGCAATAGCGTACGTTGCGTCCGCCAGCAACATCTTAGCAGTATACAAGCCTACGGAGTGCTTCACGTAGCGGAGATATAGGAAATCTAAGGTACTCTAGGAAATCTAAGCTACTTGAAAGTTTTGACTTAGAAGTGGCTAGCTAACGGTTAGGTCTCGTGTTGTGACTACAGCTGTAACTGTTTTCAATACTTTTCGACTTCTTCAATGTGGTAGTACTTCGTGATTTGGTGTGTAGACCTAAATTTTCAACATAATTTTTTGGGCCGGCCAAGAATTCGGCTTCTTTTGGTAGCCACCAGAAACTGCATTGAGGAGAATGGGTTGCATAAGCATGACTGCAGAGAAAGCGCGGTACGGGCATCACCAGGGTTAAAAAAGTATTTTCTAGCTTATTATATTGTTTTCTATCTATTTTTCGATTATCGGACTCGTTATTCTGGTGCAACGAGAGTCTATATTCGCAGGCAGAATACGCACGGCGTACCCCTGTTGTCGGAGCGTCTGCATCGCCCTGTATTCGATACAAATGCAACATCACAAACTTCTGTTATGAGGCGCTATTCTTAAACGACGCTGCTGGTGCATGGACGCCCTTTCACAGAGCGCCTACGGTGACCCGGTAGAAATGAGTTGGCAAATTTTAAATCAAAATGGCAAATTTTGCTGACTTTTCGCTCGCCGTTTCGCGAATTTCACTGAAACCTCAATGGCAACACTGACCCTAAAGAGCATCGCCACTGAAAAAACTTGCACAGCATATCACGCAGTAAATATCGATAATTCAGGTGAAGCATAGCCATCCACCTGTCTTTCTGTCCGTTCGTCTTTCTGTCGGTAACAGAAAAACAGACGGACGCCTCGCTCCACTCAACTCTGTGTTTATGCTGCAAATTTCTATACGAAAGCCACTAACGCCATCTCGTGATATTTCTGAGGACATATACACATAAAGCCAGAACAAGTGTTGTAGATCGAATAATTGCAGAGAAATCTGTAAAGCAGTATACATGTATACGGTTTCATAGTGTAAATCATTTTTCAGTACTCGCCCGACACAGGTGGAGTTTTCAAGACAGGAGTGTTGAGAAGGTCAGTCCAGTCTTTGAAAAAAGTGACCACTCATACGCACAAAACTTCTGACCAAACTCACTCACAAGTCGTTGTTCAAATATCAAGGAACACATACTTCTTCATGTTGTTACATTTTTATCACTTGTAAACAATTTTCATCCAAAACAGTGCCACCTGTCGTTAAAGTAATCGCTGATGAAGCATTGTCAGAGTGAAGCTTGAGTATGCACCTGCTATATATGACCCTAACCAGGCTAACGATATTCAAATGTTAGAGTCTGTCAAGAACCGTGCTACCAGATTCATTGTTTTAGACTATTACCAGTACCCCAGCATTTCCGATCTAAAATACAAGCTAAAACGTTCTGCCCTTGCTCTTCGTCGTCATACTACACGCATTTGCTCTTTTCACCCAATCTCTTACTCAACCAAATGTGAAAATCAACAAATGAAACGAGTTCGTTAAGGTTGTAGAAAAATAAATTTCGTCTACAATACAATAATTACCAATTTAATTTTAAATATATACAAAGCTAATGCTGCAAGTCCCCACGAGCGTGTCTCGTCCCTCGGAAGCGCCTGGTGGCGTGGTGGAGTCTCCTGACCCAGGGTGTAATCCAAGACGCTGTTTTTAGGCCCACAGATGAAACTTGTTTCCAAGATAGGAACACCTTTCCCTTTCCTTCTTGCCTATGTTTTTGGAGAGCACCCTAGAAGTTTCAAAACTTTCTTTGAAAAGTGAATGTATGTTGTTCTGTTGCTACGGTGAATATGTAAGTGAAAGAAAGTTGAACGAAATGAGTCGTAGAGTAAACGGTTGCCTTTATGAACGTAAACGCTACAACACAAGAGTAAGGGCGATGTGCGTTACTCCACTGGCAGCGTTGTACAGTTCTAAATTTTACACCACTAGCCTAGGCGTCTCGCGTCGTACTATGTAGTTCATCCAGTTATAACTGATCCTGTTCTCCGAATGTGTTTTTTTTTTCATGCTGTGACACAGTGAACGCGCTTTTTGCTGGATCCTTTCAGGGACCACAAGGATTGACGTTGTGACGAGAAATTTCAGTAGGCTTGTGCACACGCAACAAAAAACTACGGTTAGACTGGTTCAAACTCTTGATGAAGGTTTTTTTTAATGTGCTCAGGTGGACAATCGTGAAGCCAGGCGATCTTGATGCGGTGCTCGAAACTTCCACGAAAAGTGGGAGGCCTACTGGTGAGGTGACCCGAAGCAGTGAGCTTCGGTTGGTGCGTTGATTACACCCTCCATTTGCTCTGTATTTGATCACTCGAGCGACTATAGGTGGTGCTGCGGTAGGTCGAAATGGCGAACGAGAAGGTGTTGTCACGAGAGTGCACGGCAGCGTAGCGGAGCGTGAAGACACGTTCATTGGTTCATGATTACTGAGAGACTGAACTGCGGCTGTATTCCAATTCTTAGACAGCACGTAGACAGTCTACGCAGACTGCTTAGAATACAGCACTTCTGAGCGGCTTTTACGCGACGATGCACAACCTTGCGTTTAGAAGAAAAAACTAAATTAAACAATCGTAACAGTTGTATTTTCTGGCATATATCGTGTTGAAATCAAAAACAAAAAAAGCGTTACTCAAATTGAGCGTCTGGAGAAGCGTCTGCATGTGTGCAGGCGACTGAATCGGCGAGATTCCTTCTATCTTAAGTGATTCACTGAGCCGCCATCCTGTTTAGACAGCAAAATAGCCTGCATCGAATTTTTCGCCGATGCAGTCTTCTCGGAGCTGCATATTTTGCCGGTTACGTGAGAATTGGAATGGGAGTTCAGATGGCCGCCGTTCATTTAGCTTTCTATTTAGCGGTCTACGTTGAGTATTGGAAGAGACTCTGCATTGCAGTTTATCACCGTGAGACAGCTTCGGAGCACGGCTACGTTGCGCCGCCTGCGTCGCTCTAATCACCAAATAACGCAAAAGTATCTGTACCGACTGGCATTCACTAGACGCTGATTAGACGCGCACTTTGCGTTTCAATAAAAATTGGCAGCATATCCACGGAGTGAATGATAGAGAATGGGGTGAAGCATTCGTCCGTCCATTCGTTCTTGCTTCCGTCCGTCCATGCGTGCATCTGCTTGACCGTCCATGCATCCATCCGCCGGTCCATGCGTGCGTCGTTTCGTGCGTCCGTCCCTGCGTACGTCCATGGATCTGCCCCTGTGTCCATTCATGCGTCCATCCATGCATCTGTCTGTGTGTCCGTTCGTTCATCTATTCGACACTCCAAGTACCAACATATCGCATCTTTTCATCATATATTCCCCATATAGAGGCACCGCCATCCAGCGGACATTCCAAGGACCAAGCGAGTGGTGGCACACGCATACTTTCTTACGGCTTGCGCTTCGGGTCTACTTCCCACCTTTAACCACCTCGAGTTCATGGTATATACTAGTTCACCGTATTCATGGCACTGCGGCCCAACGCTCGCTAAACCTTTCTGAAACCAAGGAGGTTACGCCCAGCGAGTATAACGTAGCAACCTTTTCCTGTCAGATAGTGCGCAATGTACATGCCAAAGGCTGCTAATGGGGATCGCAGCGTGCGCGTTAACTAAAGGCCGATTACTCCTGTCTGTCATAAGCCATTAGCAGCCATTAATAAGTATATTGAGCACTAATTTTTATTGTGCAACAATGCACAAAAGAAATCTCTTACCGGTACCACCTTGGAGATCAAAATGTTATACTCGTTACATACTACAACGGCTACGAGGGATGAACAGGTAGCGTTTCAAAGAGCTTCGCCCCTAAAAAAATGGCAGCATATCCACGGAGTGAATAATTGTGGGGCGAAGCATCCGTCCGTCTATTCGTTCTTGCTTCTGTCCATCCATGCGCGCGTATGTGTGTCCGCCTGTGCGTCCATTCGCCCGTCCGTACGTGCGTCTATTCGTGCGTCCGCACGTTTTCTGTGGGTCCGCTCCTGCGTCCGTCCATGCGTCCATCCGTCCGTGCAGCCATCCGTGCGTCCGCCCATGCATCTGTCTGTGTGTCCGTTCGTCAACCTATTTAACCCTCCAAGTAACCCTCCAATCTCGCATCTTTTCATCATATATTCCTCAAATATAAGCACCGCCATTGAGCGCACATTCCAAGAACTGAACGAGAGGAGGCACACGCGCACTTTCTTACGGCTTGCGCTTCGTGTCTACTTGCCAGCTTTAACCACCTCGACTTCATGGTATATACTAGTTCACTGTATTCATGGCACTGCGGCTCCACGCTCACTAAACATTTCTAAAACCAAGGAAGTTACGCCCGGAGAGTATAACGTAGCAAACCTTTCTTGTGAGATATTGTTCAATGTGCATGCCGTATTGCTGCTAATGGGGTATGAGAGACAGGAGAATTCGGCTTTTACATTCTTACGGCTTCCGCTTCGTACCTACTTCGCACCTTTAGCCACCTTGAGTTCATGGCATATACTACTTCACTGTATTCATGGCACTGCGGCTCAACGCTCGCTAAACCTTTCTAAAACCAATGAGTTTACGCCCAGCGATTATGACGTAGCAACCCTTTCTTGTCAGACAGTGCTCAATGTACATGCCAATGGCTGCTAATGGGAAATGAAAGAGAGGAGAGTTAGACTTTTAGATAAGGCGCACGGCACGAATTTTTTAGTGTTCAACAACGCACAGGAGAAATCTCCCCCTGGCACCACCTTGCGGGTCAAAACGTAAGACTGGTTACACACTACGACTACGGCTACGACTACGAGGGACGAACGGGTGCCGCGATAAGGAGCTTCGCGCCTAAATTCTTGGCCGACTTGGCGCGAACTGAAGCCTCCTTCAGATTGTCCAGGCTACGATCTCGTCACCGATGGCAGCGAGAATTCACCTGCAGCCATAGGGGCATGCATATTGGGATAACCAATAGTTCGTTTTGAACATTTTGCATAATAATATATAACACCAGCAGCCACATGCATGATCACGTGCAAGGAATGCACAAATTACAGACGCGAATTTCAGAGAAATGGAGTGGTAAGCGAGAGAGTGAAGAGGACGGCTCGAGAACAACGATTGACGCTTCCTCAGAAACTTGTTCCATCTAGGGGCTGTTTATGTTAGCCGCGCCATCCTGCGGCGTACCAGAGTCACACATGGGTGCCAGATGTAGACGGCGAAACCGACACTGGTTTAAACTGAAACACTGTTCCAACAAGGTTATCCCAATAGTTCATCGAAATGCTACCAAACTGACTTGTTGATACTGCAGTGAATAAAGCACTGTATATATATCACGTAATAAAAGTAGTCTTCTTAGTGCATGATATATTGTGGGGAAAAAGCCTAGCCTTAATTGTTGTCAGGCGCCGAAAGATATAATTTCAGCAACCAGTTGGTTTTCTACAAGCCCACCATTACAAAGCACTCAGATATGTTCAATCAGCAGCGAAACTATAAAAAAGTTGAAAGCTGCGTAGGTTCACGTGTTACCATTCGGACGCTTAGTGGTTGCTTTGCTGATGGTAGAAAAAATTGTTATATGTGCTCACAAGGATAACACAAGCGTAGAGTCGCCGGGCTGGGGTACGTATTTGTCTGTAATAACCTCAGAGTGACGGCTTGTCTTTGTTCAGTTTGCTGTGAGGTGGTGGGTATTTGTGTCTGTTTAGTCTGTAATGTTGTGTAATGTCGTTGTGTGTTATCCTCACATATACCGGATGGAGGCGTATAAAGCGTGCGGGGAAAGGGCCACCCTGTGGAACACGCTTTGGGAGTGTGCTGTAAAAGTGACGTCACTGCCGGTGCTTCCTTCACGACGCATGTTACGCAGGGAGAAACTCCGAGGCCAATCGCTGCTGCTACTACCGCCTGAGGTCACGGGCCGGCCTCCGCCGCGGCTGTGGTCACTGTTGCTGACAGGCGGCGTCAGCTGGGCTGCCGCAGGGAGGCGACACTCACTGGTGACGAGCTGGCTGACCAGCTTCAGGCCGCCCAGCAAGCCGAAGATGCCGCCCGGGTCAAAGGACTTCGAGCAGTCACCTGAGGCTCCACCATCATATTCGACAGAGAGTGGGATGGGAGAGAGGTTCATTTCCTCCTCCCCCACCTCGCTCGGTGAAAACTGCTGGCCTTCAAATAAAGTGTATTCATTTATTCATTAATATTTGCTCCCAAACCTAAAGAGAAGCTGATGAAATTAAAGAGACTTTTCTTGGTAGGACATGCTATCATCCAGATCATAAAAGGATGCCGCCGGTCACCGCGACTATTACCTCTCGCCTTGATGTCTCAATAAACAGTGCTATAATTTAGGTTTTAACCTAGCACACCAAAGTATCAAACCGGTTTTTCTACCAATTCAACTGCCCTCTCTTTTGCTTTGTTTCATTTCTCTCCTTGTATTCTAATGCCCGCTTTACAGTCAATCCTCCGCTGTTGACGTCTTGGCGGAACAGCATGGCTATCATCAGTAGCAGGGCATCAGCTACGAAATTGATGCAGCACAAAAGCGGCCTATCTGTTCTGCAGTGCAAATATTTTTAATCGAATCAAAATGGTGTTTACCACAAAGCTCTCATTTAGATCAAGTAATTTGCTTGAACCTGTTTATATTTCATTACATCTAAATTTATGTGTTATCCCCTCTAATTTTTCGTTTTTTTGGCCAATGACCCAGAAGGTGTGTGAGCCATACATTGAGGCCATCAACATCATTATCCTCACTTGCGCCACGAGAACCACGCCCTTACGTGCAGATGTTCGAAGGCCTGCAGATCGCAAGAAGGTAGAAGGCGAGACAGCGTGGCCACCCCGAGGTTCAGTCATGCAAAGCCACGTCCACTGCAACGCCACGCTGGATAAGCGGTTCGACGCAGGCACCCATGGTTTCCGGATTCAGAATGCATCTGGGCTACACTGCACTTTGCTCAAGGTGGCCCCTAGTTGGAGCCGACGCCTGCCGGGTCACTGTTCCTTGGGTGAGAGCGGGACTCTGCAGCAGCGCTTCGATGGAGAGGTTCTCGTTCAACGGTGTTCTCCGATGGCAGGTAAAGTTTTTTGCATATGGAGCCAAGGATGTTATGCAAGTTTAGCCATTGACAAGATTCTAGCAGCCGATTCCTGCGAAAGCGCCTAAATAATGTTATCGATTAGGCTAGGAATAATGTACGCGGCAATGGCATAGGCCGACACAACCTCTCCTTTATTGGCTCAGTGTTATCGACTTTAGCAGCTGCCGAAAAGAAAATGGGTGATCACTAAACACTTGACCAGATCGTGTGATCTTTTGATGCTCGCTTCCATCACATATAAAAGCAAAAGAAAGGCGAGACCAGTGCACCGACATGCTGTCAAAAACACGACCTGCAATGTTTACGCCCACCCCGGACTGGACACAGTATATGAGAGATATGATTCGGTTTACATTTACTATTTGAAATTGACTATACTTTGGATTTAGATTTCTTATTTGTACTACACTATACTGGTGTGAATTTCGGATAGTAGGGACATCTAGCTCAAATGCTTTATTTTCGAGCCTCTCACTGAAACGTCATTGGTTGATGTCTCGTATTTGATTGTCGGTTTGTTATATATTAGTGAACTACTCGAAAGAAAAAAATTCTGCTTAAACTTTGTGTGCTCAGGCCCCCTAAGAAGACATTGTATTTCATATATAATGATGAGCAACTGCGTTGAAGCTAGCAGACGCCATTGAAATATATGACGTCACGGTTTTTTCATGCCTGAATTTCAATATGGCATCATCACCCATGATTTTTTGTGCACGTTTTCTGGCTCACCAAGCGTCTCCTGGTGGTAAGTTCGATGTTATTTAAATTAGCCAACAATGATTGATTAATATGAAAATACGTTTGGGCAAGTGATTATTATTTTAAAACAGAACGCCTGTGTGCATTCACAGTCCGACCTTAGTTTTACAATGCAATAAACAAGTAGGAGAATATCTCTTGTGCATACATGATGTTCTGGCAGGGAACTGGTCAACTCCACGTATCCTGACCGGCTTGCGTCCTTGCATAGCTCGTGAGGGGCCTGTCGCCGGGATACACAGTCGGCCAAGATTTGACCAGGCATTGATCCGACTTTTCCATAAATGTAGCAACGCGCGCATGTTCGTTGAAGTGCTGCCGTGGTGAGCCCAGCAAGAGGCGATGCGAGCAATGGCTCCGCTGGCTGGAACCTAATTGCCAGAGATTCACCGCTCCTCTAAAAATATAAAAAAGGATACGCATCTTTGAAGGTATGTGAGAGAGTGAGTTGATAAACGTTTATTGCAACACATTTGTTTCTGAGGACGAAGCATGTCTGCGCATGAAGTTTATGAGTGCAGCGTTGATGCATAAGAGAAAGTTACTTCATTGCTACATTGCTTTGGGTGTGCAGCTCACCATAAAAACTCGGCATCTGGTTCACCCAGTGTCCACCACCCAGTCGTCGAAATCGGTTCTGCTTTGAGGAACCAGCGCTGTCCTTGGTCACAGTTTCACAGTTTCGCCAGGGCGGTGCTCCAGCAGCGGAGAGCCACAGCCATAGTGGAGAGCCCATGCGCTGTGCGCTTTTCCCGGGCATGTGTGGTTCCTCTCTTTCTGCCGCCCATAAACCTGTCATAGTGGCGGAAGAAGGCGCCACTTCAAGTCGGTACCTCAGCTTTTAGACAGACAAAAGGCGTGAAGCACAGAGCGCAGGGCAACGGTTCCGAAGGTTGGTGCGCGGCAGTCTGCGGCACGTGGATGCCTGGTGATAATTGCACATTTGTATATAGTGATGTAAAGGGCTTGGTGTATTTCGTATAAAAATGTCATCATATGCTATATTATTTTGGATATGTCTCCAGATTAATCTTTTTTTTTTACATTTTGCAATAATTTTGAATAGTCTGAGATAGTTATCTTCATTTTAATGAATTGCATCAGTTAGCAATCACGCATGCGATTATCGACAAAAGTATTACACTGCGGTGTCATTTGTTCTATCCCGGTACCGTTTTTTTTTGTCTGTCAGTCTGCAACAAAACTATAAGGTTAAGCTCGGCTTGCGTTCGAGCTACTCTTTCCGATAGTCTTGAAAGAGGACTTGCGCGATAACTATTAGGTACACATCATGCACTTTTAATTGAAGCGCAGCAACTTAAATCAGGGGAAAGTTTACCGAAATGTAAAACACACCAAGTATTTTCAACTTCTCGAACATTAATAATCTAAACGGGGCAGTTCGATGTAGTAACATGAACTCAAAAGTACCACGTGTAACGAAAAATGAGCCATTTAGTTCAACTGTTTCGAACTGATCCACTATCACCAAACCAGCATTGTTCTCATAATTGTGGATAAGTAAACACCCATGCTTTACCTCAATCTGTTTCAATTGTTTCGTAGATGCTTTAATATCGCGGTTACGTTCCGTGAGTAGGCTTTCTTGGGTAGGTCAGTACCTACTGAAATACGTGAAGTCCAATGACAAAACTCATTTTTATAGAGTGAGACGCTGACTTTTCTACTAATTTTTGCTTCCTAACGATTTCTTTTGAGTCTAGTGCGACAGTAACATCTTTTACTTATGCCGCAACAAGGTATACTTGACATAAAGTACTTAATAAATTAAGTTAATGGGCATCTATCTAGTTCTTGAAGGAAAAAGAGGGGCGTGAAGAAGAAAGGCTAGGCATGAAACGAACAGAAACACTTTTGAAGGCCATTTGCAGATTTCAAGAAGAATAAAACACTAATGAGAGTCGGGAATAATGCGCCTTTCGAGAATAGTGGCAAAAAGAACCACTTGTTGTTCATGGCTAGTAATCACAATTACGCTCTAGCTACAAAGCACGGCACCGAGGGAAGCTCAAGGATAACGTTCATTTTTGTCTCAAAGTATTCGTACGCTGCACAATTCAACCATTTTACATTTATTTTACAAGATAATTCACGCCAATATGAATCGTCTGAGTCTATGTAAGTCAAATGCTAGTTTAGTTCTTAATACTGACGCATTAGGCTATGGAGATTTATACCACATTATTGATTTGCGGTATTTAGAAAAAAGGAACAGACTGGCATAAAGGTGTTTTAGCACTTGTGAACGTATTCTCAGCACGAATAAAATGCATTCTTCTCAGTTTAACATAAAGTGCACTAGGATACCTTTGAGAAAAAAACATCTGATATGTAAGCCATTGTTCTGGATAATTTTACCAATATATACATGGTTCAGCGCCAGCGGAAGTGAAAGATATTTCTATATGGTTCGAATGGTACAACTGCCTAATAAAATCTTCATGAAACAATGTTCAATTGCGAAACTTCACAGCATAATATTAGAGTAAAAATCCCCGATAGCAGGCCTGAGGGACGGCTTCTTGCTCTCCCATAGTAGAGTACCTGCTACTCTAAATCGTTAATAACTTTTTCCAAACACAAATCATAATGATTGGGGTGAAGCATGCTTCTGTCTGTCTAGCTGTCTCTCTGTTTGTATGTTTGTTCATTCATGCGTTCATCCGTCCATCCATTCTTCTGTCTGCCTCTCTTTCTATGCGCTCCTATCACGTTACTGAGAGGGAGATGATAAAACATTTACTTGCGACCGAAGAAGGAATGTAGGTGCGTGGGATCCTTAATCTGCGATCCCAATTTTAGGGGCCGCTCTCCTTGCTCGTCTCACGAGGGCCTCTTGGGTCTTCGATCAGAGCTGGACAGCGCTACCTCCAACCCTACAGTGTTGTGTTGTGCTCTGGGTTGTAGAGGTGGATTGTTGGGCATTCCCATACCATGTGGTGCAGGGTGGCAGTTTTATTGACGCAGAACCTGCACTATGGTGCGTATGTGTCTGGTCTATCTTAGACAGTATGTATGGACTGGGATAAGACAAGGTCTGCAGGCGACGCCATGCTACCTGAGATTCTTTACTGAGCTTTGACTCCGGGAGTGGAAGATTTTGTCTTTCGAGTCTTTGAAGTTCTAGGATATCTGTGCGTGTTAGGAGTGGGTCCATACGCATAGACGATGGTGGGTGCGTTATGTCTGGGTTGGAGGTCCGGAAGACTAGTGGTCGGGCCTAGGCATGGGCGAGCTCATTGCCTCTATCTCCGCAGTGGCCGGGTATCGATATAAGCTGCTCTGTGTAAGAAGTCGATGCGCAATGGGGCAATGAAGCCTTTACAAAAAATTTGGTATGATTGTTTTGAATCTGCTAGAACGAAGCTGCCCCTGAAGTTTCGTAGGGTGAGGGCAAAACCTGCTTCTTCCGTACTATCAATACCTGATCGGGTCCCGGGGTGGTACATGAGGAAAGCTACCACCCCGAGACTTGATCAGGTATCGATAGGGCTTCTTTCTAACCTGAGCAATGACATTACCAAGTTTCTAGTTGATATCACGCTACAGCACACACCAAAACTATTGATGCCCTCTAGGGATATTTCCAAAGACATAGACACACAACGCCATCTAGCGAGCAACTCATAAACTAGAGGTATCTAAATACATAATAGATACTACATACTACATACGAATGGAGAGGAAAATATCCACACCCTAAGCATAGTTGTTACTGGGGGCTACGTTTTGCGAAATTGAAGAATTTGAAACGCCCTTGGCGACCAAAAATTACGAATGGCGACATGGTGAATTTTCGGTGATTTTCGTTATACGTCTGCCCTGAGTTATTCGTTCTACACTCAGTGTCTTCGAAACGAATGGGCAACGTCATTATTTCAATTTTGTCGTAGCTTTTGACCCTCATCTAGAAGGCGCACTTTACGCGCTAATCGGTGCGTATTTCTTGTTTCTAAAATAACTTCTATCCTTGAGGCACTAGCGTACAGTTAGTCCGCCAGCAACATGTTAGCAGTACTTACGTCAACGGGTTCTTCACGTAGTGGAAGTATAGAAATTTTAAGCTAATCTAGGAGTTCTTAGCTACTTAAAAGTTTCTATGTTGAATTGGCTAGCTGCTTGTTAGGCCTCGTGTTCCGACCACAGCTCTCTCTTCAATATTTTGTCAATTTCTTCAATGTGGTAGTACTTCGTGGTTTGGTGTGTAGACCCTAATTTTTTAACACAGTTTTCGGGCCGGCTAAGAAAAGTCGGCTTCTTTTGGCAGCCTTCAAAGACTGCAGTGAGGAGAATGGGTTGCACAAGCATGGCTGCAGAGAAAGCGGGTTGTGGTCATCATCATGGTTAAGCAGTATTTTCTGATTTATCTGTGGTTTTGTAATAATTTTTTTAATTGTCGGACCCGTTATTCCTCTGCAACGAGATTATAGATCCGCAGGCAGGATACGCATGGCGTCCCCCTCTTGTTGGAGTGGCTGCATCGCCCTGTACTTGATACAAATTAAACCGTCACAAACATCTGTTATGAGGCGCTATCCTTCAGAGGCGCTGCTGTTGCATGGACGCCTTTTCACAGAGCTCTTATGGTGAACCAGTTGAAATTACTGCAAGCGCAGTTAGCCTTCTAATGGTGAAGTGAATAATGCGACTGCATTGACAAGCTCCATATAGTCAGGGGCTATAGATGGTATTGTGCTCCAGGGGCCGATATATATTTAGCAATTTTTATTACAAGATCCCCAACACATATGTCGAGGGGCCACTTTTTTGGCAAAATTGAAATCAACATGGTAAATTTTGGCGACTTTTCGCTCACCGTTACCCAAATTTCACTGAAAACTCAGTGGCAACACTGACCCTAAAGAGCATCGCCACTAAAAAACTTGCACAGAATATCCACGCAGTAAATACTGACGATTCGGGCGAGGCATACGTTCATCCACTTGTCTGTCTTTGTGTCTGTCTGTCTGTCTGTCAGTCTGTCTGTCTGTCTGTCTGTCTGTTCGTCTGTTTGTTAATGAAGGACGAACAGGCGGACGCTTCACTCCACTCACCAATACCGTGTGTATGCTGCAAATTTCTATACAAAAGCCGCTAACGCCATCTCGTGATATATTCAAGAACATTTACGCATAAAGCCAAGACAAGTGATGTAGATCGAATAAATGCACAAAAATGTGAAAAACAATATACATGTATACGTTTTAATAGTGCCAATCATTTTTCAGTAGTCGCCCGACACCGGTGGAGTTTTCAAGACCGGTGAGTTGAGAAAGTCAGTGCAGTCTTCAAAAAAAGTGATCACTCGTTCGCACAAACCTTCTATTTATTTTATTTATTCAGGTTACCCCTAAAGGCCCTCTAGAAGAGGGTATTACATAGGGGGGGGGGCAGTACAACATGGTTTAGAGCAAGATACAGTGCAACCTGACAACCGCAATAAGGCGCAAACCATGAATATGGGCAGCAATTGCATGGCGTTATACAATAGTTAAAAAACGAAAGAAAACAAAACAACAAAAGCAAAAAATATTTAGTTTGTCACCGTAGTGCGCATGAGCTCTGAAAACTTTACCGAGTCTTTCTCGGTGGCAATATGTGCAGGCAAACTGTTCCACTCAATAATAGTGCGCGGGATGAATTACTGAGCGAAACGAAGTGTGCGAGATAGCGGGCGTTTGACTTTGTTAGGATGATCACGGCTGGGAAAGATGGAACAGGCGGGTTCAAGGAAACTGTCATGTAATGATGGGTGATTGTAAAGTTTGTGGAAAAGTGATAGGCGTGCATATTTCCGACGAATGGCCAAATCCTCTAGCTCAGCACGGTTTTTTATGTTAGTTACGCTGGAGTAGGTAGAATAATCTGAGTAAATGAAACGAGCAGCTCGGTTTTGCAAAGATTCAATATTTGATACGATGTAGGCTTGATGAGGATCCCGAATGGCACTGGCATATTCTATTTTAGGGCGAATTAAACTGGTAAAAGCAAGTTTTTTTAACTGCGATGGAGCCTGTTTAAGATTTCGTTTCAGTAACCCGAGAGATCGGTTAGCAGCTGCAAGAGTGACTTCTATATGATGGTGCCAAGATAGATTCGATTGAAAGTGGAGACCGAGGTACTTGTAGGTAGATGTTAACTCAAGTGTCATATTATTCAACGAGTATTGACTAAGAAAACGTGTAGCAGCGATAGTAAAGGACATGCACATTGTTTTAGAAACATTTAACGTCATAAGCCAAGTTGAACACCAATGATTAATTTTGTTAAGGTCAGATTGCAAAGCTAAGCGGTCAGAATCAGAAGAAATGTTACAGTATATAACGCAGTCGTCCGCGAAAAGTCGAGCGTGTGAAGATAAAGAATTCGGTAGATCATTAATGTAAACGAGGAAGAGTAGAGGACCAAGAACACTGTCTTGGGGTACACCAGATGTTACCGGTAAAGAGGAAGAATAAAAATTCATAGCACCAAACTCAACCACAAGTCTTTGTTCAAATACCAAGGAACACATAATTCTCCATGTTGTTACATTTTCATCACTTGTAAACAATTTTCATCCAAAACAGCGCCACCTGCCGTTAAAGTAATCGCTTATATAGCATTGTCAGAGTGAAACTTGAGTATGCACCTGCTATATATGACTCTAACCAGGCTAATGATATTCAAATGTTAGAGTCTGTCAAGAACCGTGCAACCAGATTCATTGTTTCGGACTATCACCAGTACCCCAGCATCTCCGATCTAAAATACAAGTTAAAACGTTCTCTCTTGCTCTTCATCGTCATAGTACACGCATCTGCTCTTTTCACGCACTCTCTTACTCAACCAAACGCGAAAATCAACAAATGAAATGAGTTCATTCAAGTTGTAGAGGAATAAATTTCGTCTACATTACAATAATTACTGATTTACTATTGATTATATACAAAGCTAATGATGCAAGTCCCCACGAGCGTGTCTCGTCCCTCGGAAGCGCCTGGTGGCGTGGTGGTGTCTCCTGACCCAGGGTGTAACCCAAGGGGCTGTTTTTAGATCCATAAATGAAACTTGTTTCCAAAATAGGGACACCTTTCCCTTTCCTTCTTGCCTCTGTTTTTGGAGAGCACGCTAGAAGTTTCAAAAGTTTCTTTGAAAAGCGAATGTTTGTTGTTCCGTTGCTACGGTAAATATGTAAGTGAAAGAAAGTTGAACGAAATGAGTCGTAGAGTAAACGGTTGCCTTTATGAACGTAAACGCTACAACACAAGAGTAAGGGCGATGTGCGTTACTCCACTGGCAGTGTTGTGTAGTTCCATATTTTACACCACTAGCCAAGGCGTCTCGCGTCATACTACGTAGTTCATCCAGTTATAACTAATCCTGTTCTCCGAATGTGTGTTTTTTTTTTCATGCTGTGGCACAGTGAACGCGCTTCTTGCTGGATCCTTTCAGGGACCACAGGGCTTGACGTTGTGACGAAAAATTTCAGTAGGCTTGTGCACACGCAACGAAAAACTACGGATAGACTGGTTCAAACTCTTGATGAAGGTTTTTCTTTAATGTGCCCATTTGAACAATCGTGAAGCCAGGTGATCTTGATGCGGTGCTCGAAACTTCCACGAAAAGTGAGGGAGCTACTGGTGAGGTGTCCCGATGCAGTGAGCTTCCGATGGTGCGTTGATTGCACCCTTCCTTTGCTCTGCATTCGATCACTCGAGCGACTATAGGTGGTGCTGCGGTAGGTCGAAATGGCGAACGAGAAGGTGTTGTCACGAGAGTGCACGACAGCGTAGCGGAGCGTGAAGACACGTTCATTGGTTCATGAATACTGAGAGACTGAACTGCGGCTGTGTTCCAATTCTTAGACAGCACGTAGACAGTCTACGCAGACTGCTTAGAATACAGCACTTCTGGGCGGCTTTTACGCGACTATGCACAACCATGCGTCGAGAAGAAAAGGCAAAATTAAACAAACGTAACAGTTGTATTTTCTGGCATATATCGTGTTGAAATCAAAAACAAAAAAAGCGTTACTCAAATTGAGCGTCTGGAGAAGCGTCTGCATGTGTGCAGGCGACTGAATCGGCGAGATTCCTTCTATCTTAAGTGATTCACTGAGCCGCCATCCTGTTTAGACAGCAAATTAGCCTGCATCGTATTTTTCCACGATGCGGTCTTCTCGGAGCTGTATATTTTGCCGGTTGCGTGAGAATTTAAATTGGAGTCAGATGGCAGCCGTTCATTTAGCTCTCTATTTAGCCGTCTACGTTGAGTATTGGAAGAGACCCTGCATTGCAGTTTATCACCGTGAGACAGCTTCGGAGCACGGCTACATTGCGCCGCCTGCGTCGCTCCAATCACCAAATAACGCACAAGTATCTGTACCCACTGGCATGCACTAGACGCTGATTAGACACGCTCATGGCGTTTCAATAAAAAAAAATTGGCAGCATATCCACAGAGTGAATGATGGAGAGTGGGGCGAAGCATTCGTCCGTCCATTCGTTCTTGCTTCCGTCCGTCCATGCGTGCGTCTTTGTGACCGTCCATGCGTCCATCAGCCCATCCGTGCAACCGTCTGTTCGTGCGTCGGTCCCTGAGTACGTCCATGGATCCGCCCCTGCGTCAGTTCATGCGTCCATCTATGCATCTGTCTGTGTGTCCGTTCGTCCATCTATTCAACACTCCAAGTACCACCATATCGCATCTTTTCATCATATATTCCCCATATAGAGGCACTGCCATCCAGCGTACATTTCAAAGACTAAGCGGGTGGTGGCACACGCACACTTTATAACGGCTTGCGCTTCGGGTCTACATCCCACCTTTAACCACCTCGAGTTCATGGTATATACTAGTTCACGGTATTCATGACACTGCGGCCCAACGCTCGCTAAACCTTTCTAGAACCAAGGAGGTTACGCCCAGCGAGTATAACGTAGCAACCTTTTCCTGTCAGATAGTGCTCAATGTACATGCCAATGGCTGCTAATGGGAAATGAGACGCAGGAGAATTCGCCTTTTACTTTCTTACGGCTTGCGCTTCGTATCTACTTCCCACCTTTAACCACCTCGAGTTGATTCATGGTATACACTAGTTAATTGTATTTATGGCAATGCGACTGAACGCTCGCTAAACCTTTCTAAAACTAAGGAGATTGCACCCAGCGAGTATAACGTAGCAACCCTTTCTTTTCAGATAATGCTCAATGTACATGCCAAAGGCTGCTAATGGGGATCGATGCGTGCGTGTTCACTAATAGCCGAATACTCCTGTCTCTCATTCCCCATTAGCAGCCATTGGCAAGTACATTGAGCACTATTTTTTATTGTTCAGCAACGCACAGAAGAAATCTCTCACCGGTACTACCTTGGAGATCAAAATGCTATACTTTTTACATACTACAACGGCTACGAGGGACGAACAGGTGCCGCTATAAAGAGTTTCACCCCTAAAAAAATGGCAGCATATCCACGGAGTGAATGATGGATTGTTGGGCGAAGCATCCCTTCGTCCATTCGTTCTTGCTTCCGTCCGTCCATGCGTGCGTCTTTGTGACCGTCCATGCGTCCATCAGCCCATCCTTGCAACCGTCTGTTCGTGCGTCGGTCCCTGAGTACGTCCATGGATCCGCCCCTGCGTCAGTTCATGCGTCCATCTATGCATCTGTCTGTGTGTCCGTTCGTCCATCTATTCAACACTCCAAGTACCACCATATCGCATCTTTTCATCATATATTCCCCATATAGAGGCACTGCCATCCAGCGTACATTTCAAAGACTAAGCGGGTGGTGGCACACGCACACTTTATAACGGCTTGCGCTTCGGGTCTACATCCCACCTTTAACCACCTCGAGTTCATGGTATATACTAGTTCACGGTATTCATGACACTGCGGCCCAACGCTCGCTAAACCTTTCTAAAACCAAGGAGGTTACGCCCAGCGAGTGTAACGTAGCAACCTTTTCCTGTCAGATAGTGCTCAATGTACATGCCAATGGCTGCTAATGGGAAATGAGACGCAGGAGAATTCGCCTTTTACTTTCTTACGGCTTGCGCTTCGTATCTACTTCCCACCTTTAACCACCTCGAGTTGATTCATGGTATACACTAGTTCATTGTATTTATGGCACTGCGACTGAACGCTCGCTAAACCTTTCTAAAACTAAAGAGATTGCACCCAGCGAGTATAACGTAGCAACCCTTTCTTTTCAGATAATGCTCAATGTACATGCCAAAAGCTGCTAATGGGGATCGCAGCGTGCGTGTTCACTAATAGCCGAATACTCCTGTCTCTCATTCCCCATTAGCAGCCATTGGCAAGTACATTGAGCACTATTTTTTATTGTTCAGCAACGCACAGAAGAAATCTCTCACCGGTACTACCTTGGAGATCAAAATGCTATACTTGTCACATACTACAACAGCTACGAGGGACGAACAGGTGCCGCTATAAAGAGTTTCGCTCCTAAAAAAATGGCAGCATATCCACGGAGTGAATGATGGATTGTTGGGCGAAGCATCCCTTCGTCCATTCGCTCTTGCTTCTGTCCATCCATGCGCGCGTATGTGTGGCCGCCTGTGCGTGCATCCGCCCGTCCGTGCTCGCGTCTGTTCGTGCGTCCGCACGTTCATCTGTGTGTCCGCTCTTGCGTCCGTCCCTGCGTCCATCCGTCCGTGCAGCCATCCGTGCGTCTGCTCATGCTTCTGTCTGTGTGTCTGTTCGTTCACCTATTCAACACTCCATGTACCACCATCTCGCATCTTTTCATCATATATTCCTCTTATAGAAGCAACGCCGTTGAGCGAATATTCCAAGGACTGAAAAAGAAGAGGCACACGAACACTTTCTTACGGCTTGCGCTTCGTGTCTACATGCCAGCTTTAACCACCTCGACTTCATGGTATATACTAGTTCACTGTATTCATGGCACTGCGGCCGCACGCTCGCTAAACATTTCTAAAACCAAGGAGGTTACGCCCGGCGAGTATAACGTAGCAAACCTTTCTTGGGAAATAGTGCTCAATGTACATGCCGATCACTGCTAATGGGGAATGAGAGACAGGAGAATTCGGCTTTTACTTTCTTACGGCTTGCGCTTCGTACCTACTTCGCACCTTTAACCACCTTGAGTTCATGCCATATACTACTTCACTGTATTCATGGCACTGCGGCCGCACGCTCGCTAAACATTTCTAAAACCAAGGAGATTACGCCCGGCGAGTATAACGTAGCAAACCTTTCTTGGGAAATAGTGCTCAATGTACATGCCGATCACTGCTAATGGGGAATGAGAGACAGGAGAATTCGGATTTTACTTTCTTACGGCTTGCGCTTCGTACCTACTTCGCACCTTTAACCACCTTGAGTTCATGCCATATACTACTTCACTGTATTCATGGCACTGCGGCCGCACGCTCACTAAACATTTCTAAAACCAAGGAGGTTACGCCCGGCGAGTATAACGTAGCAAACCTTTCTTGGGAAATAGTGCTCAATGTACATGCCGATCACTGCTAATGGGGAATGAGAGACAGGAGAATTCGGCTTTTACTTTCTTACGGCTTGCGCTTCGTACCTACTTCGCACCTTTAACCACCTTGAGTTCATGCCATATACTACTTCACTGTATTCATGGCACTGCGGCTCAACGCTCGCTAAACCTTTTTAAAACCAATGAGTTTACGCCCAGCGAATATAACGTAGCAACCCTTTCTTGTCAGATAGTTCTCAATGTACATGCCAATGGCTGCTAATAGGGAATGAAAGACAGGAGAATTCGACTTTTAGTTAACGCGCACGCTACGAATTTTTTATTGTTCAACAACGCACAGGAGAAATCTCCCCCTGGCACCACCTTGCAGGTCAAAACGTAAGACTGGTTACACACTACGACTACGGCTACGACTACGAGGGACGAACGGGTGCCGCGATAAGGAGCTTCGCCCCTAAAATCTTGGCTGACTTGGCGCAAACTGAAGCCTCCTTTAGTTTGTCCAGGCTACGATCTCGTCACTGGTGACGGCGAGAATCCAGCTGCAGCCATAGGGGCATGCATATTCGTTTTGAACATTTTGCATAATAATTTATAACACCAGCAGCCACATGCATGATCACCCTCAAGGAATGCACAAATTACAGACGCCAATTTCAGAGAAATGGAGAGGTAAGCGAGAGAGAGAAGAGGACGGCTCGAGAACAACGAATCACGCTTCCTCAGAAACTTGTTCCATCTAGGGGCTGTTTATGTTAGCCGCGCCATCCTGCGGCGTGCCAGAGTCACACATGGGTGCCAGATGTAGACGGCGAAACCGACACGGGTTTAAACTGAAACTGTGTTCCAACAAGGTTATCCCAATAGTACATCGAAATGCTACCAAACTGACTTGTTGATACTGCAGTGAGTAAAGCACTGTATATATATCACGTAATAAAAGTAGTCTTCTTAGTGCATGATATATTGCGGGGGAAAAGCCTAGCCTTTATTGTTGTCAGGCATCGAAAGAAATGATTTCAGCAACCAGTTGGTTTTCTAAAAGCCCACCATTACAAAGCACTCAGATATATTCAATCAGCAGGGAAGCTATAAAAAAAGTTGAAAGCTGCGTAGGTTCACGTGTTGCCATTCGGACGCTTAGTGGGTGCTTCGCTGATTCTAAAAAAACTGTTATATGTGCTGACAAGGATAACACAAGCGTAGGGTCACCGGTATATGGTACGTATTTGTCTGTAATAACCTCAGAGTTACGGCTTGTCTTTGTTCAGTTTGTTGTGTGGTGGTGGGTATTTGTGTCTGTTTAGTCTGTAATGTTGTGTAACGTTGTGTGTTATCCTCACCTATACCGGATGGACGCGTGTAAAGCGTGCGGGGAAAGTGCCACCCTGTGGAACATGCTTTGAGAGTGTGCTGGAAAAGTGACGTCAGTGCAGCTGCTTCCTTCGCGACCCATGTTTTGTAGGGACGAAGTCCGAGACCAATTGCTGCTGCTACCTTCGCGCGAGGGCTGCGGCCGGCCTCCACAGCAGCTGTGGTCACTGTTGCCGATCGGAGGCGTCAAGGGGGCTGCCGCTGAAAGGCGGCACTCACTAGCGACGAGGTGGTCAACCAGCATTGGGCCGTCCGGCAGGCTGAAGATGCCGCCTTGTCCAAGCATTTCAAGCGGTCACCTGAGGCACCACCATTATATTCGACAGAGAGTGGGAAGGGACTGGGGTTAATCCCCTCTTCCTCACCTCGCCCGGTGAAAACTGCCGCTCTTTAAATAAGTGTATTCATTCATTCATTTATATGGGCTCGGAAACCTAAAGAGAAGCGGCTGCAAGTGAGCAGACTGTTCGAGGTAGAACATGCTATCATCCAGAGCATGGAAGGATGCCGCCGGTCACCGTGAATATTACCTTTCGCCTTAATGTCTCAATGAAAAGTTTTATTATTCAGGTTTTAACCTATCACACCAAGGTAGCAGAGCGGTTTTTCTAGCAGTTCAACCACTCTGCCTTTTTCTTTGTTCAATTTCTCTCTCTTGTAATCTACATCCCGCTTCTTAGTCAATCATCTGCTGTTGATGTTGTTGATGTGCTTGTTGTTCACCTATTGTTAGTGGCGCATACCCACTATGGGGGATTGTCAAGAATCGAGCGGTTTTAAAAATTACTGTTCAGATTTTGAACAATGGAGGTATAACAAAGATTACTAATGGCCTAGGAAAGTGTTGTGCTTAATGTAATGCATACAAATATTTACATAAACGAATTTATTCAAAAGAATAGAGCAATATTGAGATTTTATACGTATATAACTATGTGGACATGTTAGGATAATGAAGCTGGCTAAGTAGTCAACCTATTAGTTTCATCGTTATAGTCCCGGACGGCCGCGCATACTGTCGCATTAGAGAAACCAGAAATGGAAGCTCCAAAAGACAAAATGACAGGCACAGATAAGTCCATAGCAATACCACGTAACGGTATTTCTAAAAGGGTTTTTCGTAATGTGCTAAACCGCCTGCAGGTCAAAAAGAAATGATCTATTGTTACCAGTCCATCACAGAATGCGCACAGTGGCGAAGGTGCCTGAGCAGACTTGTGTTTATAGAAATTTAAATTTGGTACCCGGCAACGCAGCCTTGTGATAGCTACTTCCTGTTTTCGAGTGCGGCAAAAGTCTCTTCGCCAGGGACATAATAAATGGCGATATTCTGTAGAGTTTGTTAGTGCTGAACCTTTAAAGACTTCCATAGGCGTACGTCTGCGGAATCAAGCAGCAGTCACATAAGCGGATGATGAACAGAATGGTTGGATTGGTTCACTGATTGACGACTTAGCTAAGAAATCGGCCATTTTATCTAGAAACAAACCTGTATGTCCAGGCACCCAAACTAATCGTACTTTTTTAAATGCGCAGGTACTAGTGCAAGGAACGCCTTTGTTACGTGATTATCAGCACCAACAGAAAATGCAACACAGAGAGATAGGGAATTTGTTATTATGACAGCTGATGTAAATGCTGTATCTAACTTGCGTAAGGCGAGCACTACTTCCAGAAACTCAGCCACAAAAATGGGTATGAAATCGGGTAGTCGGGGGGAATAAATACAATTTAAAATCGGGCTGAAATTACCTACCCCTACCTTTTCGTCATGTTGCGATGCGTCTGTTGTAATAATAACGTTCATCGTAATACGGCGCAGGTTATCTTGTAGTAAACCATCCAAAATAATATGGGGAAGTAATTTGGCCTTATTACAAAAAATGTCGTCGAATTGAATTTCCACCGGGGCTGAATTATCACGACTCGGCATGGTATCGCATATACGTACGTTTAGAGGCTCCAGTAATTGTTGCAAAAATATAAACTGTGTGATGTGATACCGCGGCCATCTAGCAGCAAAATTGATTCCGGGGTGGAAATAAAGGCTGTTTCTGAATGTCGTAATGGTGATTCATAAATTCTTAAGAATGTCTGAACAGTCAGAAGGTGAATTCTACAAGAAAGCAGAGGGACGCTCGATTCGAGATACAACACATTGTTGGCAACTGTCTTGGGAAGGCCAAGGCATAAGCGAAATTCTTGTCTTTCCAGAAGAATTAGAGGCCTCAACTTGTAGGCTGGAACTCCAGAGAAAAGTACACAACCAAATTCCGAAATGGGACGAACGTACATGCGATATTTCATTACCAATGTGTCTCTTCTCATGCCTATGCGGTAGTTGCTTAGCCTACGTAATATGCCAACGGCCCGCACACCTTTTCCGGCAATATATTCGATATGAAGCCGCCACTTAAGCGATGTGTGATAAATTGGTCCAAGTTATTTAACAGATTCTACCTGTGGTATATCCTCATGATGGTAAAACAGAGAGATGTTCACAGGGTATTGCAGCGGGAAAACAAGGAGAGCACATTTACTCAGATTAATAGAAAGCAGTTGCCATCGAGCCAGCTGTCTAATATATTAAGGCAAGTCTGCAGCCGTTCATATAAGGTCTGAATGTTATCTGAAATTTTAAAAATGCAATATCGTCTGCACAAACATAAGTTGTTATATCCTGTTTACGTGTAATGGTGCTCATTAGTAAATTTAATAGCAACGGGGAAAGCACCAAGCCTCGCGGTACTCCCGTCGTTCGGGTATGAGTAGAAGATAAAAACCCATCTTTAAAACAACAAAATTTTCTGTCTGCGAGAAAACTGTGGACCCACGCAACTATGTATGATTGAAAATCAAGGTATTCTAATCGATCTTTCAAAATACAGTGCTCCACGGTATCCTATGCTTTAGCGATGTCTAAGGTAACTAAAGCTGCATATTTTTTATGTAGTCGAGCTAATTGAAGCCAACTTTCTAAATCAACGTGGGCATCCCAAATTGAACAACCAGCCCTGAACTCAATTTGACAGGGACTTAGAATTGACCTCACGGTAATAAGTTCATTAATTCGTATATTGATAATTCTCTCAACCAATTTCACTAAGTTTGATTTCAGTGCGGTTGGCTTTATGTTATTTAACATGTATGCATCATTTTTATTTTTTAGTAAGAATACAATTCTGGCAAGTTTCCATTCTGGAGGTATCCATGCCTTCCCTAACGAATAATTCACTAGTTCTAGCAAAAGATTAGGTGATTCCTGTAGTTAACATTTCGACATAGAGTTCATAATCCCATCTGGTCCGGGAGCCGTCCTCGGTAAGCATAATACTGCCTGACTCAATACTGCTAAAGAAACTTCTGGAAATTCATGTAAGTTTACCAGAATGGACCGAATAGCCAAAAAGTTTGCAGTGAAGCGGCGTTCTAAACCATGCGCTATGTCTTCTAGAGACATATATGATTTATATTCGCCTTGTCTTTTATTTTTAAAATGTATCCCTCTGTCGCCATGTTCATATCAACAAGTGCTGTATTCCCTCAAATTTACCTCGCCATGTATAGCCTAAAATGTGATTTAATTTATATATATATATATATATATATATATATATATATATATATATATATATATCTTCGTTGTTCTTGCACTGAGCCTGCCTGTAAACTGTTCGTTACCTGTCTGTACCATTCCGATTCCTCCCCCCCTTACCCAATGCCCTGTTCTGGGGCCTGTAAGGTCTTTTTTGGATAAAGAATAAAGAATAAAGGCGTGTTCATTTCTTCCGGTATGAAGACACATGACTGTAATGTTAAAGATGCTGGCAGTACTTTTCTTGTTTGAAGATAAGCGAACAAATCACGCTTATTTTTTTTATTTGAAAGATAATCAGAATGTCTACTCTCGTATTCTTCTTTCACGCAGTTCACTGTACGCCTAACTACGCCAGCAAGGAAGTGATAGTCCTTCCAGTATGTTGACCTCTGAATATGAAGAAGTTTTTTTCAAGCGGCTTTTCATCTTCTATAATCGCGCGTGTACTCATCGTTCCACCAACGAGAAAAGGATTGTTTATTCGATTGAATAGAAAATTCGGAATTTTTTCTAGATCCCTCCAGCATTGAACCAATCGTAGATGCGATCTCCTTAGTACTGGCATTTCTAAGCTTGAAAATGGCAGAACGGAGGCAGGCTTGAAATTGGCTGGGGTTAATGTATGTACGTTTTGGCTGATCTAAAGTTTTTGTTGGACAAGTAATGTCAAAAACTACAGGAAGATGATCGCTGTTAGTTGCCGAATCCAGAACAGCCGATGACAAAGCTTTCATTGTATTGGAGCAAAACAATATATCTAATACTGAGCTAGTCTGACCTCAGACAAATGTTACATGACCTTTATTCAGACACGAGAGGTTGTGATCAATAGTCCATTCTCAGAGTCGCCTACCACAAGAATTCGTCCTTATACCCTAAGACAAATGATGTGAATTAAAGTCTCCTGTGAGTACAATTTTCTTTCTACATGCTACCAAAACGCTGTCAAGATAACGCGTACTCTGCACACCGGAGGGGAAGTAACAATTTACAATTGAAAAAGGCTAGTATCCGGGGAGACACAAGTCTAATGCTAATATTTCACAATCCGAGTCTAACATTACGAAAGAAATTTTCGCTCTATGGCATAATTTACTTGATACAAGGATCATTTAGCCATCACCACGTGATGGGTGATCTAATAGAAAAGAACGAAAACCTTCAAGATGGAAATTTTTATCTGGTGTGAGCCAAGTTTCTTGGAGAATCATAATATCAAGATTAAAATCATTGCAAAAGTAATGTAGGTTGGTTGAGGCTGAGAATATAGAACGGCAGTTCCACTGTAGTACCCTCCACTGACCTATGGTATTGAGCGCACCGCAGAGGTGCATGTCGCGCCCGTGTTAGCGTCTTCACGCGAAATAGCTGATTCATTCCGATTGGTGAAGATAGGGGATCTAGTACGTTTATTAGTTCTTATATCGAGTTTAATATCTGTACCAGCACTTGTGCTCGGCTGAGGCGTATGGCGGTCCAAGTGCACCTGTGTTCCTGACTGCTTAGCCTTGCCTGCAGATGCAGAAAGCTTGTCCCACACTACATTGCGTAGCTGTGTGGCATCCCTGGTAATGTACTATACTGGACGTTCTGTACTAGTCTGTACTGTTTGTCCGATCTGACTTTAAAGAATTTGCACCGAACAGTCGGAAAGGTTAGATATGAGTTTATCCATTGCCTTACTCACTGCCTTTTCCACAGCAGTTTTAATAGCCTGCGATAAGCTTGAGTCCATACTGGAAGTGCAGCGCCCTGTAATGCCAGAGTATCCAAAAGCCCTGTCTCTAACTATGTCAATGGCTTCCCTTCGAGAAGAGCGGTGGCGGTCAATAACTTCTAGGATTTGAACCTCCCGGGAACGAGTGGAACAGCCCGAAATGTCGGCGCAGTGACTTCCCCCACATAGACAGCACTTTTCCGCTGTTGCAGTACACTGGCTTGAAGGATGGCTCTCTCCGCAGTTGCTGCAACGAACGTTAGATTTACATCCTCCCGCACTGTGGTCGAATCTCCAGCAGTTCTTGCACTGAATAGGACGAGAAGCGGGGGGCTCTACTCGGAAGATCAATGGCCATAGTTTTATTTCTGACGGGCATTTTGTGCCCACAAATGTCGCGATGACAGAGTCGGTTGGTACCCTCTCTTTGTCAACTAGACGATTACACCGGTAAATTGAAATTACGCCTGCTCCAGAGAGCCTGTCTAGGGTCTCAGCTGGACTCGGCTTGAAGTCGACTCCCCGTACAAGGCCTCTGGTGCATGCAAGGTGAGGCGGAATAAAAGCACTCACCGGGGTAGCACCAAAGCAGGTGCATTTGAGAAGATCCTGTACGCAGGTCTGATCTGGCGACCTACACACGATACCTCCTCGCCCAAATGGGCGCACATGTGTGATGGTCTGGAAATGGTTTGAAGTTGTTTTAAGTTCTTTTTGGACCGCCTGAGGGTTTGTGTGTCTGATGAATCCTCCACTTGTAGGTACCAGGGCCACGGGATTGGTGTCGATACCACTGCGGAAAAAGGAGTCTAGCGGCAAATAATTAGACGGCACGGACGCTGACTAGGCGGATTGCGCCTGGCGAGAAGAAGTAGTCGTCATGAGCACTAGAGATATGGTTAGACACAGAAACAGATAAACTATAGAATCGGACTCTAAGACAGAAAGTTGAACCCACTCAATCCTCAGCCAAGAACACCCCAGCAGGTTGAGCACGGGCGAGCGTGAAGGCAAGTTTAGAACGGTCTTGGAATGCCTTGCAGAACTTTGATGTGCTGGAGGAACAGCATGGCTATCATCAGCAGCATAGGTGCAGCTACGGGAAATGTAAAGCACATTATCGGGATATATATTCTGCGGTACAAAATTTGTAATCGAATCAAGGCGGTTTCCACCGCAAAGCTTTCATTTAGTACAAGTATCTTGCTCGAACCTTTTTATATTTCACTACATTTACAATTTATGTGTTATCCCCTCTAATTTTTTGTTTTTTAGCCAGTGCCCAAGAGTGTGTGTGAGCCATACATGGGGGTCATCATCATCATCATCACTTGCGCCTCGAGACCCACGTCCTCACGTGCAGTTATTTCGAGGCCTGCAGATCACAAGAAGGTAGAAGGCGAGACAGCGTGGCCACCCCGAGCTCCAGTCATGCAAAGCTACGTCTACTGCAACGCCACGCTGGCTAAGCGGTTCGGCGCAGGCACTCATGGTTTCCGGATTCAGAATGCATCTGAACTACACCACACTTTGTGGAAGGTGGCCCCTTGTTTGAGCCAACGCCGGCCACGTCACTGTTCCTTGAGGGAGAGTGGGAGCCCGCCGCAGCGCTTCGAAAGAGAGGTTCTCATTCCACGGTGTTCTTCGAGGGCAGGTAAAGTTTATGCACACGGAGCCTCGGATGTTGCGACAAATATTTAGCCATTGCTAAGAGTTTAGCAGGTGATTACTGCGAAAGCACCTAAATAATATCATTGATTAGGCTAGGAAGGATGCACGCGGCAGTGGCATAGGCTCACAGACATTCCTTCTTTATTGGCACGGTACTATCGACATTGGAAGCTGCCGAAAAGAAAATGGGTGATCACCAAACACTTTACCGGATCGTGCGATCTCTTGATGCTCGCTTCCGTCACATAGAAAAGCAAAAGAAAGTTAAATTTATTATTTGAACTCAACCGTACTTTTGGTTTAGATTTATTATTTTGACTAAACTATACTGATGCTAATTTCGAGTATTAGAAAGATCTAGGTGAAGTGCTCTTTTTCAAGCCTCTCACTGAAACCTCATTGGTTGATCTCCTGAGTTTCACTGTTGGTTTTCCATATATTAGTGGCATTCGCGAAAAAAACCCCTTAAACTTCGTGTGCTCAGGCCTCATAAAATTACATTCTATGTCTTATATATAGATGAGAAACTGCTTTGAATGTAGCAGACGCCAAAGCAATCTGTGGCGTCACGGTGTTTTCAAGCCCGAGTTTCAAAATGGCATCAGCGCCCGCAATTTCTTCGTGCACGTTTTCTGGCTTACCAAGCGTCTCCTGGTTGTATGTTCGGCGATATTGAAAGTAGAAAAAAAAGATGGAAGGATATGAAGCTATGTTTCGTCAATCGAATCTATTTTAAGACAGAACGTCAGTGTGCGTCCACAGTCCAACCATGCTTCTACAATGCAATTAACCGGTAGGAGAATAGTTCTTGATGCATACATGAGGTTCCGGCAGATAACTGGTCAACTCCGCGTCTCCTGACAGGCTTGCCTCGTCACACAGCTCATGCAGGCTCATTGCCAGGCTAAACAATCGGCTAAAATCCGACTAGGCATTGATCCGAGGTTTCCACAATTGTAGGAACGCGCGAATGTTCGTTGAAGTGCTGCCACGGTGAGCCCATTAAGGGGCGTTGAGAGCAATGGCTTCGGCGGCTGGAACCTAATTGACAGAAATCCCCCTCCCCCCCACTACCAGAAAAAAAGCGCAACCCAAAAGATAGGGGAGCAAGTTTGTTGATTACCATTTATTGACACTCGTTTGTTCCTATATAAGGCTGACTATATTTTGTGAAGAAGTACTAAGCGCATTTAATGCGTGAACACTCAACTACCAATTTGTTAGCCCGCATATCGCGAGATTTACACCCCGCCGCTATGGCCGCATTTTCAATGAATTCGACAGTGCTCGAGGCCCGTTTACCTAGATGTAAGTGCCTGTTAAAGAAGCCCAGGTGGTTTAAATATCCGGAACTTCTTTTACGGCGTAAAGCATAACCATTTCTGGTTTTGCGACAATAAACGCTGACAATTAGTAAGACAATGTTCTCTATTTGTTGCTGTGATGGTACTTCAAGAAGTCTCGCTAGGCTCCACACTATTGGTAAATATTGCAGGTATAGAACTTGGGAATGGCTCCGCCTCGCTATCACTTTCGATATCTTGGCTCCGCCGAACATTGTCGCTTTTGGTCACCAGATCACATGTATAGCTAAACCACGTACATCTCCAATGTTCTAAAACTCTGGGATTGAGACCATTATGTTCAGCTGCCTACTGGTTCGGGGAATCTTGTTCAAAGTTCATTTGACTTTTCATATTTCTTCGCACGTTCCAAAAAAATCGTTTTGCCGCAATTAGTCTTACGGAACGTATAGTTCGATTTTTCTATATTGCCTGGCAGCGGGGACGCTGCACATTAGTGCATTGCAATCAATGTTCAAGTATGGTGGTTCAAGGGCCGTGGCTGTCTAAGAAGGCGCTGGCTTCCAATTATCTCACTTCATATGAAATACATATTCTTGGCTGGCGTTTACTTTGTATTCATTACTCTGAAATAACAAACTGTCACCTGATAGTATCAAGAGTTTTTCGCGAGAAATCTCTGCCATCTGTCTGTTTCTCTCCACAAGTACTGAATGCGGAAGGTTCAGGTAAATATTGACATATT
This sequence comes from Rhipicephalus microplus, assembly GCF_043290135.1. Taxonomy (NCBI): domain Eukaryota; kingdom Metazoa; phylum Arthropoda; class Arachnida; order Ixodida; family Ixodidae; genus Rhipicephalus; species Rhipicephalus microplus. The sequence continues at coordinate 136,161,613 of NC_134700.1, forward strand.
GGTACCTAGTTTTGAAAAGTGATGTGTGATATAGGTAGACATTAACTTCCTAGTGATGCCGACTCTATGAGAGACAGTCTGTAAAAAATCTTACGCCTTTGAAGCGCCGTTTAGGTGGCTGTCACACCTACATCACCTTCTTGAAGTACTATCGGATTTTTCTAGGTGATTGAAAATATCGCTTAGGAACGGTAGTCCTCATCCATACCACAAAAAATGGCAGCATATCCACGGAGTGATTGATGAAGAGTGTGTCGAAGCATCCGTCCGTCCATTCGTTCTTGCTTCCATCCGTTCATGTGTCCGTCCGTGTGACCGTCCGTGCGTCCATCCACCCGTCCGTGCGTGCATCTGTTCGTGCGTCCGCACGTCCATTTGTGCGTCCGTCCCTTCGTTCGTCCATACATCCGCCCCTGCGTCCACCCATGCGTTCATCCGACCATGCAGCCATCCGTGCGTCCGTTCATGCATCTGGCTATGTGTCCGTTCGTCCATCTATTCAACACTCCAAGTACCATCATCTCGCATCTTTTCGTCATATATTCCCTATATAGAAGCACCACCATTCAGCGGACATTTCAAGGACTAAACGAGGGGTGGCACACGCACACCTTCTTACGACTTGCGCTTCGTGTATACTTCCCGCCTACTTCGCATCTTTAACCTACTTCGCACCTTTAACCTACTTCACCTACTTCGCACCTTTAACCAACTCGAGTTCTTGGTTTAATACTAGTCCTCTGTATTCATGGCACTGCGGCTCAATGCTCGCTAAACCTTTTTAAAATCAAGGAGGTTACGCCCAGCGAGTATAACGTAGCAACCCTTTCTTGTCAGATAGTGCTCAATGTACAAGCCAATAGCTGCTAATGGGGAATGAGAGACGAGAGCAGTTGGCTTTTAGCTAACGCGCACGCTGCGAATTTTTTGTTGTTCAACAACACACAGGAGAAATCTCCCACCAGCACCACTTTGCAGGTCAAAACGTAAGATTGGTTACACACTATGACTACTGCTACTACTAGGGACGAAGGGGTGCCGCATTAAGGAGCTTCGCCCCTTAAAAAAGCAAGTGAGAAGTGACGCAGTAATAACTATAACGCCGAAAAGGAAAAATGAGGGCTAGTATCGAGAACGTTCGGAAAACAGTGTTGACCGAACAATTTTCAATGACTATCATGTAGTCCTCATAGATGCGGACTAATGCAAAAAAAATTTATTTTGGGTTGCACAATTCAGACTTGTGTTTTACCAGTGCCTTTTAAGCACAAGAGGCATTGACTCTTCATTATTGAAAAAGCTGATTTTTTTTAATTTTGAAAGGCATCTTGTCTCGACACGAGCAACGCAATTGCAAATACTTGCCTGTTGGTGGCGTTTCCATAGCTGGCGTGATGAGAAACGCCGCCAACAATGTACTCAATATCGCATCTCTCTTAAGCAAGTCCGTGCTACGAAGCCAGCACACTTAGAACTGCATTGTCGTTGTAGCATTACCCTTGGAACAAGCAAAAATTTATTAGTGTTTGTGATCATGAAATGACAAGTTAATTGTTCCAATTGCTTGGTTGTGCACGCAGTTCAAATCATTATGCAATATGAGAACGAAAAGCCGTATCTTGGGGCAATCGCTGCTGGAGACAGTATCGCTTTGCTTCACATGTAACCTCTTGTGTACAATGGTATGAAGTGGCTAATGACGTAACATGGCCTTAAAACCAATCAGCGAGTACTGAGAGTGATATTACGGCTCAATATTTACCTTCAAATATGGTCCATCTTCGTGCGGCGGTGTTGGGCTTAGCTTCTCCTCAGAAATCATCAGCATTTCTGTGCACGAAGTATATGAGCGCAGCGTTGATGCACAACAGAATGTTACTTCATTGCTATATTGCCTTGGGTTTGCAGCTTACCATCGCGACTCGGAATTGTTGTTCACCCAGTGTCCACCACCTAGTCACCGGAAGTGGTTCTCTTTGGAGGAACCGGTGCTGTCCATGGACACTGGTTCGCTACAGCGGTGCTCCAACAACAGAGAGCCGCAGCCATAGTGGAGAGCGCAAACGCTGTGCGCTGCTCCTAGGCTCACGCGATTCCTCTCTTTCTGGCATCCACGAACCTGTGAAAGTCTCTGAGAGAGGTGCCGCTCCAAAGCGGTACCTCAGTATTTAGACAGACAACAGGCGCGTGGCAAAGAGCCCACGGCAACGGTTGCGCGGGTTGGTGGGCGGCAAGCTGCAGCACATGGGTGCCTCATAATATTTACAGATTTGTATATAGTGATGTATATGTCTTCCTGGATTTTGTATAAAAATGTCTACATATGCTATACTGTTTCTAAATTGTTATATCTCTAATTCATTCATTTTTATAACGCAATAGTTTTCAATACTATATTAACATCATTATAATAACAGGAGATAATAACAGGATTATAATAACAGGAGACTTCAACCTACCGGGTATAAACTGGGCTGATTTTTTTTATGATGGCAAAGAATCTCGAAGTGCAGATATACTGATTACGACCGCATTCAACTTCTGCTTACAACAACTAGTTTCTGAGGCTACTAGGGTTGACAGTTCATCATCATCCCTCCTTGATTTGGCACTGGTTAGCAGCTCGTTTCAAGGTTGTTCAGCCAATGTAGAAGAAGGAATATCTGATCACAAGTTGCTTGCTGTGTCATGTCCTGTTTCGGGAACACGTTCATTTACTAGACCGTCGGATACTTTCGTGAGAGATTACGCTCATGCGGATGATAACGCTATGAATCGCGCTTTGATTGTTTTAGCCAAGTTAATAATGTCAATGAAATGTGGTCAAATTTTAAAGAAATTGTTCTCTTTTGTGAGCAAAGATATGTGCCGTTAAAAAAGAAACGAGTTAATAGGGAATATCCGTGGTTCACGAGAGAAATGATTCATTTGAAACGCAAAATTAAGCGTCAGCGCAAGCGTCAGAACACGAGTGATTTTTCAATCCTTACTTCTAAGCTGCGAGAACTAACGCGATCGGCAAAGGAAAGATTTTTTTCAGATACTCTACCGTCATTCATGAAGAATGAACCCCAAAAATTCTGGCGCTATCTGTCAAAAGATAAACGAGGCATTTCAGAGATTAGGGTCGAGGGAGAAAGTATTGTTGACGCCACTACCATTGCCAACAAATTTAATGTCTTTTTCCAGTCCGTTTTTACACGGACAGCCACGCATGCTCAGTTGCGGTCATATGACTCTGGTAGCCTCATGCCAGAAGTGGAAATCACTGAGGATGGAGTCCTTTGCTTTTTACACAAACTAGATGTAAAGAAATCACCTGGTCCGGACGGACTATCTAATACTTTTTTGAGTAGATATGCTGTTTGGGTGGCAAGATATTTACATCGCATTTACACTGCATCGTTAGACGCTGCAGTTATTCCTGATGACTGGCGCTCGGCAAAAATAATTCCGGTACATAAATCGGGCTCCACTTTGGAAGTTAACAATTACAGGCCTGTTTCCTTAACTAGTACTTGCTGTAAATTATTTGAACACATTATATTTAAGGCCATGATCACTTACTTAGAAAATAACAAACTACTGTATGCCCAGCAGCATGGATTTAGGTCTGGTTTGTCGACCGTCACCTAACTGGCTGAAGTAACTGATGATTTAATTAGAACGCTTAATTTGAAATGTCAAACCGATGCCATATTTTTGGATTTTTCTAAGGCCTTTGACGTCGTACCCCATCAGAATTTAATAACAAAATTATTAGCTATAGGCATTGAGCAGAAGGTTGTAGCATGGGTCGCGAGCTACTTGAGTAACAGGAGACAGTGTGTTACCATAAATGGCTGTCTCTCGAAAGAGTTGGCAGTGCATTCGGGAGTTCCGCAGGGCTCAATCCTCGGACCTCTTCTTTTTTTGGTTTATATTAGTAATATTTATTTCTGTGTCGAGCCACCGATCCAGATTAAACTATTTGCGGACGACTGCGTAGAGTACACATCCATAAATAACCAAGAAGACCAAAATAAACTTAATGATGCCTTGCGCTCAATTAACGAATGGTGTATAAGGTGGGGACTAAAATAAATCGTTCAAAAACAAATTCCGTTACGTTTACCAACAAAACGTTACCCCTTCATTTCACATATTTCATAGGAAATGCTGCAATCACGAGAGCTGATCGGGTTAAATATCCGGGAGTTACACTTACCAGTAACCTCAGTTGGGAAACGCACGTTGAAAATGTGTGTTCGGTTGCACTGAAGAAATTATCCTTTTTGAAAAGAAAACTGCGTAACACTCCTCCCACGTTAAAACTAAAAGCGTATAAAGCCCCCGTGCGACCAAAATTGGAGTATGCCGACATTATTTGGAGCCCTTGGCAACAATATTTGATTAAGAAAATAGAAAGGGTCCAAAATTTAGCTCTGCGCTTTATATATTCCGCTTACTCCCGACAACATAGTGTAACTAATCTACGTAATAGGGCAAGCCTACAAATACTAGAACAGCGCAGGATAATATCCAGATTAAAATTCGTCTACCAACTTGATCACGGGGACTTTAAATTATCACGGGAACGATACCTTCAGAAGCCTTCTAAACTTTCAGCTAGGACAAATCACAACAAAACGTTTAGGCAGCCACTTAGCCACATTAATGCCCACAAGTTCGCCCTCTTTCCTCGCGCAATTTTTCATTGGAACGCATTACCTGCGGAAGTAGTGAATGCTGCCTCGACGGCTTCATTCACTCAACAGATAGAAAAGATTAATTTCACCATATAAGTGATGTATGCAGAAAATAGTGTCATATGAGTGCAAATCATCCGGCTACAAATGTTGAAAATATTCTTAGTTGAGCGCAGTTCTGTTGAACAGCGAGAAAATATATTTGACTTTTATGTACTTGATAGTTATGTATTCTTTCATTTATGCCCTGTACTCCAGTGTATTACTAGTTATTGCTTGAATGTATTGTTTGTATCCCACTCCTGCATGGGCCCGGGTAGGGCCTGCACTATCTGTAAATAAATAAATAATAAATAATATTCCGATAACATTTCCTTGTTTTGAATAAACTGTTTCAATTAGCAATCACGCAGGCGATTATAAAGAAAATAACATAAAATCAGTTCCATTCGTCCTATACCAGCACCGTTATTTAGTTGTTTTTCTGTTCACAACACTATATAGTTAAGCTCTGATTGCATTCGGAGTGAACCGCAAGCTACTCTCTCCGAAGTTTTTCAAAAGGAACTTGCGTAATAACTATTAGGTACGTATAAGGCAACTTTTCAAAAAGAAACTACTGCACAAACCGAAACCGACTAAACTTTACGTGAACGTAAAGCATTCCTAAGTATTTTTAACAACTACAATATTTCTAATCAAAATGGGGCGATTTGTTACTGTAACATGAACTCAAAATTGTCCTTTTAATTAAAAAAAGGAGTCAAATTTTCGAACTCTTACAACCAATGATGTTTGGTGCTTTGTGGTGGAAGGTCCATATGATAGCCAAAGAGCGCCATTTCCTAAGATAAGTGGTGTGGACATTGTTTATGGTAGGTGGCTGTATAAGGGCTTTAAGATTCGACGCACTGTGACGGTTAAAACATGGCAGTAATAAAGCTATGACAGTGACGTGAAAGGTGTCTAGTGAGAATGGGTGGCGAAAGACCGTGATAATAAAACTGTGGTGATAATTGGCATTAGCGCAAATGCCTCTTGAACGCCCTTGTATACAAGGGTCGGGAGCATTCGCTTTGGCTTTGTAATGACCGCAGCAGCGACCCCTCGTCAGAGGTCATGATACGAATTACCTGTGTAAATCACTTGAAAATCTTGCAGCTGTTTTAAAAAAGACGGCGATGACTCGAGTTTGAAATATGTTAGTCTATCTATGAACTCTGTAGGGTGGAGTGGTATTTGTTCTTGGTAGGGTAACTCAAAAATATTGTTTTCTAAATGTGTCCAATTCCCTACTTTCAAATTAGATGTGAAGCAAAGTTTGTGCTTCATTACATCTCTCGCACAATGGTGGATCGTCACGAGACAAAAGGCATGAGTGTGTCGTGTATGTGCGTCCTATCCTTAGCCTTATTAGTGTGACTTGTGTGTGGCGTGACTTAGATACTGGCGGCCACTGACCGAGTTGCGGCTTGATAACATGCAGTTTTTTACGTGCGTGCGTATCCCATGTGCACTGCCGAAAAGCCCTAATGTTTTTTTTTCGGAGACGTTTTAGGTCGAGTGCAGAGACCGTCATTGTAGTATTGGCATTTGTTGGCTTGACGATGCAGCCAAGTAGTCTGCCAATTCGTGAACTTCTATGTCGCAATGTTCTGGCACCCATCACACTACAACATGCTGTTTCTATCTCGCGGTGTTCTGGCACCCATCACACTACAACGTGCTTTTTGAGTGAGTATGCTGTGCATAGGATTCAGTAAAAAGATACATGGACAAGTTTTTTTTTTCAGCCTTTGAGGGCTTTCAGGGTTTGAGGGTTTTATTTGTTTATTGTGTTTGACGGCCACAAGTATTGCATAAGCTTCTGCAGTAAAGAAGCTTGTGTTAGGATGAACAGTGCCGTCATCTCAAAAGAATGGACCGACCGCAGCGTATGAAACCGAAGCGTTCGTCTTTGAGGCATCGGTGTAGAATTCGGGACAACTATATTCATGTTGGAGTTCATGAACGTATGTGCGGATGTGTGCAACAGGGGCATGGTGACTCCCACAAAAGATATGTCACAATCTATAAGCTGCCACTGCTACGACGGCAGATATATGCTGCAGAAGCCAGCAGACAGTTTTCTAGAGTGGCCCACCAGTTTCCTCAGCGAGGCCTCTCACACGCAATGAGTAGCCGTCTTCCACGGCCTCTGTGAATAACATCTTTGGACGAGGGCAGAATGAGACCGATCATTGATTGTGAAATGACAGAGGTGTTCTTTGTCTGCCTTCACCTTTAGGTAGTACACAAAATATGTGTAACATCTCTGTATATGGAGTGCCCAGTCATTCGAATCCACACACGGGCTTTTCGCGGGGCTAGTGCGAAAAGAACGCGTAGAAAGGCGAATGCCCAAATGGCGCTCATGGTCCAGCATCGTCAGAGCACTTTGAGTCACAGACTGATAAACAAGCGGGTGCGAATTACACTGTTATACAAATTCATGAGACATTGTCTGTCACTACCCCAAGCAGTATCTGACCCCACTTTGAGAACATTCGGGGCTTTTACGCATATTGTTTTCAAATACTTGATGTGTGGTATGAAGGTTACCTTGTTGTCTAAGATTAGGCCTAAGAATTTATCCTCGGCATTAAAGACAGACATTGACCATTCCGTTGAATCTCCTGTTCTGAGTGCATGCCTGTCTTTAGGGTAAACAAGACAAACGTCCTTTTTAGTGGGTTCCTTCAGAATACGTTTTCCTCTGCGCATTCGGAGACCTTGTTTAAACCTAGCGGAGCCTGCCGCTCACCCTTTACCAGGTTGCATGAATTACTGCCAAGTTAGAGGTCATCGACATACGTACAATAAACATACTGCGGGAGATGGACAGGTGCAGGGAATTCATTTCGATAATATAAAGTGAACAACTAAGAACACTACCTTCCAGCACACTGGTTTCTTGGACAAATGTTTGGGAAAGAACACTGCCCAAACAGGCACGGAATGCCCGATTGTACAAGCAACTTAAGATTATGGAAAGCATCCTACCGCGCACGCCAACGTGAGACAAGTCTCTTATTATGCCATACTGCCAAGTTGTGTCATAAGCGTTCTCGATATCAAGGAACACAGAAAGCAAGTATTGTTTGTGGACGAAAGCGTCTCGGATCTCTGCCTCGGTACACACCAGGTGGTCGGTGGTGGATCAATCCTCTCGAAACCCACACTAGAAACGGTCGAGCAGATTGTGTGTTTCAAGGAAATGTAAATGTCAGCGGTTTATTACCTTTTTAAAAAGTTTACAAAGGCAGCTTGTAAGTGCAATGAGCCTAAAATTCTAAACTTAGAAAAGGTCCTTGCCCTGTTTCAACATGGAATAACAAAATCCTCTTTTCAGGAAGTACGGATGGTGCCTGAAAGCCAAATAGTATTCTATAAAAAATTAGTTTTTTGGCGTTTCGAGTGGCAGGTTTTTAAACATTCCATACATTACACGATCGTAGCCTGGGGCAAAATTACTGCATGAGTTTAGTTATGTTTGTAGCTCAGCTAAGTTGAAAGGTCGGTTGTATGCCTCGTTTTTTGTATACTTGTGTCCTAGATTTTGTTTTTATATTCTTGCTTTATATTTTTGGATTGCTTCAGTACAGTGTGACGAGCTAGACACCTGCTCTTAGTGTGTGCCGAGGAAGTTTTCCTGACCTTCCAGGCTGTCACCCTGTGTGCTTATGAGTCGAACTGAGTGTACTTGTCTTCCTGCTACTCCACCAACCATGTTGCAGACTTTAGTCTCTTGTGTATCTGAATTGATTCCTGATAAAAAGTTCTGTCAGCTTTCTCTTCTGGCCTGCCGACGCGTTCTCCTGCCTTTCTACTTTATTTCCTAAAGCTGTCAAGATTTTCGGCTGTCGGTGAGTTTCGAAGCAACCTTCGTGCCTTGCTCTGCTCCTTTCTCGCATAATGACACTTAGTGATCCAACATGGAACGTACGTCGCTTGCCGGGCAATCCGAATGTTTGCAGGATGCACTTGGCAGCTGCTTCAATATGGAAAGCTGCGAAGTACTGCACCGTTTCATCTATGCTCAACCCACATATGCCAGTCCAACTTACATAAGTAATGTCACAGTCCCTAATTACCGTTCTGGTCACGAAACTTCTCCGTCACTCAATGGGAGAGCTTGATATGGTGCCAAGAGCGGCCGCTACGCGGCGCAAGCCGTCCTAGGGGGGCCATCGCCCCGCTGCGCCCGCCGGAACGCACTGGCCGCGGCGGCATCCCGAAGGCGTTGTGTGGTGGCAGCTCGCGGTTTCTGCATCAGCGAAACGCGAACTTCATATGCCAGTGCACCGTGCTCAAGGTGGACGGCATGAAAATTCGAATGAACAATGCCTAAGACGTGCTGTGTGACGGGTTGCAGCTCCGGATTCCGAAGCAACTAAGAAAAGGCGTCGCTCTTCTGTTTCCCAAGTAGCGCCGAACTCCGAGAGAAATGGAAGCGAGCTATACCGCGGTTGGAAGCTGGCGGTTTCAGCTTCGAAAGTAAGAACGTTCGGGTGTGCGAAAAGCATTTTGATGCTAGCGACGTTGTGAGAACCGACGAGCACATCGTGAACGGGGTGGTCGTGTCGCTTCAGCGAGGGAGACCGAGGCTTCGCACGAAGGCCGTTCCAAGAATTTTTGACGGGCTCCCGGCATACCTGACAAAGCCACAAACAAAATTGAGGGGCTATTTGAGAGTGCCTAGCAGCCGTCTTCTTGCTCTCCTGAAAATTGTTGAAGAACATGTAGAGACGTACACGGTGCAAAACATTGCATGCGGTGACGTGTACGCGAGGATTGTTGAGGGCATTTTGCTCGACAGCCGCACAGCGTCAGCAAGTGTAGGTTGTCAGTTGCACTTTCTAGGGACAACAGCTGACGTTGTACACTTTTTTTTTGAGATGTAGATTACATTTCTTCACTCGAGAAAAAAACAAAGCCTCGCGGGCAACTGTGCGCAGTTCATGCCCTGCAAGTGGTGGGTGGAAGCCACAGTGTTAAGCACAATGGCTGTGTATGTGAGCACGCCTTCCCATTTGTATATAGTGTTGTATATCTTGTATACATTACACTGTAATATGTTCGTACTATTCATATTTATCTGCATATAGTGTAAATAGTGTATATTCAAATACAGTTTATTTTAAGCTGTGAGCTAAGGCAGAGTGCAGCTGTTAATGAAACGAAATACACATTGTACAGTAGAGTCACAGATTGTGTAACATTGCTCAGAACAGCTGCAATAGTTTCTTGTGCTTTTCTTCTCCAAAGTGTTGCTCTCAGTGTATTTTGTGTAAATAAGTGTTTTCCAACTTTGTCCCCATTACATGCACCCTATGTTAATCTCCCATTCATAAGTACACACCTGAGTACTAGGCGGCGTATCATTAGCACCAAATTTAAGATTTATTGCATGCCTTAAATCATAACCGGCCTTCCCCCCCTCCCACCCAAAAAATAAAAACAAATGTGTGATGAGGCACCTCGGTAGTGGCGGAGGTGGCCAAGCCGCTAGCACTGGCATCAAAAGGAACTTCCAGATTAGGCTGCTGTACTTCCGTTCCCGGAGAAATCATGGGTTGTCGGCCAGTAAATAATAATGCCCTAAACAGTAAACATGAGGAAACGTAAAGCGGCGGGTGTCCCGTGTAAACTGCGTGGAAAGAAGTGATCAATCAAATGTTGGGCACGTTTAGAGCGGTCGCGAAAGCCCTCGGCATCGAAAGTTCCCGCGTCAAAAAAAGCGATCGGCGCTCACAAACGTGTATCCAACACAACGGCGCATTTGGGTATAAACTCAATTGAAAGGTCTGGAATGAAACTTCTGGCTCAACCATTCAGTTCATTTGAATACTTGGGTAGTAGCGCGAGAGAGGCGAGCCGGATATAAAACATTGTGATTGCTCCTGTACTACCCAGTCGTGTTTCATTTCGTTCACCTTCCTCCCCCTATTAGTGGCCCTACCAGAATATAAAGCTCACCTACCGCATAAACATAATCGCCCTTTGGCCGGGCGCAATTACAAACATGTTGTCGAGCAGATCAAGCAGTAGCTGCTCGCATCAAGAGCATGGAGCATAAGCATCGTCTTTCAACACTTGCGAGCTATAGCTCGCAAGTACCGCTTTGAGGCATCGTAAGTATGCATATAATTGGGCTATGAGACAATTATCGACACAATGCGTTATCGCGTGGTGGGAGAACACTTTTAATGCGCTGCTGTTTATAAGGTGGGCCCGCACTTCCAAGTAAACTACGCGTGCGTTCCAGAGTAAACAGCTCTCATTCGTCGTCGACGCTGGATCCAGTTTCAACTTATTTATCTGGTGGCATTGATGCATTCAGAGGCGTTTAAAAAAAGGTAACAGGAAGAACAGCTCGCACATAATCGCGTCGAAACGTCGGCCGCAGTGCGCATACAAGCCCAGCAGTGGCGGTGGCTTGTGGCCCCCATACGACGGGTGGCGCCTCTAGCGACAGATTTTGTCCCTATATCAACCTTCGGGCGGAGTTTCGTGACCAGAAAAGCATTGAAGGACTCTGGTAATGTTAAGGAACTGTTTCTTGTTGGCTTTGTTTGTCCCCCCATTGAGAACACGCGAAGGACATTCGTATGGTGCCGATGTACTCAAAATGACATGAATATGGTCACTTACGTAGAGATTATTTATAATTTTACATTGTGGTAATGGTAAAAGGGAAAAAGATGCGAAACTGAGGTTTATGAAGGAGTAAGTTTTGTTGGCAAGGTTGTTGCTCTTTCCTATTTATCAGACAAACACCGCAAGACAAAAGGAACTGTTCAATGAGATGACCTCTTGCGTCGCAGCGAAAATCACCTCACAGACCACCTTGAGCATTCAAGCCTCCAAGGACCAGATAAGGTTCAAGTAGTTCATCTATTAGGAACTGGGATTCTCGTTTTTTAAAGCAGTTGTATAGAAGTATGTAAAGCGAGCAGATGGTGACCAGTTTGTTAAAAAGAACTGCTCAAACAGCCACTGCCTCTGATGTTGTTTATAGTGGTAAAGGTGTGCATGCTACTGTGACAATATGGCTACACCGCCAAATGACGCCAGAGCATAATCTCTGTCCTTTCAGAATGTAATATACTGACGGACAAAATTGGTTTTCTTGGATTTTAATTGTGTTTATTGTATACACAGCAAGTTTTAGCGAATGTTTGTCTAAGAGCTCTTGGAGATCGTGGAGGTTTTTAAGCATTCCTGTGGCGTTCCAACGTATAATTTGTGTTGCCATATTTGGGCTAATGTAGTGCTGCGTACAAAATGGGTGTGACTGCTCTTTAAGCTGGACGTATGACTCAAGTCACAGGGCCGTCATCCGGCCCCGTTATCGGCATTTTATTTCTCGTAGCACGCTCCAGGGGTACCGCCGTGTCCATTGCCTCCTCAGAGGCACTGCGTTCCCGCAGTTGTGAGCTGGTGTTTCGAGCTGGAGGCTTCGCCTGGTAAGACGAGGCCTTTACATCTCTCGACCCTGGGGCCGCCTTTACCCCGGGAGGTGACACCTTTGTTCCCATAGGGCCAGAGGTTGAGGAGGCCTGTTTATTTGCTGGGCTAACTTGGCTGCTGCAAAATGTTGCAGCGGAGAGGGCATTGGCAAAGACCTGGGCACACTGTGCCTAGCATGGGAAGCTGCGCAGGCTGTTGTAGTGCTGCCTCCTGTTGCAGTGCATCGGCCACCGATGGTTTATTTGTGAAAAATCCAGATGCATATGTAGTCCTTTTCGGAAAGTGACGTTTTTTATGACTTTCATTTTTTTTATTTCTTTTTTCTTTTTCTATGTTGGACACGTTCGAGAGCATGTGGGGTGAGCACCATCGCATTTCGCGCAGTGGGCCCCAGACTCCACCTTGCAATCATATGTGGCGTGTCCTGTAGTAACGCACTTTGCACAGGTGAGTTGGCCGCGGCAACTCTGAGAGCCGTGGCCAAAACGCTGGCATTTATAGCAACGTCGTGGATTTGGAATGTAGGGTCGCACATTCAACTTCAGGTGTCCTGTCTTTAGACGTTCAGGGAGGATACTGGTGCTAAATTTCACAAATAAGTGTTTTGTTAAGACTTCCCTCTTATCACGCCTGATTTTCATTCTTTGTGCTTGTGTCCCCCACTGGTCCTTCCAACTATCGAGGAGCCCACCTTCAGTCAGGCCAAGCAAGTCTGGATTGGACACAACGCCTCGGGAACTTTTGAGGGAATGGTGTGGTGTAATTGAGATAAGGGTGTTTCCAAATGATACTAGATTCGAGATGTTTTCATAATGGGCCTTACTTTTTACCTCAAGGAGGAGATCCCCACTGAACAATTTTGTAGCCTGGTAACCTGGACAAAGTGCAGTGGTGAGGCATTTGGCGACAACAAATGGCGATATTGTTCTGGCGTTGTTTTCAGCAGTTTCACATGGTAACGGGGGAATGTTTCTTTTGGTTTTTTGAAATGATTGAAATGTCTTCGGTGCACCCTTTATTTGAGAAAGGATGATCGTGCAGCGGAAAGGAAATAAGTAAAAGCCATATATTGAAGCGTGGCAGAAGGTCGACCCCCCCCCCCCCCTTGTTTTCTCACGTTCATGGTTTTGCCACGCACGAAATGCCAGCTTGCGCAGATGCCCCTTTCAATTAAACTGAGCAACATATTTAAAGAAGCACTGCGACAATAATCGCAACCAATTAAACCTGTATTGTCTCCCGAAAATGTTTTATTTGTGCCGTAGATGCTTTGCTATAGTGTTGGCATTCCACAAGTAGGTTTTCTAGGACGAGATGGTACCTAATGAAGGACATGATGTTCAATGACGAAACTCAACTTCAAAAAGTATGACGCTGACTATTCTACTTCTTTTTGCCCGCACCCACCGATGACTTTCTCGAGTTTAGCGCTAATATATTATCGGTTTTGTTTGCTCCAACAAGGTATATTTGTAATCACGTACATATGGAATGAAGATAGTGGGCATCTATCTAGTTCTGCCGAAGTAGCCCAAAACGGCATGGCATGAATTGAACTTAATTTGAAGGCCTTCAGTAGTTCCCGAGAACAAGAAAACACGGATGACTGTCGGGAATAGTGCACATTTGTCCAATAAAGACTACTGGTTCTTCTAGGCTAGTAATCGCAATTGCTTTCTAGTGACAAATCACGGCCAACATAGAAGCACAAAGATGATGCTAATTTGATCTCAGAATAATCATATCTATACATTGGAATCATTACACTTTGCGAAGTTATGCTAAAATGAAATGTTCTAATCTATATGAGCCAAATACAAGCTTTAGTGCTCAATACTGGCGCTATTGGGCCATGTAGATTTTCACCACAGTAGAGATTTTTGGTATTTAGAGCAGAGAAACATAATGCAATACGTCAGAGCAGCCTCTGACGTATTCTTAGTACGAAAAAAGAGCGTTCTTTTGAGTTCCACATGAATTGCAATTGAATCTTTTAGAAAAAAATGCCTCATACGTATGCCACTGTTCTGCAGAATTTTATCAGATAAGACTTCCACCCCTGCAGAATTGGTGCAAAATTTCCATGTGGTTGGGATGGTGCAACTGTCTGATAAAATCATGGCAAAAACAATGTTAAATTCCGACGATTCCCAGCATATCCACAGAGTGAATTATGATGAGTAGGGTGAAGCGTCCGTCTGTGCGTCCATCTGTCTGTCTGTCTGTCTGTCTGTCTGTCTGTATGTCTGTCTGTCTGTCTGTCTGTCTGTCTGCCGTTCCTCTGTTTCTGTTTGTCCAACCGCTTGTCTCTTTGTCGCTCTGTTTCTGTGTCTGTCTTCCTCTCTGTTCATTCATACGTCTGTCCGTTCGTCCATGCATTCGGCCGCACCTACGTGCCTCTGTCCGTGCGTCTGTCCATCAGTCCTTTAGTCCGATTAGATGTTTTGCCCTACACATCATCATTCACTCAGTGGATATGCTGTGAATTTTAATGGTGCCGCTCTGAATTGGAGCACCTTGCACATAACATACCTAAATTTGAAGTTTTACAATACCTACAGCTAAATTAGTTAGTTTTGGCAGGCTATTTTTATGCTGACATGTTAATTTCTGGTGCTTTAGCGTGCCGAGGTTGTACAAGATTGCTGTGTTGGCTGAAAGCAGGTAGAGTACCTAAAACTTACCAATCGCCACGGTTATCATTGAAGGCCCGTTCGGTAAGCTTCGCACCGAAGCGGCTGTGTCTGCCGCGCTAAACGATAGTTTTCCTTATCTTTTCTCCAACAACTCAGAGCAGCTTCCTAAAGAGCAGGGTAAATCGTTCTTTCCCAACTTAGCGTGCATGGCCCTCACGCGATCGCAAGCGCGGAAGCTTTCGCGGAAGCTTGACCTTGTTCAATGCGGTGAACTCTCAAGTGACCTTGTCTGCGGGTCGACGGAACCTCAGAGAGGAAATTTTTCGCGTGAGTCATGTGAGCAGTCACGCGAGCGGCCCGTCGCCGAAGCGACTGGCGCGGTATGCGTCGGGGGAGACGACATGATGCCATTGAGTCAGAGCGAGAGGGTTGCAACGCTCTCGCCTGTAGCGGAAAGTTGGAGCGAGCTGTCGAGGGATGATCGAGAGACGCCCATTCAAGAGCAGCGCGAAGACCTCTCGAATAAAGCGCCAGTGGAAAGCTACATGAAAGCTGCAAAAGTGTTGTCGAAAGAGTACAACGACAAATCGGTGAATAAGCGCGCTTTTGAAGTAGGAAGTCAGGTAATGCTGCGGCAGCCGTCCAAAAGGAACAAGCTTGAGGTGTGTTGGGAAGGGCCTGCCAATGTAATATCGAAGCTTCCCGATACGAATTATGAAGCCAAATCAGGAAGGCGGCAGAACAAAATTTACAACTTGATGAAACCCTACGTTCAACATCAAGCGGTCGTAAATCAGCTGTTGAATGCTTCAGAGGAAGAGGAAGCAGAAATTTTTAGTTCTTGTGAGGTAATTGAAGGGGGATCGAAAGTAATCTGGGAGCAGATAAAGCTAGAGCCTAAAGCCCGGAAGGAGGACCTGAGAAGGATTGTTTCCGAGTTTTGAGACGTGTTTTCGGACCGCCCCGGAAACACGAGGGTGATCGAACACGATATCGAGCTAAGCGGTGAGGAGTCAATCCGTAGCAAGCCGTATCGTTGTTTCTCTGTGCAACGTCGCAAGTGTGAGCCGCTCTTGGTACCGCATAGGTATCGTCGCCTAAAAGTGGCCGGTTACTGAGATGGAGCATGTTGCTCCACAGCGCAACTTTGACGTTCGCTATCAAAAAAAAAGGGAAAGCTAAACGCTAATGCAGGTGCATTAAGCAGTGCGTTCTAGCTAGTACCTTCTCAACCTTTCGGTCTCTCGCTGGCGATTCGGGGCAAAATTTTGACCTCATCACGACCTGGGCTGAGCGCTCTCGTCCAGAGTGAGCTCAAGGAGCCAACTTTATGTTGTATTCTAATTCGTTACGTTGTTGTACGTGGGAAAAAATTATATGTCATTTTAAGAGTCTTGTGTCCCACATGTGCTTCTTGATGTAGAGGGAACTAAATTCAGATAGACACGTAGCTAGGTATATGTTGAACTATACTTTGTCTGGTGTTCTGTCGGGTGACCGAGGGCACTTGCTTGTGTCGTGTGTTGTCTGTTGTCGAACCGTTCTTAGCAAGTTGCAGAACCATCGACAAGTGCTGCAACCGAAGATGGTCAGAAGAGACGAGCGAAGCTGGCCGGCAAGTTGTAGCGACAAGCCAGTGGAGCTGGGATCCGTCGTCAAAAATGGGATGTGTTCCCGGAACAGAGTCTGGAGCTGCATTCTCCCCATGGCCCTGGAGGTGAACCTGGAGGGACCTGGCGAACGAGCGCACCTGACATCCGAGCCCTGTGGAAGCAGCTCGTTTTTCCGGTGCATTGTCTGGCGGCGGGGGTGCTGTTATGCCAGCGAGTCCGCAGCAAACGTCCGTGCCTTTGAAAAAGGCAATCTGTGTCAAGGCCAGCCCGCCTGACGCGAACAACTCAACGGCGTAAACACGCGCGGCGCCTTTCTGGCGCCCACATGCAGTGAGTCAGCGCACGTGCAGTGAGTAAGCGCCAGCGAGCCCGTCGAGTAAACAAATGGCGTCGTCCAGCCTAGGGGGGTGACGCAATGCCTGGCGACGTCACTCGTCCTTGGGTGCAGCCACCTGCAGCGCAGCCTCTCCAGATTCGATGAGATAGAAGGACGCGGCCCAGCGGTGACCCCCATTGGAGGAGTCTGCCCTTACGACCAGCTGCGCTTCTGGTTGGACATTTGAGTTGGACCCGGTGCATATAAAAGAAGCCCTGCGGCACGTCGCGATTGGGGGTCCTAGGTGAAAGGAGTCCCCGTGTCGGAGAGCCGACATGTGTGTAAGAGCGGACCCGTTTGAGAGCAGATCTATGTGTTAGAGAGGAGAGCTCGGCTCTTCGAGTCTCTGTCGGCCCCAGTGCCGAATTTGTAACGCCTCTGTGTATATGCTGTACATAAACCTTGTTTAACTCACCGTCGTCTCGTCCGCTCGTCTATCAGCTCTGCGCAGAAGCAGTCGCCAGCTGAGAAACCTACGCTACCAAACGGCTGGTGACCTTCCCTGCGGAGTTCGAAGCAGTGGCGCCTTCGGGACCGTGTTGGCGTCGCCGTCTTTCGCAACAGTGGTTGCAGCAGTGAGATTTCGAGGCGCCCTTCGTAACGTCGTCGGAGGCGCGCGTGGCAACAGTGGTGGCAGCGTTCGCAACATCGTAAAAGGGCACCCCAAGTGCTCATTATCGAACAACTTTTTCCGCCATGTATAGGGCACTCGAGCAGACGAGACAAACCGCGTTTCATGTAGACGCAGACGCCACTCAGCGTTTGAAGTACACATAAAGAGGCGGGGCTTCTGGAGCACTCAGAAACGTCACAACATGTAAATTGAAAGAAAGCTCCACTTCACCTCCCTCGCGGTGGACAAGTGCTTAGGGTATTCGGCTGCTGACCCGCAGGTCGCGGGATCGAATCCAGGCTGCGGCGCCGGCATTTCTGATGAGGCTTAAATGCCGTAGGCCGGTGTGCTCAGATTTGGGTGCACGCTATGAACCCCAGGTGGTTGAAATTTCTGGAGTCCTCCACTACGGCGTCTCTCATAAATCATATATAGAGGTTTTAGTAGGTTTACCTGAAATATCCATCTATATATTAAAAGAAATATGAATATCTTACTGGTGGGAGCTGAGTTCTGTCTCAAATAGCTTCACAAAAGAAATAGTGAAGGAATTTTTATATTTCACGTTAAAAATATAGGTGCTCTTGTGGAACTAATTTCACTGGTGGTAAGATGCACGTACGAAGCGCGCGCATACACCATCTGCCCATACATGGCGGGTTCTTTCCGAGAACCTTTTGCAAAATGAAAACTGGCGAAAAGCTTACCGTCAAGTGGCGTATTTATGAGAAGGGTATATTGCAGTATGCGACAAATCTTTGCTGCTCCACTCGCACTGGACGAATTGTCAGAAATTTTGTGGCATCAAATTTGTGAGGCAATAAGCTCTTCTAGTGAATTCAGTTTATCGTTACTCGAAACAGTGTTTCGGAGCCCCCTTCAACGCATTTCTTTCGCCAGGTGTCACGATGAAAATAAACCCATTCGGTAAATTGTAGGTGCATTCGGGAGGCCTCTACCTACGTTAAAGAGGCCGGGAGAGTGCAGCCATCGCCGCCAAAAACATGGAGCAAGTTTGAAACAGCTATAAAAATGGACAACTATGTCTCTCTAGCGAAAAACATGTCTTTCCAGAGGCATTTATTAAGCAAAAAGACAGAGAATAAAACATTTATTTGCGACCCAGGAAGGAATGTCATTGAGTGGGATCCTTATTTCGGCATCCCATTGGCACGGGTCGCTGTCTTCTCGCTTCTCTCACGAGGGCCTTTTGGGTCTTCGGATCCGAGCTGGAGAGGGCTGCCTCCCACCCTACAGTGTTGTGTTGTGCTCTGGGTTGTAGAGGTGGATTGTGTGGGCATTCCAATACAATGTGGTACAGGGTGGTTGTTTATTGACCCTGAACCTGCACTGTGGTGCGAATGTGTCGGAATCTATCTTGGACAGTATACAGCAAAACGCTACATAGTGTATTGCCATCTGTGAGGCATTGTCAGACTCTATGACTTCCGAGATCTCATGCACGCGGCGTGTATCTTGGAGGCTATGCGGCTCCTGCTTTAGATCACAAACTTGTATGCACCATTCGCGCGCGCGCGCTGGTACAAATTACTGTGTGCGTGTGTGTGCGCCTGTGTGTGTATGTAACAAAACATATTAGGCATGCTCTTGGTGGTTGAACGGCGCACTAGAGGCCGGATTTTGCCATCGCGTTCAACTGTTATAGGCGAAGCTTAAGAGTCCCTCAACTTTTCGAAGACTGTAGAGTTGAGAAAGTCGTTGCGGTCTTCAAGAAAAGTGATAGCTCATACGCTCAAACTACCGACCAAACTAACTCACAAGTCTTTGATGAAATGTCATCGAACACGGCCTTTCTCATGTTGTTACATTTTTATCATCCGGAAACATTTCTCGCCCAAAACAGCACCACCTGTCGTTAAAGTATTTGCCTATAAACTATTGTCAGAGTGAAACTTGAGTACGCACCTGCAATACTTGACCCTTATCTTGCTGAGCCGATTCGAATTGAGGAGTAAGTTCAGAACTGTGGAACAATATTCATTGTTTCGGACTATTACCGCTACCCCAGCATCTCCGCCCTCAAATACAAGTTAAAACTTTCTACCCTTGTTCTTCGTCGTCATAGTGCAGGCATCTGCCCTTTTCACCCAATATTTTCTTCAACCAAACGTGAAATTTAACCTATGAAACGAGTGCAATGAGGGCATCCAATAATTCATCCAAATGCTGTGAATCTGATTTGTTGAAACTACATTGACGAAAGCACTGTATAAATGTCACATGACAAAAGTATACTTCTTAGCGCTCAATATATTGCGGGGCAGATGCCTTAAATAATGCACAGCTTCAAAAGATATGATTTCAGCAACGAGTGGATGTTCTAAACGCCCTCCATTACAAAGCGCTTAGATATATTCAATAAACAGCGGAACTATAAAAACAGTGAAAAGCTACGCAGGGTCACCTGCTGACATACGGACGTCTAGTGGGCCCCTCGCTGATTCTCAAAACAAATGGTTATATGTGCTCACTAACAAAAACAGAAGTTACTGAGAGTCAGCAGACTTTTCCATCATCCAGAGAACGGAAGCACGCAGCCGGACACTGCGACTATTATCTTTCACCTTAATGTGTGACTCTAAAATATTATATTCAGGTTTTATTCTATCGCAACAAAATAGCAAACCGGTTCTTCTAATACTTTAACCGCTTTATCTTTGCGTTTGTTCCATTTCTCACTTTTGTAATGTATTGCGCGCTTCTCAGTCAATCCTCCGCTGTTCGTGCATTTGGGGAACAGCACGGTTATCCCCCCAAGCACGAGTGGAGCTAAGGAAATTGTACAGCACAATATTCGCAAGTTTCACCGCCTAGAGAGGTCGCTAGTGCAAGCCCAACATGGCTGTCGATTGGGGGATCGTGCAGCCGATGCGTTGGCAGCCGCCGCCACCGGTGTGCCCGTCACTTCGAACTGCGTAGTACTTTTGGCTGCAGCCACCCTGTTGTCAAGGCTTTGCTGAGAAGGTCATTGACTCTGGCATGTATTATATTCGACACTGCGTGTTGAGAAACGCGTGTGTGGCGTATGTTGATGGAAAAGAAGTTCTGAACGCCAGGCACATCGTCTGCTGCGGTGTGAAGAAATGCACCTGCAGCTTTGTGAACGCTGCTCATGCCACGGCCGGGGAAGATCAAGCGGCCGTGCTCGTGCAAAGCAGGAAACCTAGCCTTTGACTGCATGGCGTCTGCACGGCGGCATCTAACATATTTCATGATTCCTCTAATTCAGCAAGCAAACAATGAAGAGTAAATCATTCGAACGACGACTCGCATGCAGTACCTGTCCGACTTCAGAATAACTATGTTAGAAATTGCCAGCGAAAAAAACATAAAGCACCAGTGAACCACCAATATGAAGCCGACTGAACGATGGCATGGGCTGGCTGCGTGGACATACACCCAAAAACAGTTCCGACGGGCGCCGCATGGCGATGCCACCATCTGTGAAAGTTGCGAATAAAAATAATCTAGGCCTAGGCAGGACCTAGGCAGTGATCACATGATCATAGATATAGTGGTAGAGGGAGGCCCGGCAACACCTCGGAAACGAAGGGTAGAGTCCGTAACTTGGGACTCTTTCAGGGACCTCAGGGGCAACCCGACTCCCATTTGCGACATTGCCGAGTGGTGCGATGGGGTGTTACGTACCGTTAAGGAAGCCACTGAAGTGGTGGAAACCGAGGAGGACAACGAAGTGGTAGACACGAGATTAGTAAATCTTTGGAAGAAAAAGAAAGCTTTGGAAAACCGACTCCAACAGAGGAGATGAGATTGGAGTATCAGGAAACAAATTGCGGCTTTAGACAGGCAAATTGAAGAGCACGCCATCACGCTCACGAAGCAAAGGTGGGGGAACGTCTGTCAGGAGATGAATAGAAATATAAGTACGTCCGGGACGTGGCGACTTCTTCGTCACCTTTTAGATCCGGAGAGCACGAAGACAGCGTCTAAACAACAATTGGAACGGATGGCGCACCAATTTGAAGGCACTAGGAAGGAACTCTTAGAAGAAGTTCGGAGCAGATACATTAATCCCGCCGGATCCGAACCTCTCCCAGATTATGGAGGGCGGAAAAACGCAGCCTTAGACGCCCCTATCTCCTTGGCTGAGGTGCGAGCGGAGATTAATCGGCTAAGGACTAGATCACCGGACGGGCCGGACAGAGTGACTAACAAAATGCTCCGTAATTTAGCGATAGGTCCATCGCTAAACTAGCAACGTACATGCAGGAGTGTTGGGAAAAAGGGACGACACCGCAGGAATGGAAAT
This sequence comes from Rhipicephalus microplus, assembly GCF_043290135.1. NCBI lineage: Eukaryota > Metazoa > Arthropoda > Arachnida > Ixodida > Ixodidae > Rhipicephalus > Rhipicephalus microplus. The sequence goes on from NC_134700.1 coordinate 136,183,342, forward strand.
TCGCAAATGTAATTTTCATTCCTAAACCGGGTAAAAAACTCCGTTTCGAGAATCTTAGGCCGATATTCTTAACGTCTTGCGTAGGTAAGCTCATGGAGCATGTCGTTCAGACGCGGCTCATTAGGTACATGGAAGACAATGGTATGTATCCGGACACCTTGATCGGTTTTCGACCCCGACTATCAGCGTGCGACGTGAAGCTACAGCTTAAGGACCAAATTATAGACAAGCCAACGCGAGACACAAAAGTTATCGTGGGTTTAGATGTGGCAAAAGCATTTGACAACGTGAGGCACGTATCGATCTTGGAGAATCTGAGCTCCATGAACGTCGGAAAGCGAGTTTATGACTACGTCAAGGACTTCCTTTCGAACAGGACAGCCACTTTAAAAATCGTGGAAGAATTCATCGAGGACATTAAATTAGGCAACAGGGGGACTCCTCAGGGCTCGGTGTTATCACCCACCCTTTTCAACATTGTGATGTTGAAACAGCCTGAACAGTTAAAGAATATTGAGAATTTAAATCACACCATTTACGCGGATGACATAACATTATGGATGAACAAGGGCAGTGACGGCCAAATTGAAGGCTCTCTGCAAATCGCCATTGATAAAATCGTGGAGTACCTGGAGCCCAAAGGACTTAAATGCTCGGCCGAAAAGTCGGAAGCACTCTTCCTCATGCCCGCCGGAAAACGGCGGCTCCGCAACAGGCCTGAAGTGGACATCCACTTGTATTTTAACGGCGCAGAGATCCCCGCGGTCTACAGTATCCGTGTCTTTGGACTAAGGATTCAGGCAAACCGTAAGAATTCTGAAACTCTTGCTAGGTTGGAAGCCAGTTCTAATCAGACATGTCGTCTCATCAGACGAATAGCAAACAGGCATGCTGGGATGAAGGAGGCGAACCTTCTTAGATTAGTGCAGACCTTCATAATAAGTAGGATAGTGTACGTGGCACCTTATTTGAAATTAAACCAAGCGGAGCGGGGCAAACTCGACACCATTATCAGGAAAAGTGTGAAAGTCGCGCTCGGACTTCCCCCAAACACGTCAACTGACAGACTTATGATGTTGGTGTATCTAACACACTCGATGAGCTAATTGAGGCTACTGTGACTGCACAACATCAAAGACTACTCGGATCTAAAACGGGGAGAGTAATATTAAAGAGATTGGGCTATGAGCCCACGCGTGAGCAAGCGCGTTCAAAAGACATACCGATGCAGATCAGGGACAGGATAAAGATACCTCCGCTACCCAGAAATATGAACCCTACCTTTCACGAAGGCAGGCGTAAAGCCAGGGCAGAGGCATTACAATCTAGGTACACTGGTCGACAGGACGTCGCGTATACAGACGCTGCGGAATATGAAAGCAAAGCGGCACACATGGCAGTGGCGGTCAGGGGAGATGGCGGCCTGATTGCGTGCTGCACAGTACTTGGTGTCGAGACTGTAGAGGCCGAGGAAGTGGCCATAGCTTTGGCCATCAGCCAAAATGGGATCAGGGTGGTCATCAGCGACTCCAAAAACGCTGTGAGAAATTACGAATCGGGAAGGGTGACGGAGACTGCCGTCCGTATAATAAACATGGAAGGAGTACCCAAAGAGGAGATTCTGCTTGTCTGGGCTCCAGCTCACCAAGAACTTAGAGGGAACGAGGAGGCTCATTCCGTCGCCCGAGGTCTCACCTACCGGTGGGCCCCTGGAACCTCCCAAGTTACCGAACAAAGAAGCGAGTATATGCGCACATACCATGAAATCGTCGCACACTACAGGCTGAATCGGCAAGTATACCCGAGAGCAGACAACTCACTAAGTAAGAAAAACGAGGTTTTGTGGCGAAAGTTACAGACCGAGGTTTTTCCAAACCCCGCACTTTACAGCAAGGGGCACCCCGCAGTTTTCTAGTCCCAGTGTAAATTTTGTGATGAGGTAGCGAATTTGGTACACAAGTGTGGACATGTCCAAGTCAAAACGATGGTTCTCCCACTGTAGAATCCTGGGAAGCCCTGCTCTGCAGCCCAGATCCCAACGTCCAGCGCGACATCATCAGTCAAGCCCTTGCTGCTGCCGCGTCCCAAGGGATTCCGGCCGACAGCTAGGGGCAACGGGCCATGCCTGAGCAATTGACTGACCTTTTAATAAAGTTTTTTCTCTCTCTCTTCCGCAAAAAGATATCGAATCAGGGCAGTTTCTATCGCAAATCTCTCAATTAGTAGAAGTAGGTTCCCCTGACCATTTTATATTTATACTTATAATACTTTATTCATCAAGTGTGAACATGGAAAAGTGCATGGGTACAGATTCACTGGGAGGTCCCAAGATAAGAACCGCAGGCGGGACCTCCCACGAAAAAAAAATTAGAATTAAATTTAGAATTTATATGTTATCCCCTATAATTTGTTTCTTGGCCAACGCCCCAAAGTGTGTGTGAGCCAGACATTAAGGCCATCATCATCATTATTACTAAAACCACGAGAACCATGCCCTCACGTGCAGTTGTTCGAAGGCCAGCAAATCGCGAGAAGGCAGAAGATAAGACAGCGTGCCATCCCTGAGCTTCAGTAAGGCAAAGCTACGTTCATTGTAACACCACGCTGGATAAGCGGTTCGATGCACGCATCCATGGTTTCCGTATTCAGAGTGCATCCAGGCTACACTGCACTTTGTTCAAGGTGGCAAAACCTTGTTCTAACCAACGCCTGCCGCGGCACTGTACCTTGGGTGAGAGCGGCAGCCTGCAGCAGCGCTTCGACGAAGAGGTTCTCGTTTAATGGTGTTCTCCGATGGCAGGTATAGTTTTTTGAATACGGAGCCAACGACAAGGTGACGCAAATTTAGCTTCTGCTAAGGTTGTGGCAGATGATGCCCGGGAAAAACCTAGAATAATGTCATCGATTAGATTAGGAAAGATGTAAGTGGCACTGGCATGGGCCGACTCGTACCCTTTCTGTACTCGCTTAGTGTTGCCTACTTTGGCAGCTGCCGAAAAAAACATAGGGAGCTCGACAAACAATAGAGCAGATCGCGTGCTCTTTTGATGCGCGATTCCTCCACATAAAAACGCACAAGAAAGGTGAGACCAGTGCGCCCACATGTTGTCCAGCAAAGTGCCTGAAAGGTTTGCACTCCCCAGACTCGAGACTGTAAGTGGAACAAATGATTTCACTTAGATTTATTAACTCTACTCGACTATGCTAGAGTAAATTTCGGATATTGAGAAGGTCTAGCTGAAATACTCTATTTTTAAGGCCCTCAATGAAATGACAATAAATGATGTTTTATGTTTTATAGTGGGTATTTTATTATTATTGAAATTCGCGAAAAATTTTTTCTTAAACTTCGTGTAGTCAGGCCTCATAAAATTACATTCTGTCATTTATGTAGATGAGAAACTGCTTTGAATTTAGCAGGCGTCATTGAAACTGTGACGTCATGGTGTTTTAATGCCTTAAATTTATTATGAAATCACCGTCCGCAATTTCTTTGAGCCCGTTTTGTGGCCCACCAAGTATCTCCTGGTGGTAAGTTCGGTGATATTGAAATTAGAAAGTAAGATTGATGGATATGAAGATATTTTTCGCCAATTGATTATAATTTTAAAACAGAACGTCCGTGTGCGTATACTGTCCAGCCACGCTACTACAATGTAATTGACAGGTACGAGAATATATCTTGATGCATACATGAGGTTCCGGCAGCAAACTGATAACTCTGCATCTGCTGACCGGCTTGCGTCATTGCATAGCTCGAGCGGGCCCATTGCTGCAGCATAAACAGCGCCTAAAATGCGACCAGGCATTGATCCGACGTTTCCACAAATGTAGGAACGCGCACATGTTCGTTGATCAGCTGCCACTGTGAGCCCAGCAATAGGCGATGCGAGCAATAGCTCCGCCGGCTGGAACCTAATTGCCGAAAATCAACCGCCCACCCTAAAAAAACAATAATATGAAACGCAATTTAAAAGATATACGAGAAAGTGTGCTGATAAATGTTTATTGCAACTCGTTTGTTGTCTGTGCATGAAGTTTATGCGCGCATCGTTGATGCATAACAAAACGTTATTTGATTGCTACAATGCCTTGAATTTGCAGCTCGCCATCAAAACTTGGAACTCTGGTTCACCCAGTGTCCACAACCCAGTCGCCGGAAGTGGTTCTGCTTGAAGAAACTGGTGCTGTCCACGGACACAGCTTCGCTAGGTCGGTACTCCAACAGCAGAGAGCCACAGCCATAGTGGAAAGCACACCCTGTGCGCTTTTTCCTCACATACGCGATTCCTCTGTCTCTGACGCCCACGAACATGTCGAAGTAGCATGGAAGGCGCAACTTCAAGGTGGTACCTCAGCCTCCAGACAGACAAAAGGCGCGTAGCACAGAGCGCACGGCAACGTTCGCACGGGTTGGTGGGTGGCAGTTTGCGGCACGTGGGTGCCTGGTAATAATTGAACATTTGTATATTGTGATGTAAATGGCTTCGTGTATTTCGTATAAAAATGTCACCATATGCTATATTGTTTTTGTTGTGTCTCCAGTTTAATCATTTCCACGTTGCGATAGTCTTGAATATTCCGAGAACGTTTTTTTATTTGAATAAATTGCTTCAATTAGCAATCACGCAGGCAAACATCCACAACAACATGACGCCTGTGTCATTTGTCCTATCCCGGCACAGTTTTTTTTGTTTGTCAGTCTGCAACAAAGCTCTGCTTGCGTTCGGAGCTAGTCTCTTGGACGTTTTTGAAAAAGGACTTACGCGATAACTAGTAGGTACACATTAGAACTTTTTAAACAGATCACAGAAACTGAAATCGAGCAAAAGTTTACGGAAACGTAAAACACCCAAGTTACCTTCAACTTCTTAAACATTAATCATCGAAATGAGGCAGTTCGATGTAACAACACAAACTTAAGAGGGCCGCATCTAATAAAAAATGAGCCAATTACTCCAACTGTTTTGACTGACCCGCATTCATTGAGCCAGAACTGTTCTTGTAATCGTGACCAAGTCAACCAATTGGATCTACCTCAGCATGTTTAAATATTGTCGTAGATACTATCGCGTTTACGTTCCGCGAGTAGGTTTTCTGGGGCTGGTCGGCACCTACTGAAACACAAAATGCCCAAAGACAAAACTCAGTTTTATAGAATAAGACGCTGACTTTTCTACTTATGTTTGCCTCTTATAGCTTCCTTTTGAGTTAGCGCGACAATATCATCTCCTATGTTTGCTCCAACAAGGTATATTTGAAATAAAGTACCTAATAAATGAAGATATTGAACATTTATTTAGTTCTTGAAGAAGAAAGAGGGGCATGAAGATGAAGAAGGGCTTGGCATCAAACGAACAGAAACACTTTTGAAGGCCTTCAGCAGATGCCAAGAACAATAAAACACTGATGAGTGTCGAGAATAGTGCGCCTTTCGAGAATAGTGGCAAAAAGGTCCACTTGTTCAAGGCTTTGTCGTTAGGGCGTAATCGCAATTACGCCCTAGCGACAAAGGACGGCACCGAGGGAAGCTCAAGAATGATGTTAATTTTATCTCAAAGTATTCCTACGCCACAAATTTGAATCAATTTACACTCATTTTACAAGCTAATTCATACCAATATGAATTCTTCTAATCTATATGAGCCAAATGCAAGTTTAGTTCACAATACTGACGTACTAGGCTATGTAGATCTAAACCACAATACAGATTTGCGCTATTGGGAAAAAAGGAACAGACTGGCATAAACGTGTTCTAGCAGTTGTGAACGTATTCTTAGTAGGACTACAGTGAGTTCTTCTCTGTTTAACATAAGGTGCATTTGGATATTTGAGAGAAAAAACGCCTGATATGTATGCCACTGTTCTGGATACTTTTACCAGTATATACAGGGTTTCAGGCCAGTAGAAGTGGTAGATATTTCAGTGTGGTTCAGATGGTGTGACTGCCCAATAACATCATGATGAAAACATTGTTAAATTGCGAAAATTCACAGCATAGTAATGGAGTAAATTAAAATATTTCGGGTGAAGCGCCCGTCTGTCTGTCTGTCTGTCTGTCTGTTTGTCTGTCTGTCTGTGTGTCTGTCTGTCTGTCCGGCCGTCCATCCTTCTTTCGGCCTTTCTTTCCGTCTGCTCCTATCTCGCTAAAGAGAGGGAGGGAATAAAACAATCATTTGCGACCAAGGAAGGGCTGTCGGTGAGTTGGATCTTTAGTCCGGGATCCCATTGGCATAGGCCGCTGTCCCCGCTTCCTCTCACGAAGGCCTCTAGGGTCTTCGGATCCGAGCGGAACAGAGCTGCCTCTAAACCCTACAGTGTTGTGTTGTGCTCTGGGTTATATAGAGGTGAATTGTGTGGGTATTTTCATACCATGTGGTGCAGGGTGGCTGTTTTATTGAGTTAATAGCTGCACAGTAGCGCGTATGTGTCGGGATCTATCTTGGACAGTATGTACGGATTGGGATAAGACAAGGTCTGCAGGTGACACCACGCTACCTGAGATTCTTTACTAAGCACTTTTCCCGGGGGTGGAAGATTCCGTCTTATGAGTGTTTGATGTTCTAGAACATCTTTATATGTTAAAATTGGGTGCATACGCCGTCCATTTAGGTGTATACTTAGCCGTCTACGGTAAGTATTGAAACAGACCCTACGTCGCAGTTTATCACCGTGTGACAACGTCAAAGCGCGGCTACATGGTACCGCCTGCGTCGATGTAATGACCAAATAATCGTGAAGTATTTGTACCAACTGATATGCTAGACGCTGATTAGACGCGCTATTGGCGTTTCAATAAAAACTGACAAATAAACTCACTTCGCAGATCCGCGTCACCGTACATCGACGGAGGAGGAGGAGAAAAACTTTATTTATCCCAAGAGGGAAAGGTGGGGTGGTGGAGTGTCAGAGGAGCCTACCCAGCGAAAGTCTCCGCTACCTTCATGGCCCCATCCAAGATCTGGTCCTAGAGCTCGGGCGCCGAGCTGCACATAGCAGCCTCCAACTGCTCTTTCCTATTAACGTGTGGAGAATTAGGTGGTGGGTTTCGAGTACACCAGCATTATATATTGTCCACGTTAGCTATTTGTTCACAGAAAATGCACAAAAGGGAGGGGCATATCGCAAGTTGTGTAAAATGGCGAGAAGATGGGGTAGGAAACGTACGCGTCTGTAACTGGCGCCATAGTACTTCATCGTAGCGCGAAGCTTTATGGTGTAAGGGGGGGAGGGTATATGATTATACATGGGTTTTTGATGGCAGAAAGATCATACTTGGTCTAAGAGCGCCATGAAAAATGTTCATAAAATGGCAATGGTGCATAATTTGATGCAATACGTACAGGATATGAACTATGATAATGTTTCGTGGCTGTAAAGAGGCCTAAGCTTCCATGCTCTGAGGTGGGTAAAAACAGACATGTAAATAAAATAATGGAAGTGACGTGAAATGTGTGTAGCGGAAGTAAAAGAGAGTGTTCGTGGTCATAAATCTACATTGAGGAAATTGGATTAGCATAACTGCCTCGTCAATGCATGCCCTTGAGCCCAAGGGCAGCGAGGCAGGGGTTGTCTTTAATGGAATCACCGCACCCTCGACCTCGGTACAGAGGTCGTGCTATGGATCACCTCGGAAAATGCAATGAAAGCTATCTATATCTTTTAAAAACATGCACAGCAATTTAAGCTTAAAAAGAGGATCTCTACCGATGAACATGACTAGATGTAATGGAAGTTGCTGTTGTCAGGGTACTAAGAAGTGTTTTTTTCTTAGAGATTTTAGCTCATTGCACTAAACAAATACATTGTTACGTTTAGTAATGTATTTATTACGCTGTGGCGTACTGTTAGACTTCAACGGGTCGTGCACCGGAGGCCTGTCTCGCTAGCCGAACGTCCTCTTCTCTAATCTGCCTGATCCCCGCTACCCACCGGCTCATACCTAAATCACATATGCAGTAACATTTCCCTCCGCGCAGACGAAGCCCACCGGGCGAGTTAAAGAGTCTCTCTGGGAATATAGCGCTTCAAACGTGCTATGTGGTTTAGTTCAGTCTTTTCAGATCATCGGCCATTTGAATGAAGACGTGCTACGCAGTAAGTTACATCGCTTAAGCGGTCTAGAACAACATAAGGTCTCGCATAGTGTGCTAGCAATTTTTCACACAACCCACGTTTCCTATTCGGCGTCCACAGCAACACGTGGTCTCCGTGATTATACGTCACGTGTTGACGTTGAAGGTCCAAACGTGTCTTCGAGCGATCTTGCGAAGCGAGCGTGCGAAGGTAAGCAAGACGTCGGGCTTCTTCTGCACGGCAGACGATCTCGGATACACCAGAATCATGGTGGTCCATAAACGGGAAGACGGTATCTAGGGTATGACGAGGTGGCTGAGCATACAGAAGAAAAAAACGGACTGTAGCTTGTAGTGTCATTTTGTGCGGTGTTAAATGCGTAAGTGATGAAAGGTAGCACGCCATTCCAGTTCTTGTGATCTGCTGCGACATACATAGAAAGCATATTCGTGAGAGTCCTGTTAGTTCGTTCCGTCAGGCCGTTTGTTTGTGGATGATATGGCGTAGAGTGCCGAAAGCTTGGAGCGCGTACACGAAGCATCTCTTCCACGACGTCTGCAGTGAATTGTCGCCCACGATCACTGATAACAATTTTAGGAGGTCCATGTCCTAGAACCACAAAACGCAGCATGAATAAACACACGACAGCTGCAGTTGCCGATGGTACAGCAGCTGTCTCGCAGTACCGTGTTAAGTGATCGGTTCATACGACTATCCAGGAATTGCCATTAAAAGACCTTGGAAAGGGACCTAGAAAGTCAATCCCAAGTTGCTCGAATGGAGTTCTTGGGGGTGGAATAGGATGTAGTCGCCCTGGAGGAGCACTGGTAGGGCGCTTGCGGCGTTGGCACTCGTTGCAACTAGAGACGTACTGTTCAGTCATCTGGCGCATTTTCGGCCAGTAAATTTTTCTTGAAGCCGGCAAAAAGTTTTTGCTGGGCCTAGATGACCGGACATTGGGTCATCATGCATAGCCTGCAAGACGGAAACGTGAAGACTCTTCGGAACCACGAGAGGATATTGTAAGCCGGTCGTAGCATAGTTCTTTTAAGTGTGAATACACTTTATAAGCGACCCCAAACCATCCACCGCCGTCGGCGGTGTCCGCAGTCTTCTCTCTATTTTTAAAAGAAAGAGGACTTGGCGGGCCGCAGCGCGACGCTCTAACGAATAAGCCACGGACACGACGCTGATATCAGTGTCAGTAACGCGCCTTAAGTGCCAACCACTGGCACGCGTATGCTCGCGTCTACGCGTCAAAAGCGTCAAATGCGCCTCTCGGCGTCGACGTCGGAGGGGCATACGCGAGCAGGCGCGAGGGATCAAGCCGGGCTTGATATTTCGCCTCGCGAATGCTACGTCACCACGCGTACAGCGGCACCAACCAACCAGAGGCCGCGCGCCAACCAACGAGAGGCCGCGATGACTCCGAATGCTGGGCCTAATGGCCGCCGCTTCGAAGGCACAGCCGACTGCTGAAAGCAAGCATGAAAACTACTCCAACCGTTCCTGAATGACCGCTTCGTAATCTAGAACGACAACAAAATGACGAGTGACTGCGAGTGCTACCAGCATGACGCAGTTTCGTGCCGAGTTCGAGGGACGCCAACAAATCCAGCGAATGCCGGCCGGCTATGCTAGCGCCGATCGCACACGTCCCGATCGCACACGGGACGTGTGCGATCGTCGGCCGAGCGAAAGGAGCATGTCGGTGTTCTTGTGCTTTGATCTGTGACTTTCTCTGCTAAAAACGAGTGTAAACAGACTTCGGAGGTTCAAAGGTTTGAGCGTGAGCCCTCGCCTACCGCGGAGGCAATTCAGATCGGTGTCGTCTGCCTCCAGCGCAGGCCTCTACCATCTAGTTCGTATGAACCAGCACATGCGAGGCATATTGGCTGAAAAAACTCTACGGTAGTTTCCGTCGCAACATAGACACCAAATACGACGCTCGAAATATCGCGTAGTTCATACGGAGGAGTTTTTATCTGCACTGTGTTTGTTTTCAACATCGGTACTCATCATCGCTGAAAGCGAACCTCGCACTAGCCAACACATTTCCGTGATGTGAAAACGTACGTACTTATATAAGTGTATTCGCGAATTGTATGACGCGGAAACATTGGTTGGCTTCGGTGCTAATCGTTTTCTTTTGTTGCCAAGCTAATAACAAGCGTGCGCTGGTTGGTAGCAGTCAGAAGTGACTTCGTGTCGGGTACCAGCGACGCTGACACATTGAGCTGTCAGCGGTCTCATTTCCATTCACGTACAAGACAGAAACTCAAGCGTGCGTTGCTGTGGTGATCGAAAAAGAAAGTTGCATGATTAAGTGCTGCTGGTATTACCTGCTATTTCGCTTCTCGCTTCTTCTGCTTCTCTGCCACGCTCAGTAGCACATACGCTGTTTGGAGGCATTCTAACACACACATTCTTAATTTATATTTCATTCTGATACTCATAGCTATAGGAATACAATGGCGCTTCTCCATTGTTTTACAGTTTACTATAACATAGTGCGTGTTCTGTTTACAGCTAGACAGATAACTGAAAACCTTGTGAGAAGCACCTGAATTGAAATCAGCTGCACGATGACACGATTGTTGGAAGAGAGGATCACCACATGTATGCACAGAATGAATGAAGGTACGCTAGTATGTTACTGCACTTTGTATAGAAGAAATGCAAAAAGTACCTCATGTGACTTATGAGACCTTTCAGAGCTGTGGATGTATTTATCTGTTCGTCCAGACTGTAATGAGCTGAAGATATTCGATGGTTCCGAACATTGAATATTTGTATGTGTTTCCAAAGAGTACATCATTTCTGTTCAGTTTTTTAGTATATGCATTAACTTGGATTATATATACGCATGCACTTAAGCATATTCAGTTTAGTTCTGTTGGAAAACTTGCCAAAACTTCTGTACGGTGCTCTGGTGCAATGTTTTTACCGGTATCTGTCTCATCAAAAATTTTCGCATGCTTTATTGCATTATAGGGTATTTTGACAATTGATGACATGTGGAAGCCACAGTGCTTGGCTGTAATCTCAAAACCAATGTCTGTCTCATCAAGAAGTGGCAGATGCATTTTGTAGATGTTAAAAGATGTTGAAACTACCAGCAAAGTGCTGAAGTCTTCAACACAGCACTGATCCGCAATCACCACCCAGCTTAGAAGTCATTTGTAGAGCTCTCTAACACGTTCAAATAAAGTTATCAAACACTGGATTGATCTACTTGGTTTGATTCCTAATACCAGTGTGTCTGACTTTTTGGAGGCACTTGTATTATAATAAAGTCCAATTTCTCCCATTTATTACAGGGGTGCACTCAAGGGTAGTGATATTTGTTTACTTTGGCACACTTAATGTGATATTACTTACACTTAATGTGACATTAATTCTAAATTAGACATTAACGTCTCCTTCGATGCTATTTTCATAGATTTCGAGAAGGCCTTCGACAAAGTTCCCCACAAGCGTTTGCTATCTAAACTTTCAAATTCAAACCTTGACGAACATGTATTTGCATGGCTTTCAAACTTTCTAACTAACCGACAGCAGTTTGTCTACGCTAACAACAGTTCTTCATCCTTATCTCCTGTCCTATCAGGTGTTCCTCAAGGGACGGTCCTCGGGCCCTTACTTTTTCTCATATACATCAACGACCTACCAGACAATATTTCTTCAAGCATTCGGTTTTTCGCGGACGACTGCGTCATTTATCGCCCCATTATCGATCCCAGTGATAACGTAGCACTCCAGCAAGACCTAAGGAAGATAGACGAATGGTGCAACAAATGGCTCATGGTGCTAAACGTTCACAAAACATCCATCATGTCATTCCACAGGCGTCACTCCTATTCCACGTACAAATATTTCTTAAGTGGCTCCGCTATATTTCCTGTCTTGTCCACTAAATATCTAGGTCTTCTTATTTCTCATGACCTTACATGGTCATCCCACATAAATCGCATTTCCAGTGACGCGAATCGCGCGCTGGGCTTCCTCCGACGTAACATTAACCTGGCTCCGTCCACAGTTAAAAAATTGGCCTACGAAACGCTTGTTCGCCCAAAGCTGGAATTCGCGTGTGCAGTCTGGGACTTACCACAAGCTAACTCAAGTACCATCCTTGAATCCGTTCAGAACCGTGCGGCCAGATTCATCTTTTCCGATTATTCATACCACACAAGCGTAACACTTCTTAAACGTAAAGCTAAATTGCCAAGTCTCAAAACACGACGTACAGTAGCACGATTTTGCCTGTTCCACAAATTCTACAACTCGTTATCATGCGAAAGCCTCCACATAAAAACTGCTCACCACCCATCGAATCGCCTCAACGACTCAAAAGCAGTATACCCACCTCGTGCACGCACGACCGCCTATCTAAATTCATTTCCTGTTCTGACAGCCATCGAATGGAACAGCCTTCCTGAAAGTGTCGTCACCAAAACAAACCCGACTCAGTTCAAAGCTGCTGTTGAAAAACTTCTGTACTGATTATTTTTGTGTCATGTATGCGATTATCCTTAGTGGTGTTATCTGCTTCGCTGGTTGGCATTGTATGCTTTTTATGCTTCGTTGGTATGCTTCGTTGGTTGGCATTGTATGCTTTTTATTAACAGAGCGTGCTTGATACCCTTTCGTGATACGCTCGTGCAGTTTTTGTTTTCTTTTTTTGTGTTTGTTGATCAGTTCTGTAATTTTCGTGCTTCAACACCCCTCATGTAAAACCCCACTCATTGGGGTCTTTGAGGTACCCGTAAATAAATAAATAAATAAAAAGCCTGTTTAAATCCATTCATTTTGTATATATCTACGCCACTTTTGTAGTAGCCTCACAGTGAGCAGCCGCATTTGAAAATAAATAAATACACCATCCGAAAGTCTTGCACGCTGTGCTCGGTTCCAATCGGGTCACTAATATCTGTTGCATTATGATGTGTCAGTTGTGTTTTATTGCATTGGAGAACATTTTTGCTGCCTTCCATGAAGGGTTCAGTTCCAGTATTGTGACCGATATTTGTGACTTCATGAAGAGTTGGGCATCATTTGTCGTTTTAGAGAATACTTTGACTAAAGACAACGTCCAGAAGTCTTCCATGCAGGGTTCAGTTCCAATATTATGACCGATATCTGTGACTTTATAAACAATTGGGTGTCGCTTGTCGTTTTGAAGAATACTTTGAAGACAACGCCCAGAAGTCTTCCATTAAGGATTCAGTTTCAATATTATGACCGATATCTGTGACTTCATTAACAGTTGGGTGTCGTTCGTCGTTTAAGAGAAAACTTTGACTTAAGACAACGCCCAGAAGTCTTCCATACAGGGGTCAGTTGCAACATTATGACCGATATCTGTCACATCATGAAGTGTCAGGCACAGTTAGTTGCATTAGAGCACATTTCGACTATAGAAAATGCCCGAAGGCATTTTACGCAGTATTTGGTTCCTACCCTATGGCCAATATCAGTTGTATCAATAGGAACAAGGTGTGCTTTGTTGCATTAGAAGATATTTCGAACACACACATCAGCCGAAGGCCTGCTACTTTGGCCTCAAATGTAGTCCTATGACTAGCCTAAATCTGTCAGATCATGAAGTTGCAGGCTTGATTATTAAGTTGACTGATATAAAATATGTTGTATAAATATACTGAAGGTACCAGCATATGCAAGATATTGTTAGTAACTTTGGTAGGGCAGGTAGAGAAACCCGGTGGTTTGTAAACCTGATCAGGAGGGCAGCCACGCCTCATTCACCGCAGAGAGGAGGGGGGAGAGCTCAACGTCAACTCCATATATTACATAATAGGGAGGGGGTGCTAACGCAGCCCTGGGGAGGGGCACTGGGACAAACTTTTGCCCCCCCCCTCCTTAAAGAGAACCCTGCACACGCCTATGATAGACGTACAGTATGCTAGACGCGAATGTTCATTCGCGGGAGTGGCGCACGAACCGATGTTGATTTCTGGTGCATACCGCTGTAGTTACTTTGGGCACTGAAATGTCAATTACTTCTAAAATAGTCTAAACTGTAGTGGTTGAAGCACTATCAACTTGTTAACGTGTTCTCATATCCTCTAAAACATACATTCCCGCTCCAGTTGAGAACGTGCCGTTCTGTGCTGAACTTGGACAGTTCTAAGCCAAAAGATCAAGCAACATTGTGCATCGGCCTTGGACGCGTGGGCGTCAACTCGGTCGACGCGTGCCAGTAGTTGCGCGCCCTTTTCCTCCACAGGCGCGACTAGACGCTTTTGACGCGTAGGCGCATGCATACGCGTGCAAGTGGTTGGCAGTTTATATTTTTAACGCCGCTGCGCGCGTCCCCCTCCCCCTTCGCTCGCTGCTCCGCTCTCCTCGCTCACTGCAGCTGCGCGCGCACCCCTCTCTCTCGCGCGCCCGCCTTCTCTCTCAGTCTCCCGTCGAGAGCGGGTCGTGCGATGGATGTCCCGGAGGCAACACTACCATCAACAACGACTCCAGTACAACCGAATGCCAGCACTGCACCTGTCGTTGGAGGTGACGGTACCGCGGTGGTTTCGCCGACGTTGGAAAACAAGACGGCGCTGCGAAGGGCTCGTGAGACGGAACGTAAGCGGGCGAAGCGTGCAGCGGATGCCGAACTGCGTGCTTGGGAGCCAGAGGAAGTTTTTGGGAGCCAGAGGATCGAAGTCTCGAAGGATCGGATGGGATGTTAAAACGAACTTCAACTCAGAAAACGCGGACGTACATTCCGGAGTCCAGTCAAATGGTACGCCTTTCTGAAGCAGGCACGTGAGTGGGTGCGCGATATTGGCAAATCCAAGGATGAATCGACGGAAGTACGAGCGGAGGCCCAAAAAACTGCGTAGTTCTTTCGGTGAGTGAAATTGCTTGAACGCCTCAACTGCAGCCGTTTTCGCGGGATCCGGCCGTATGCCTTCTTTGTTCACCCAGTGTCCAAGGACGAGTGTTTGGCGCTCTCCGAAACGACATTACTTCGAGTTGAGCAGCAAGTGTGCTTTGCTTAGGCAGTTCATCACGAAGTCGAGGCGTGTGTTGTGCTCACAGAAAGTGCGCCCAAAAATCACAACATCGTCTAGATAACACATGCATACTTCCCACTATAAACCACGCAGAATGTTGTCCATGAAGCGCTCGAAAGTTGCAGGCGCATTGCATAGTCCAAATGGCATCACATTGAATTCAAAAAGTCCACCTGGTGTAACAAATGTCGTTTTCTCTTTATCTTCGTCGTGCATTGGAATCTGCCAACACCCTGACGTCAAATCAACCGACGAAAAGTAGGAGGCTGATGAAAGGCAGTCTATAGCATCGTCAATAGTTGGTAGTGGGTACACGTCCTCCTTTGTGATGGCGCTGAGACGGCGGTAGTCAACGCAAAATTGCCATGTTCTATCTTTCTTCTTGACCAATATTACGGGAGCGGCCCACAAACTGCAAGATTCCTGAATCACATTCTTCTTTAGCATCTCGCCAAACTGTTAATTTATCACTGCGCGTTCCGAAGGCGATACCCGGTATGGCTTTTGTCGAAGAAGTCTATGGTATGCCGTATCTATGCGGTGCTTTACACGAGAAGCAGGGAATGACAGTGGAGCCTGTAGCTGTGCGAAATCGAAAATACCAGCATGTTTGCGCAAAATACCCGCCAGGTCATTACGCTCGTTGGTGCTAAGAGACTTGTCAATCATTGCCATTATGGAGGTGTCCATGGCGTGCAAATGATAGGAATCGGGCTTATCCGGAGAATCACTGCTCTCTGCAAGGATGGCAAGGGAGAACACCTGATGTTGACGGATCTTAGCAAGTTGTAGACCCTCTGGCATTACCGAATGTTCATTGGAGCCGTTGGTCACCCACAAAGCAGTATGTCCTTGCACAACCGACAACGTACAATAGGGTATTAGAACATTTTTCTTTATGCAGCTGAGGTGAATGGGCTCCACGGTGGCATCAAATGTCATCTCGGTTGCAGGGGAACTGACGACAGGAACACACTTGGCAGACAAGGGTGGTACAGTTGTGTCCATGGACACGCAAAGGGTGCTTTCAATACAGGGCGGGCTTTTGATAAACGCTACTGAAACATTTGAATCTACTGTAATCTCTCCTGTGCGGCAATCAACAGTGGCACCACAAAGATTCAGGAAATCGAGTCCTAGAATTACATCATGCGTTGAATGAAAGAGAACAGCAAAATCAGCGATAAAATTCTGGCCACCCAAACTAACAGTCACTGAGCAGACACCAACAGGTTGTAAGACATCTCCGCTCACTCCACGAGATGTATCAGCACGGTCCCAACGGAACATAACCTTTCGTCCAAGAAGGCGTTTGAATGCTAGACTCATCACTGATATGGTTGCACCTGTGTCCACTAAGTCCATTGCTGAGACACCGTAGATTAGCACACGAACCTTATTTCGAAACATGCAAATTAAAGGAGGCATTTCTGTGGAAATCTAAAACTGTCCAGCGACCTCACCTCCAACGGTCGCGCCGACTAGTTTTCCGGCGGCGGCGAAGGGTAGCGGCGCCTAGGAGACGGCGACCGATTGGAGCGAGGGGCTGGCGGGGGTGTCAGACTGCGGTCAGAGGCCGGAGAACGGTGTCGCAGCGGCCTTGGTATTTCGTGGGAAGAGCTTCCAGGGGACGTTGGTGTTCGTGCAAAGCCAGACAGGTGGGATCTCGGTGAGCGGTTATACCTTGGCGGCTGCCGGTAGTTGCAGTACCTGGCAATGTGGCCTTCGAGGCCACATTTGTAGCAGACGGGCAGGGGTCGTTCGCCGAACCACTGCTGAGAGCGCTCCGCTGTGTAAGGTCGCCTACCTGAATGGAGTGGAGCAGCTTGCTGAACGGGAACTGCCCGCCTTTGTGGAGCGGGGCCGGTAC
Organism: Rhipicephalus microplus; assembly: GCF_043290135.1. Taxonomy (NCBI): domain Eukaryota; kingdom Metazoa; phylum Arthropoda; class Arachnida; order Ixodida; family Ixodidae; genus Rhipicephalus; species Rhipicephalus microplus. Next base: position 136,200,322 of record NC_134700.1, read on the forward strand.
GAAGGCGTCGGTCATACTGCGAATGAGTCTCGGCGTGGCCAGGATTTTCAAGCTTCGTTAAAGTCCGTCGCACATACCGATGGTGGCAGAGAAGCGAACGGCGCTGGATAGTAGGATGAAGAGGTAGGCGGATGATGGATGGTGTCGTCGGCCAGTGTGTCTTGTCGCTGTAGTTTTTCGCGCACTATTGCCCTGATAGTTGCGGCAAGGTCGGCAGGTGGGCTTACGTAAACGCTGGCGACCGTTGTGGAATTTGTCAGCCTACCAAATTTCGGGGCAATACGACAGGTCTTCAGCTTCTCGAAAGTACGGCAGTGACGTTGGACGGCGGATACGGAAGTGAGGTCTTCCCTGCCTATCAAAAAATAGTAGACGTCCTATGCTATACCCTTCAGAAGGTGTCCGACCATGTCCTCTTCAGACATATACGGGTCTATGATCTTGCAGAGCATCAGAACTTCCTCTATGTAGGTGGTACACGTTTCTCCAGAAGTCTGGGCTCTTTGAGCCAACGTGCGTTCCACACTTTTCTTTTTCGAATAAGAGTCGCCGAAGCATTTCTTGAGTTCTTCGGCGAAATGCTCCCACGTTGTTAAGGACTCTTTGTGGTTTTCATACCACATCAAGGCAGTTTCCGCGAGAAACAGCGCGACATTTCCCAATTGGTCGGTAGGATTCCAGCCGTTGTACCGGCTCACCCTTTTGTAATGGGTCAGCCACGCATCCACATCTTCCCCTGCTCTTCCCGCGAACAGGTGGGGTTCCATATAGCGATACCGAGGTGCAGCCGGCACTGACCTTTGCGTGGTTGAGGAGCCGTGACCTTCACTTTCGGTCATGATGGTTGTTGTCGGTGGCAGACCAGCAAGACGACGGCTCCGGCGAAGTTCAAACAGCTGTGGCTCCGTGGTTCGTCGACGTGCTGTACGCCGCACCTCCACCACTCTGTTACGTTTAGTAATTTATTTATTACGCTGTGGCGTACTGTTAGACTTCAACGGGTCGTGTACCGGAGGCCTATCTCGCTAGCCGAACGCCCTCTTTTCTAATCTGCCTGATCCCCGCTACCCACCAGCTCATACCCAAATCACATATGCAGTAACAATATGAAACACTGTAAGCGGTTGCCCACATTTCTAACAGACGGTTTGCTCACCGCCAGTCAACAATAATACATGTGTGCTGTGTGTGTGTCGTATTTGTAATCTGGTCAGCGTTACTTGCGTGTTGCGTGATTTGGATACTGGTGGCTTGTTTCCAAGTATCGGTTCTGTTACATGTAAGTTGTTTTGTGTTTGCCTATCCCATAGCCGCTGCCAACACGACCTGACCTCCCGTCGAAGGAAGGGCTTCAGGTCAAACGCAGGGACAGCTATGGATGTATTGGTAGCAGCGTTGTTTTGGGTAGATGCAGCAGGTTGATTCGCCAAGACATTTCCCCCGATCTGACGGTGTCCTGGCACCCAGCACACTACGACTTGCTGTTTGAGTGCGTATACTGTGCAAATGAGTGAGTAAACAGATACACGAACAGAATTTTTGTGTTCTTGCGGGGTTTTAAGGGCTTTTACCACTCTTAGGGAATCTGTGTATATTTTTTTTTCGACATACTGCCAATCCCATCAGGGATTTTAGCAGGAAGGGCGTGAACATAAAAATTCGAATAGGTACACAATAAAGACATACATCGCGATAAAGTACAGAATGAAACTAAGAGAATCGGATCATTTAACAATTTCAGATCAAAGAAGGCATAAAACATTAGTGTAAAGAAAAGTTGTCAGAAGAAAATAAATGCAGCGACTTGGTTGACACATTGGTTGACATATTGGCATATGCATCAAGAAACACAACAAGAAATTACAGCAATAAGAAACTACCCTACAACATGGCGAAGTATTTCAAGGAAGGGCAAATTTATACACACTGAAAAACAGAAACATGTTCAAGAACCAACAGAGCGATTTCTCTTCACCTGGATTCTGTACTAAAAATTGCTTAAAGAAAAAATATGATGACATGATACTTCGCTCGTACAATGTTCACACGAACACACATATTAAAATCAACCAGGTGATTCCGTTTGCATAATAAAAAGTTCATTTTCGACAAGGGTTAGAAATTTTACTAATTCGGTAGTGCTGGAGATACTCGGATCCAGTTTATTCCATTAATTAGTGGCTAACGGAAAGAATGAGTACTTAAAGCAGTTTGTGTTGAAGGAGTATTCGTTAAGTCTCATTGGGTGTTTTTGGCGTGTTGTTCTAGTTTGATCAAACGTAAGATAGGCGGATACATCAATGTAAATGACCATATAATAATTCATGTATGAATTTTGCACGTGCTAACCTTGTTCTATTCATTAAAGTAATCCAGCTTTTTTCATTAGTTTAGTCGGAGAATCTGTATGTCTGTACTTGTTGTAAATGAACCTCATAGCTTTCCTTTGTATTCCTTCAAGTTTCGTGATTTGCTGTTTTGTGAATGGTGACCAAATAATATTACCGTATTCAAGTAATGATCGCACAAGGGAAGTGTATGCAAGCAGTTTTAGAGAAGGCGGGGCCTGGCGAAGCCGGTATCTGAGTGTAAACAAGCGGTGTAGTGCAGCTGAAGTAACGTAACTTATGTGTGCATCCATTTTTAGATCTTCAGTTATAATAATTCCAAGATATTTATGCTGACTTACTCTAGTTATGGGAATGTCATTAATGGTGTAAAGAAAATTTGACCTAGTTTTTTCGACTTACTGATAAAATTGTACACTTGTTTGCATTAAGTGACATCTGCCATTTACGGCACCAGCAGGAAACATCTTGCAAAGCACTATTTAAAGCTACATGGTCCTCCGTTGAGTTTATTTCTCGATATAGCACGCAGTCATCCGCGAATAATTTGATTTTTTCCTTAATGTTTGTAGGCAAATCATTAATAAAGAGAAGAAACAAAATTGGTGCCAGCACACAGCCCTGCGGAACTCCAGATGTGACGGAGGTGGTAGGAGAGGTTTCATCGTTAAATTCCACATACTGTGTACGATCAGTAAGATAATTTTTGATCCAGTTAAGAACAGTAGAATTTCCTAAGGTGGCCTCAAGTTTTTGAAGTAGTTTCTTGTGCGATACCTTGTCGAATGCTTTGGCAAAATCGAGGAAGATTAGATCAGTTTGTTTTTGGTTGTCAATTCTCTGGGATACCTCATGTGTTAATTCCACTAATTGAGTTATGGTTGAAAGACCTCGGCGAAAGTCATGCTGATAGGGAGATAATATACGTTTTTCTTCTAGGAAAACAGTTATTTGTTTAAGAATTATGTGCTCCAAGATTTTACAGATTGTACATGTCAGGGATATAGGTCTAAAGTTAGATATATCATTTCCGCATCCTCCTTTATGCACAGGAACAACTTTGGCCTTTTTCCACTCCACAGGTAAAGAGCACGTTGATATTGATTTGTTAAACATGACGCACAGATATTTAGCTAGCATCTCTGCATATCTTACAAGAAAGATGTTAGGAATGTTGTCAGGCCCTGCTCCTTTTTTTGTGTCCAAGTTTAACAAGAGATTTATGACACCAGCCTCATTGACAATAATCGATTCCAGGGTACCTTCCGCACTAGAGTCGATGTCTGGAATGTTTCCGTCATCGACAGTGAATACAGACTTGAAATAGTTGTTCATTTTGTCTGCAGTGATCGGGTTATCTTTTTCCGGGGGTGTGTTACTTTTGTTGTTTTTTGCAGGCTTTAGGTAGCTCCAAAACTTGCTGGGTGAATTTTTTAGAAAGTTTGGCAACGTTTTAGTGAAATAGTTGCTCTTCGCTGTTTTGATTTTTGTTTTTAGGTCACTATCAGCAGCAGTCAAATTATTTACTGTTACTGCTCCGGGTTTTCGTTTAATTCTCTTTCGTATTCGCTTTACTTTGCGTTTCGAATGTATTACCTCACGTGTTATCCACGGGTTGTGTTTCTTAATTTTTTTCACTCTAAGAGGTACAAAGGTATTAATACAGTGGTGCGTAATTTCTTTTAACTGAGACCATAATATTTCAATGGTCGTGGAACTATCATTCGACAATTCTTCGAAGGACGGAAACTTTATAATTAGATAATTTAGTATGCTGGTGTCGTCGGCATATTTAAAATCCGGGTAAGTAATTTTTATATTCGTTGGTTCTATTTTATCCCAAAAGGGGACAGTGCACCAAGTGAGCTTGTGATCAGATATGCCATCCATAACATCAATCTTTGTTTCATCGGCTGGGAAGTGGCTACTCAAGAATATAAGGTCAAGAATATTTGAAGTTTCTCCCTGGACACGTGTTGGTTGGTTGACTACTTGGTGAGGGCTAAATCGCAGCATTGTGTCGATAAGGGCATCTGAGCATGCGGAATGAAATTTCGTGGATTGCCAGTCGATATTAGGAAGGTTAAAATCACCCAACAAGATGAATCTTGCGCTTTGTATGTTTTGTTCAATGTAGTTGTAGAGCGATTGCATGCTATCTTCGCCAGAAGTAGGACTGCGATAGCAGCATCCCACAATTGTTGTGTGAAGGCCAAATTTTAGTTTCAAAAAGACAGCTTCTACACCTTCAACCACGGGCAGCACAGTGTATTGTATTTCGCGTTTTATCATTAACGCTACTCCACCGCCTCGTATCGGTCTGTCCTTCCGTATTATATTGTAATTTGGGGGCGTTACTTCACTATCTAAAATGTCATTATTTAACCAGGTTTCGGTTAAAGCAGCAAAGTCTGGCTCAAGGTCGAGAAGTAGGCATTCAAGAGATTTTAATTTGTTTAAGACACTTCGGCAATTCACATTTATAAACCTCAACTGGGGCGGTTTCGAGTGCGAGACGCCGGCCCGTTGCTTGGCAGGTTTTTTTTTTCCAGTTGAGGGATTTTTTGCCTCGCCAATCATCACTTTATCGTTTACGGTGTCATCTCAGCGATAAAGAATACGGTCTATACTAATTTTGTCGTAGACAAGATGTACCTTTTGCCCGGATTTCTTGTTTGGTTTCGCCGAGTCCCACAATTTTTTCCTTATATTACGCACACGCTGGGAAAAGTCTTCACTAATTGATATGTCGGTATCCTTTAGTTTATGACAGTTTTTTCAAAATTTTTGTTTTGTCTCGATCATCAAGGAGTTTGAAAATTATTGGTCTAGTTTTGTTCGCGCTTGGTTTACCGAGCCGATGTATCCTTTCGATTGAAACAGGTTCAATTTTCAGAACACCTTTCGCAACTGTATTGTTTATACTTGCTCTAGTGATTCCTCGTCTTCTTTTTCATCCTCAGGGATGCCATACACAATCAAATTACTTCGTCTTGACCGGTTTTCTAATTCATCCAACTTTAATTCTAGGCCTGATATTACTTTTTCTAAGGCGGAAACTTTTGTGGTGCAGTCCAGTATTTTTTCATCTAAGGCAGCCAGTTTTTCTAATTTGGACTCAATAGCGGTTAGTCGTTCTTTTTTAATTTCTTTAATATCACCAGCAATTTGCGTTAGTTGTTGAGAAATTTGTTTTAAGTCGGGCCCGGGGTTTGTCTCGACGTCACCTGCTAGTAATAACAGGTCCCTCAAATAGCAGGACAAGTTACACAAGGGATCACAAAGCAACCTTGGGCACGGCAGCACAATCAAGAAGAGGCAGTCAGAACGCATGCATTCGCCGTAGCGTTTTCTCACCTGTATGACATACAAGAAGGGATTAGCGCTCTGCATGCTTCGGGTGCCGCCGTGCCCATTAATCACCGTCGCTTGGGGGGCCGTATTTATATCCAGGGTTGTCGACGTTGAGTGAGGCACCGAGGGGGCGCTGAAGATGGCGTCAGCGCAGTACGTCGCTGAACCCAACTGGTCCAACTTGTAGGGCCGGCCATCCATACCAACCGGCGCGTGTTGCACGTGGCGGGCTTTATCACGGCCTGGATTTGCTGTCCACGCTGTCGTCGGTTTGCCCGCCTCTTCATGCCCCGCCGGTATCAGCAGCAGGAAAGTGCCGATCTGTACGACATACAAGAAGGGATTAGCGCTCTGCATGCTTCGGGTGCCGCCGGGCCCATTAATCACCGTCGCTTGGGGGGCCGTATTTATATCCAGGGTTGTCGACGTTGAGTGAGGCACCGAGGGGGCGCTGAAGATGGCGTCAGCGCAGTACGTCGCTGAACCCAACTGGTCCAACTTGTAGGGCCGGCCATCCATACCAACCGGCGCGTGTTGCACGTGGCGGGCTTTATCACGGCCTGGATTTGCTGTCCACGCTGTCGTCGGTTTGCCCGCCTCTTCATGCCCCGCCGGTATCAGCAGCAGGAAAGTGCCGATCTGTACGACATACAAGAAGGGATTAGCGCTCTGCATGCTTCGGGTGCCGCCGGGCCCATTAATCACCGTCGCTTGGGGGGCCGTATTTATATCCAGGGTTGTCGACGTTGAGTGAGGCACCGAGGGGGCGCTGAAGATGGCGTCGGCGCAGTACGTCGCTGAACCCAACGGGTCCAACTTGTAGGGCCGGCCATCCATACTAACCGGCGCGTGTTGCACGTGGCGGGCTTTATCACGGCCTGGATTTGCTGTCCACGCTGTCGTCGGTTTGCCCGCTTCTTCATGCCCCGCCGGTATCAGCAGCAGGAAAGTGCTGATCTGTACGACATACAAGAAGGGCTTAGCGCTCTGCATGCTTCGGGTGCCGCCGTGCCCATATCACTGTGCATATCACTGTGCTTTGTAGTTTTATTTGTTTAATGTGTTTGATAGCCGCAAGTATCGCATGAGCTTCTGCAGTAAAGATGTTTGTGTTAGGATGAAGAGTACCGGCATCTGAAAAAAAATGGGCCAAATGCAGCGTACGAGACAGAAGTGTCCGTTTTTGAGGCATCGGTGTAGAATTCAGGACAACTGTATTTGTGTTCGAGTTCATGGAAGTATGTGCGGATGTGTGCAACAGGTGCATGCTTTGTGACTTCCGCAAAAGATATGTCGCAGTCTATAAGCTGCCACTGCCACGGCGGTAGATATGCAGCAGGAGCCATCAAACAGTGTTCCAGAAGTGGCACATGTGTTTCCTGAGCGAGCCCTCTCACACGAAGTAAGTAGGGCTGCCTCATTGAAGGACGGCTGTGGAACAGGGCAGAATAAGACTGATCATTGATTGTGAAATTAAGGGGTTTTCTTTGTCTGCGTTCACCTTGAGGTAGTACACAAAAACTGTAACATCTCTGTAAGTGAAATGACCACTCATTCAATTCCACATACAGGCTTTCCACAGGGTTAGTGCGGAAAGCACCCGTAGAAAGGCGAATGCCCAAATGGTGCATGGGGTCCAGCATCTTCAAAGAACTTTGAGTCGCAGACTGATAAACAACGGTCCCATAATCTAAGCGGGTGCGAATGAGGCTTCAATACAAATTCATGAGACATTGCCTGTCACTACCCCACGTAGAACGTGACAACACTTTTAGAACATTCATGGATTTAAACGTTTTGTTTTTAAATTCTTGATGTGTGGTACGGAGGTAAACTTGTTGTCCAAGATTAGGCCTAAGAATTTATGCTCCGCATTAACAGACATACGTTGGCCTTTCAGGTCAATGTTAGGCTCTGAGTGCGTGCCTCTTTTTCGGGAGAACAAGAAACACGTGCTTTTTCGTGGGTTCAGTCTGAGTCCGTTTTTCTCTGCCCATTCGAAGTTCTTGTTTAAACGTAACTGAACCTGCCGCTCACACATTACCACGTTGCATGACTTAAAACGAAGGCGGACGTCATCGACATATGTACAATAAAATGTATTGCGGGAGATGAACAGGGGCAAGAAATTCATTTTGATAATAAAAAGTGTACAACTAAGTACACCACCTTGCGGTACTCCTGTTTCTTGAAAAAATGTTTGGGAGAGAGTACTGCCCACACAGAAACGGAATGCCTGATTGGACAAGCAACTCCCGATTATGGAAAGCATTCTACCGCGCAATAAGGGGGGGAGGTATATAGTGCACTATAGGTGGTAGTGATTTGTTATGTCGTGGAAGGTCAACAGACGATCTCTTGGGCTGAAAAAGGCCGCGTAGTCTAAGGCGCCATCTGAGGCCTGCGCTCGGCTGGTAATTTTTCGAGCACAGGTATGAGCCGCCTCATTGCCACTCAACCCCGCATGCGTGGGTGTCCATATGACAGCAACGTCTTGCATGGGAGGATGTTTCTTAACAATCGAAAGGGCAGTTGACGAGATGCGACCATCACTGAAGTTACGTATGGCAATTTTGGAGTCATTTACAATCATAGTGATATTGGGGATGAATAGACCTAAAGCGATGGCAGCCTCCTCTGCCTCTTCCGAAGAGTTGATGGATGCTGTTGTGAGCACTTTGCCGTTATAATCAACAGCAGAGAGGGCATAAGATGAGGAGGATGGGTATTCTGCCACATCGACATAGAGCATGTCATTGGCTCCGTGCAATTTTTTCTGAAAAGCTTTCGCTCTTTGGATTCGACGCTTAGTATGATATGTTGGATGCATGTTTTTAGGAAGGAGTGGTATGAGTAATTGTTTGTGCACGTATGTGATGGGGAATGTTATATAAAGCATTGGTGAGTGAGGTGAAGTTAATTCGGGTAGACGACAAAATGTGACGACCTGCGCTTCTGGTCGCGAGCCTTCCGAATTGAGCTGGTATATGGGCTTCATGGATTTCACATAGGGTATTTATGACTCCTTTATGGTGGAGTCATGCGTTAAAGGTATCGATTGAAATGCCTAGCGCGTACTTGTAAACTCTGCGAGGGGGGTGTTAACCGATTTCACCTCTGCTAATTTAAGGTAAAGGTAAGGGAGAGTATATGTGATTTTACTAATCACAAATGCTTGTATTACATGAAGTAGCTATGACTCTCGGAGCCCTCCATTTTTCCCTGAGATTATTCCTTTCATTCTTAGGGTGTTTTCAACAGTACTGCGTAAAGCTTCGAGTGTGTGCGTATTAAGTCGGTTGTTTTGGATAAATAGTCCTAGTACACGATTGCGTGGTACTCTGGGAATGTGGCACCGATTTATGTAAACTTCGAACATTTGAACGTGTTCGTTCTGTAGATGAGTTGGTAGAAAGAGTAACACTGCTTTACTCGGTGTGCAATAGAGATTCATTTGAGAAGTTAGTGCTGCTAATAAATCTACAGCTGTTAGCAGGGCGTCTTGAATGTGTCCATCTGAGCCTCCTTTCAACCTTTAGGTGATATCATTCGCATAGATGGAAAAGTTCAAGTCAGGGATACGTTGAAGAGCGTTGGGTATAGGTAGCATAGCCAGGCTAAACAGGATGGGAGAGAGCACTGACCATTGAGGCTTTCCGGATCTGCCTAGTGTGTAGGGTGAGAAATGTTCTGGACCGAATGTTAATGTAGCTGTGCGGTCTGTGAGGAAGCTTCTGATGTAAGAGTACATTTTAGGGCCACAAGAAATGCGGTTTAGGCTAGCATATATAGCTGAGTGGGCTACGTTATTGAATGCTCCATGTATGTCCAGATCAAGGATCGCCTGAGTATCCTCGCTATTGTTAGGAGTTATTATGTCGTGTTGAAGGTGAGTCATCACATCTTGCGCCGAAAGTGAGGCCCTAAAGCTAGTGATTTCTGGAGGCAGTATTCCATTATCCTCCACGTGTCTCTGGAGGCGTGCAAGCACAACATGCCCCATAGTCTTTCCGAGACACGATGTTAAGGAAATGGGCCTCAAATTTTCTTCTAAAGGAGCTTTCTTCGGTTAAAATGTAAATATGACTCTGGCGTCTTTCCACGATCGTGGAAGAATGCCCGTGTCGAAACAGTCGTTAAAGAACTCAGTCAAAGCTTTAACAGAAATAGGGTCAAGATTTCTAAGTAATTTGTTGTTAACGCGGTCGGGTCCTAACGCCAACGTGGTAAGGTGTGTTGCGAGGGCGTGCCTAACTTCCGCCTCCGTTATCGGCGCATCTAATGACTCGTTAGGGTGTCCTGTGTTAGGTGGTACGGAATCCTTTAGTAATTGAGGTAAATGCAACGTGCGGAGGTTATCGAAGAGCTTTCCTAAATGATCACTGTGCTTGTGTAACAGTTTAGTGATAGCGTGGCAGTGTCGTGCGCGAAAAGTTTTGGAGCCTAGCAGATGTCTATGAAGTTATTACTGAGGTGGTCTCGTAATCCTTCACAAAGCTGACCCCATTGTTGTGCTGCCAATTGAGTCGTGTATCGCTCGACTTGTTGGTCTAGCTTCGCGATTCTAATGCAGAGTTTCCTGTTGTGGCGCTGGTGTTTCCACTGTCGCAAAAGTGACCGGTTTGCTTCCCACATAAGAAGAAGCTTGTAGTCGAGAGTAGTTATCGGGGTGTTGGGCGGTAGAGTTTTCTTGTAAATTTCAACATCTTTTTGAAGCTGTTGAGTCCACACAGTAAGGTCTGAAATACGTGAGGGAGCTGTGCTGTTACGGGTTTCTCTGAATTTGTCTCATTCTGTGAGAATTTGTTGTTTGGGTGCAGTGGGTCTCTTTTTAGTTGTAAAGTAATGCTAATAATGTAATGATCACTCCCAAGATTAGTTCGGGGGTTAGTCCAAATCATTGTGGGGGCATTGTGGGTGAGGGCAAGATCGGGAGATGTATCTTTGTTCACACTGTTCTTCAAACGAGTAGGCTCCTCCGGGTCGTTGTGCAGTGTAAAACGATGTGCCTTAATACGGAACCAGAGGGCTCTACCTTTAGGTGTAGATGCGGTGTAACCCCACGCTAGGTGGGAGGTGTTGAAATCCCTCACTATGAAATGGGCGTGTTTGCCTGCCGAGGATGTAGCTCAGAGAAGTAGGGAATCAAAGCGGTGGCTTTTCTCTTGTGGTCTACTATATACGTTGAGAAGGTATAAGATTGGCGAGTTAAGTTTATCAGATAGTATTTGCAGAAAGTCGTGCTCAATGTCGATGTAAGCAAATATTGAATAGGTAACTGTAAGGTGTTTCGGAGTCAAGACAGCAGTGTTTGGTTTGGTATCAGCCTGATTTTTATGCGTTCTATAGCATTGCACCTGCACTACGCCATTTGTTTTTTGTTACGCAATTATGGGGGGAGGGGTGGTTTGTGATTTGATGCACTGCAAGAGGTTTGCCTTTTTTTGGTGAAACCCCCCGCAGTTTCATTGCCATACGCCAAGTTCAGTGCGCTTACGAGGAGCCATCTTCGCTAGGTTGATTAGGCTTAGGTTGGGCAAGCTCTGGATGGTTAGCGTGGACCATGTAGGTACATTGCATGACTCTATCTAGGGTTTGTTGCATCGGTAACATGGCTTGTATTGAGGCCACAGATTCATGTAGTTTCTGCAAGGAAGGTGTGGAGAAGGTAATAACACTGTGTAGTTTTTCTTCGGCTTTGGTTACTTTTTTCTTTACCTTGTCAACATTCACTAGTTTCGCTTCGACTAGGTCTACTCGCTCTTCGAATGACAATGTGGGAATGGAGACTTTTCGTTTTTGCGCAGGTGGTTGAGCGGGGCCTTTAGCTATTATAGTGGTTGAGGGAGGAGCTAATGGTGTTGAGATAAGTGTAGGGGTGAGCGATGAGGTGTGGAGGTGTGAGGAGGTAGATGGCTGTTTGAAGGACTGAAGCTGTAGGTATAATTTTGCATTTTCTGCCCTCAATTCAGCGATGGAATGGAATGGAATAAAAAAAATCTTTATTTCAGTCCTGCAGGACGCACTTTGCGCGCACCGGGCGTCTTCTACATAGGGATCGACAGGGAGTACATGGCGGCCGCTTCGTGGGCCTGCTGGACGGCCTATTGCTGGTCGGCGAGAAGTGAGCTCCTGAGGAACCCGTCCCACTTGTTCAGGTAGAGTAGAGAGGAGTTTTTCTACACTTCAGAGCATGCGTGCGAGTGTCGCCGTGTGCACATGATGGGGATGTGTCGCTGGGGTATGCATCAGGATAATAAAAATGAAGTGTGGCAAGGTTAGGGTACGTGTGTGTCTGTAGTAGGCGTAAAGGTTATGCCCACGATCTGTTAAGTTTCGGATGGGGGGAAGGAAAAATGTGGCGTTCAGGGTGAAAGTGCTTTGTTATGTCATTGTACGTAATCAGTGCATACCGATTGGTATCTAACTTATCATGATGGGGTGTCCCTGTGGCGGTGCGGTCGGTAAGTGCGCGCGCTGCATCATGGGCGATCTTGTTGAGGTTGGATTAGGCACCCGGCCGCTGGCCGCGATGGGTGGGGAACCAGATGACTGTGTGGTGCTTCAGGGCACTCTGGTTAACTCTGCGCAGGATACGTAACGCCTGGTCGGAGATGACTCTACGTTCGAAGGCTTTGTTGGCCAGTCTAGAGTCGCTGTAGGTGAGTTCCCGTTTGCTGTCGAGCATAGCTATAGCTATAGCTACTTGCTGTGCTACTTCGGGGTTTCGGGTGAAGATTCTGGCAGAGTTAAGAATCTGCTGCGCGGATGATACCGCGGCGAATGCTTGGTTGTTGTGATAGGCAGCGGCGTCCACGAACGAGTCGTTGTCCGCTTCCATGTCTATGCGTATGAGAATGGCCGTCGCCCACGCAAGGCGCCTGCCTCTGTTGTATTAGGGGTGTACATTTCGCGCAATGGGAGCGATCATGGTAAGGTCGCGGATTTCACGGGGAATGAGAGTAAGCTCTGGGGGGGTCCCTGGCTGTCGGTCTCCGCCCGCCTTGGTGGTGGTGAGTCGGCTCAATTGTACGCGTTTCTGAGCTTCGGCGATTTCTTCTAGCGGGTTATGTTGGTCAAGCTCGAGGAGTTTGTTCGTTGGAGTGGCGATAGGGAGGCCAAGGGTTTGTTTAACCACCTTGCGAATAAGCGCATTGAGATGATTGCGTTCAGCACGTAGTCATTTGTGTATAGCGACAACGTAGGTAAAATGTCACAAAACAAACGCGTGTACAAGACGCAGCAGGTTGTCTTCTTTGAGGCCATGGTGCTTGTTGGCTACTCTACGTCCGAGTCGTAGGGCATTCTCAGTCTTCGTCCTGAGCTTGTCTACTGTTTGGCTGTTGGTTCGGTGGGCTGTAAGGTTCTTGAAAGGGAAAAGTGAGGAGAAAAGCGCGGAGCTGTTATGGTCTTTCAACAAGAAGGCACTGACACGGCCCCGCGCGTGGGTGGGGGAGGGGAGTTAAAGAAGGAGGAGAAAAGTACAGGAGGAGGAAGAGCGCTTTCGATTGTGTCGCACGGAGTACATGCTGCTGCTGGGAAAAAAAACAGTCAGGCAAGCTGGCACGTGGTGTGGACTGGTAGCACCACGTGACGAGCGTCAGAGGAGGCGGGTGGCGCCACAGATGTAAACAAACAGCAACACATGGGTGCGGGCCTAGGCGAGCGATGAGATCGACGTCACCGAAGAACTCAAGTAGGGCCTCGAAGGCCTGCATGAGCCCTGAGCGGTGGGCCTGGGAAAACCGGAGGTCGTTGAGGCTCACGTGTGGCACTCCCAGACAACCATAGGCATCGAAAAGCCGCCGGCGTTGTTTGGTGTAGCCAGGGCACTGCAGCAGAATGTGTTCCGTCGTCTCCACCGCCGGGCATTAGGCACAAGAAGGCCTCCCGCTGTAGGTGAAGTGAAATTGCCTCTCAGCGGTGCGGGAACAGTCGGTGCGAAGACAAAGCAGGAAGGCCCAGGCACGCTTGCTGATGCCTGTCCTCGGCAGAATTCGCGGGATGTTTCCTTTTACCACACGTGAGTCTGGGTGTAATTCGCGCACGTGGCGCGCAATACGAAGATGCGCAATAACGCTCGTGCGGGTGAACGCTGACACGGGTGTGCTGGGGTGGTGAGCCTCCTTGGCGAAGGCGTCCGCAGTATCGTTGCCAAGTAGTTCCTCATGAGATGGCGCCCACTGGAAAACAACGTCACACGCACTCCGCACAACTGCGAACTGCGCACGAGCCGTTCCACAACAGGGGCGCTGCGCTCTCCACGCGCAAGTGTCAGGAGGGCGGCGCGCGAGTCACATACCACTGCTGCCGACTGCGGAAGGATGTCAGCGAGTGGTTCTTCCGCGAAATCAATCGCAGCAAGTTCAGCAGCAGTGAAAGATGCACTGATGGGAAGCCGTCACTTCTCGCGGAGGCCGAGGGATGGGACGAAACAAATGATGGCCGCTGAAACATCCACTCTGACCGAGCCTTCAGTGTAGAAGAGAGCTTGGCTGGCAAGCCGCTCCTCGCTCCTCGCGGCAGTCTTCTGGTAGAGGGCAGACTGGGAGTGTTTCTTTTCGACCTGATAGCGGGGACTGTGGTTGTAATCTCGAGGTCGGGATCCTGGTGCGGCGGCATCGAGAGCCAGCCGCAATAAGATGGTTCGGGCACGAGCGCAGCATAATCCAACGCGCGATGGCCCTTGGCCGAGTGGGGACGATCGAGGGGTCGTCCAGCCAGGCGTTGTCCCACGGGCGTAAGGTACATGAGATGTATGTGGCGCAACGCACTGCCTGTCACCCGAAGTGAGAGTGATATCTCACCAGCCTCCGTCAGGATGGGGCCGATCGGTGAGGAGCGTGGCAGGCTATACAGACGGCCAACGACGCCACGGTGAAGGTTGTCCAGCGCGTCTCATTGCGCTGGTCGTAGTGCAACGAGCAGGACCGCATAGAGTACCCTGGCCGAAGCTACCACGTTGAAGAACTAGAGCACGATGTCCAGGGAGTAGCCCCTGCCACTGGCGAGGATGCAAGAGGCCATGCCGTATATCCTACGTGATTCACTGCGAATGGACGCCATCGCATGCCTCCAGCTGAGCCAGTGGTCGATGGTAAAACCAAGATAGCGCACTCTGCGCTTCCACGGCAGCCGGTGGTCGCGAGGGACGAGCTTCGGGACATCAAATCGCCCCGAGCGCTTCGGGTGGACGAGCATAGCCTCTGTCTTGGCGGGAGAGCTGGAGCCCGATGCCCGTGATGAACCCGTCCACTGCATTGATGTCAGCCTGGAGTCTCTCACTCACTTGACGACTACGAGAGGTGGGACCCCTTGAAAAAAGCTCAACGTTGTCGGCGTAGACAGCAGCACGCACCTCGTAGGCAGTGCCGCGGGGTATGTGGTTGATGAGGCGCGTGAGAGCTACGTTGAACAGAAAAGGGCTCAACACACTGCCCTGCGGCACACCCGCTGACACCGCCCGAGGCCCGCTGAGTTCACCGGCGATGCGCACACGAAAACACCGGCCAATGAGGAAAGCCTCGACGTAACGGAGCATGTTCCCGCACACACGCATCTCGCGATTGGCGTCAAGGATGGTGTTATGTGGGAGCGAGTCGAATGTACTCGAGACGTCGAAAGGGACGAGGTATCCCCCCTCTCCATGGTGCTTGGCCTTCTCAAGCAAACTGACGACATCCGAAATTGAGTTTTCTGTCCCTGGATGGGCTTTGAAGCCGGAATATTGAGCCGCTAGGAAATCAAGTGCAGCAGCGATCCACTGGAGGCGCCGGAGTGCCATAGACTCGAACGTTTTCCCCGCGGCTGAAGAGAGCGAAACGGGTGAGTACGATGAAAGCTCGCACTCCCGCCTTCTTCTTGTAGACAGGGATTACTAGCGCTTCCCCCAACGAGGATGGTAGCGCCCCTGTGCACCAGATGGCATTGTAGGCATCGAGGAGATCACGGTAATCACGGAGGATAATAAAACAGTGTGGACATACACGAATATAATTAGACTGTTTGAGCTAGAGCTTGCTAAGACGCGTGACAAGTCACCCCGGAAAAGAAGGCAAAAACCCAAACGTTGGTGGGATGAGGAAGTTAAGAGAGCCAGAGTAAAACGTCAGGAAGCCTCTAGAGAACCCAGACATGCCAAGCAACGGGGTGAACCGACGGATGATGTTGAAAGAAAATGGGAAACCTTTCTAAGCTGTAGAAGGGATGCATTCCTTCTGATCAATGAAAAGATTAGAAAAAAGGGAGCTCAGTGGCAGGCAGACGTACATAAAAAAGATAGAAAGGCAGCTGCGAAATTTCGGAACCATCTAAACTCCCTAATAACTTAGACGAGCCTAGAGCAGAGGTTTATAACTACAGCCTAAGCTGCTAGGCTAGAAGGGGACGAAGCTATTGGATATATAAGAACAAGGGTGACAGAAAAATTTCAACAAAGAAGTGCTTTATGTACCACAATAGACAAGGATGAATCAAGTGGTGCAATGGACCCATTTTCACAACGAGAGTGGGAATGGGCTGAGAAAAGGGTTCCTAGTAGTACATCAACAGGCCCAGATGGCATTCCGATTATGCTGATAAAGACATTAAGTCCGAAGTCTAAGGAGGCTTTGAGAGAGGCAGTCAGCAAACTAATTATCGATGGTGAAGTTCCCGATAGATGGAAACATAGCAAGATGAGCATGATCTATAAAGGAAAGGGGGACAAAACTGACATAAACAACTTCCATCCTATAACAGTGACATCAGTGGTCTACAGGGTCGCGATGCAGATTATAAAGGAAAGACTGTAGGCATGGATAGAGAATGAGGGGGTGCTGGGGGAACTGCAGAATTGGTTTCGGGAACACAGGAGGTTAGAGGACAATCTGTTCTCACTGACGCAGTGCTTCAAAATAGCAGAAAAGGTGCACCAGCCCCTATGGCAAGCAATCTTGGATATCAAGGGAGCGTGCGATAGCGTGGTTCAAGAGAAATGGTGGGGACTACTGGACACACTAGGTGTGGAACGTGCAGTCACCAATCTTTTAAAGAATATGTATAACGGTAACAAGGTAGTTATGAAGTGGGAAAAACCAGTGTCCAAGCCTGCAGAGGTAAACCGGGGGCTTAGGCAGGGGTGTCCCCTGTCACCCTTATTATTCATGATGTACCTACAAGGATTAGAGGCAAAATTAGAGGGTAGTAGACTGGGCTTCAACCTCTCTTTAGTCAAACAAGGAAAACTCATTGATCAGGCCCTACCAGCATTAATGTACGCAGAAGATATAGTGCTAATGGCCAACAACAAGGAAGATTTGCAGAGATTGATGGACATCTGCGGTAATGAGGGAGATAGGTTAAATTTTAGATTCAGTAAGAAAAAATCAGCAGTCATGATTTTTGATGACAACGAAGGTAGTGAGCTTAGAATACAGGAGGTCACGCTAGAGATAACAGATAAATACAAATATCTGAGCATATGGATAAGCAATGGGACCGAGTACCTAAGGGAACACGAAATATTTGTGACGACTAAAGGTAACAGGAATGCAGAAGTGATGAAAAATAGGGCACTGTGGAATTACAATAGGTATAATGTTGTGAGAGGAATATGGAAAGGGGTCATGGTTCCTGGGCTGACGTTCGGCAATGCGGTCTTGTGCATGAGATCAGAAGTTCAAGCAATATTAGAAATAAAGCAACGTGGAATACGTAGGCTTGCTTTAGGAGCTCACGGGAATACACCAAATCAGGGAGTACAAGGTGATATGGGATGGACATCATTTGAGGGCAGGGAGGCTAGCAGCAAGATAAAATTTGAGAAGCGATTGAAAGAAATGGGGAATGAGCGTTGGGCTAGGAAGGTTTTCAGCTACTTGTACATGAAGAATGTCGATACAAAATGGAGAAAGCGAAGCAGGAAATTGACTGGTAAATACTTAGAAAACAGCAGGTGGCCAAACCACAAAGAGCTATCGGTTAAGAAGAAAGTGAAGGAAACGCAGACTGACATGTGGAGAATTGGCATGATTAAGAAGTCCGCACTAGAGATCTATCGAACTTTTAAGCAGGAAATTGCCAAGGAAAGGATTTATGTTAATACTCGGGGTAGTTCTCTACTGTTTGAGGCCATGACGGGAGTATTGCGAACCAAGACACATCGGGCCAAATACGAAGGGGTAGACACAGTATGCAGTGCGTGTGGAAAGGAAGAAGAAACTGCCGAACACTTCATAATGTTCTGTATAGGGCTTCGTCCTATACTTCAGGATGATAGTGCAGAGTTTTACAAAGCACTGGGGTTTAGGGAGAGGGAGGGCAAAATAGACTTTAAGCGGGTAGACTTAACTAGAAGGAGGTTATCTGATTGGTGGCTAAAGTCAAGGCACGAGTGAAAATAAACCCTTCACTGCAAAGTACGAATCCTCAACCTCACTATTTAGAGGGAAAAAAGATAAATCAAATGCTTAGTTCACTAAGTAATACGGCTAGGTGGCGTTAGCCGCCGCCCGATCTAAAGGGTGCAGCCACATCCATCCATTCATTCAGATTCCGAAGCTGGCTGGCATCTCAGTTTCGGAGCACCTGATATGTAATGCCATCTCCCCCTAGAGCTGAGCGACGCCCCCGTGAGTCAAGCACATCCCGAAGCTTACGGATGCTGAAATCGGCCGTGCACAGCGCGCCGATCGCTTCCACAATGGCTGGTGTGGAGAAAAATCGAAACGGTGCGAAGAGTTCGAGCCGTGCATGTGGTGGCAGCGCGCGCTCAGGAACAGCTGCGCTGTTAGTGGGCGCACTCGTGAAAGCATCAGCCAATAATTCGGCAATTAGCGCGCTGCTGATGCCTAGCGTGACCACTATGGAGAGCTCCGGATGCCGGGGCACACGGGCGCGGAGGAGAGCTCGGAACGCGTCACGAACGCCACTGGTAGCGAGGGTCGTCGAAGGTGCGGCAGAGGCTGGCACAGCCGCGATCCCGTTGTTTATGGGCGTGGCGTCGACAGACCGCGTCGATGCGGTTGTAAACAGTCCAGTCCTCAGCCTTGTCCGAACGTTCCGCACTGCGCTGCGCCAGGCTGTGAGCTGCGCGAAGGTTCGGGAGCTTAATGTCGGGCACTGGCGTTCTCGTCGGCAGCCGACACACCGTTGTGGCAGCACTCGCGCACTGCACAATGTGTTAAAGAAAGTCGTCCGCGACTGGCAGTGCAGCACACAGTTTGCGGAAACGGGGCCAGTTCTCAACACACTGTACACACTGGTGCGCGGAGCACCGGTATAAAAGGGCTCCAAGAGGACCAGATAGTGATCCGAGCCCTTAGTGTCCGGCGCGCGACGCCATGATTAGTAGCATTCGTCCGTCACGAGGGTGAGATCGAGGTTCCGCGGGACAACATGATCATGCCAAGTACCTTGATGGTGTCTACGTTGGGTACTGTACGACCATCTCTTGTGTGGAGGTTGATATTGCGGAACGCTGGAGGTTTCCAACCTTTGGGCTTGGCACCCCGGAGTTTGGGCAAATATATCAACAGCTCTGACTTCGCGGGTGAGAACCTGAGACCGATATGGTAGAGGAAGGACTCGGTGGTGTTGATGGCCTCTTGCAGGGCGTACTAAATGAAGCCTTCTGACCCTGTGGAGCACCATATGTTTGCATCGTCCGCATAGATGGTGTGGTTTAACCCGTCGGTTTTTGAAAATTGTTCGGACAGCCCGATTATCACAAGTTTGAAGAGCGTGGGCGAGAAAACGGATCCCCGAAGTGTACCCCGTGGTCCGAGCTCCACTTTTTCCGACACTAGGTCTCCCAAACGGAGAACGGCTATGCGTCGAGTGAAAAAATAGCCGATAAGGTAGTAAAACCGATGACCTAGGCCGAGGGCTGCGGTCGCTTTAAAGATTGACGAGTGCGTTATGGTATCGAATACCTTTTATAATTGGAGACCGAATATTGCACGAGTGTCCCAAGTGTGTCCGCCATCTAGAATTTGATGCTTTAGGAGTAACATGGCGTCTTGAGTGGATAACCCTTGTCGGAAGCCAATCATGTGGTGCGCGATGCAGTGGTTGCTTTCGACGTATCGACCAACCTTGTTGAGGACGACGTGCTCAGCAACTTTGCCCACGCACGACGTGAGAGATATTGGGCGTAGGTGATCTAGGCTCGGTGCCTTTCCCGGCTTTGTATGCGAACCGTGTGAGCTAGTTTCGAGGCATCAGGTATCACACCCTTTTTCTATATTTCGCTAATGGTGTCGGTGAGGTAAGTGACGGAGGGTTTGTCCAGGTTGCGTAGGAGCTTGTCGGTGATGCCGTCGAGCCAGGGACTGAGCGGCCATTGAGCTCATGAATAGCTCGGTGCACATTCGCGCATATTCGCGAGCCACCTCATCCTGCAATTATTTGAGCTGCTTTTTGGGAGGCTACATCAGCCAAGCTCACCACGTGTCCAAGGCGGGTACGGGGGCTGGGACCTCGATGAATGTTTTTGTTGCGACTTCGGCTGTGGCTGCGGATTTTTCGGCTTTGTTGTTTTGTTATACTTGGTGAGCGTCCTCTAGGGGCGTTCTTGAAAGATGTGCTCGGGTGTAGGAACGGAGCTGCATCTTGCTCGAAAGTTGAGGGTGCGTGCTTTGGTTTGGGCTTGTAGAGCTGTGGGCACTGCAGCGAGCAGGTGGGGTGGTCACTGTTGCACACCAAACACTTAGGTTCACATTCGTGATCGAGGAGAGGATTCGGAATGCCACACATTGGGCATAAAGACTGAGGGTCATCCTGGCATACGTCTTGTCTGTGGCCAAGTTTCCGGCAGCTACTACAGGGTTACGTCTTATGACGAAAGGGCATGCATCTGGTGATGCCACCCTCATAGCTCATGTAGAAAGGCACGCGCGTACCTCTGAAGGTGACCAAGATGGACGTCCGCTCAGGTTCAGGCCTAGTCTGTTATAGTCTAATGGACTTGACAAGATGGTTTCTGGTGTGTGTTCTATAGGAATATTACGAATGACCCCTCAGCAGGTATTCGATGGATCAGTAATGTGAAGGACAACTTCGAAGCTACCTTCGTCCATCTTGATAGACTTGATATAATGGTATGCTTCTGTGCGTCCTGAGTCTGGTGTGCTTATGAGCAGAATGTTGCTTACAGAGTTCATGCGGTATTGGCCATGTAGGAAGCCTGTGAGCGCTGCCGCTTTTAGGGCGGCATGTATGAGCTTCGGAAGTAGAGTTTCAGCACAGCTGAGGCCCCTACATATTCGCAGGACTATATTGTAGTGGTCCGCTGGAAATGGAGTGAGTCTGGGGGCACTGCGACGAGTCAATGGAAGAGATTTCTGTGACTGTTCCTGCGAAGTGTTAATGGCAGGCGTCCATTTCTTCGGGAATGAAGCGGGCTTTCTGGCCCTGGCAGACACTTGACGCCAGCTGCCTTCATTTTCGTCGAGAGCTTTCGCGGAGGGAAGCTCCTCTCCCACTGCTTCGTGGATGACCACGTTTGTAGGCATAGCCGGTAGGCCCACCGAGGTATTAGAACACTGCAAAAAAGTCAATCTTCGTGGACGCGAAATGTGAAGCACTCCCTTAAAATCACTTCAGATGATGTGGTCCATTCTGTAGAAAGCTTCACATTGGTTCAAGTTGCATTGTATGACTTAAGCAGCCAGAATCAGGAGTTTTGCCGGAGCGCTTGAAAAACGTGACCGCTCCCGTTAGCGTCTATGGTGCGTCTCCACGTTGACGGAATTGTTCGAAAGCTTTCGCGCGATATATTTCATATTTATACTTCACGACGTGCTTCATTTGGGATAGCACAAGGTAAGTTGAAGACAGCGAAATTGTTTTCTGTTGTTTTACGGCAAGCGAGTGTTGTTGAAAAACTCGTATATAGCTTCGGACGAGCACATCAAAAGAATCTTGGCCGACTTGGCGCCAACTGAAGTGCTCCTCCTCTACAGTTTATGTCCTGGCTACGATTTCGCCACTGCTGACGCCGAGAATCTAGCTGCAGCCATGTGGGCGTGTGTATTTGTTTTAAACCGTTGGAATTATGTTATATAACACCACCAGCCATTTGCAAGATGACGTGCAAGGAATTCACCAATTAGAGAAGCGGATTGAAAAGAAACAGAGTGGTAAGTTAGAGAGTGAGGAAGTGAGGAAGACGGCTCAAGAACAACGAGTCACGCTAGTACAGTGTCAAGAAATAAATGGCCTAGTATGCTGAGCGTGGGCTAGGAGATGGCCCCGCAGCTGATGACTGCCGGCAGCGCCCGCATGGTGCGCTCCTGTGCGAGGGGGTGCATTTGCGTTCAATCCTTGCACTCCGTAAGCGCTGCGAAGCCTGCAGGAGGCCGAGCCGCGCGAGGCCAACTATTATTTTCCTGCAATTTCGGAGTGAATTTTACATAGTGCTTTATTGTATAAGAACTACTCGTTTGCTTTCACAGTACTGGCTCTTTGCAATAACAAATGACGATTATTTCGTGGCAGACATTTCGCCAACCGTTACTCCCCGCAAAAAAAAAAAAAGACGCAGATCCCACGTAACTTGATAATCAATGCTATGCAAGGTGACTTTCTTGATATCTTTATTAGGTGAAACAATATGAAGTAGTGTTAAATATATGCAAGAAATCGAATAGTCAAGACTGGAACCAGCATTGGCGTTTCACGAAAATTTTGCTCTTCTTGCAGAGGATTTCAAAGACCCCAAGGTAATGGGGTGATCGTGAGGGCACCCAGACGTAGACGATTCGATAGATAGATAGATAGATAGATAGATAGATAGATGGATAGATAGACTTATATTTAGATAGATAGATAGATAGATAGATAGATAGATAGATAGATAGATAGATAGATAGATAGATAGATAGATAGATAGATAGATAGATAGATAGATAGATAGATAGATAGATAGATAGATAGATAGATAGATAGATAGATAGATGATCAAAGTGGCTGCAGCACGCAAAGAAATTAATTTTGAAAACCATTGACAGTAAAACCACCAGAGTTATTTTTTAAAATGTGTTTTATTCTTGAGAGCAACAATTATCACAGAAGAACCTAAAACCTTTACCTCTTAGCGTGCATTTTATAAGGATTCGAATGAAAACAAAGAATGATGACATGCCATTGAATAATCTGACACTCGCCGCAAATGATACTCAAAACGTTGTTAGAAAGGGAGTCCGGCATTGACGTGGGAGAAAAACTGTGTAAATGAAATTCGAAAGAGTATTTTCAATTTTCTAGATAAATAATAATATTTGAAGTTTTGCATAAACGGCGATTTCATTCCCGACACCGTTCACCTTAATACAAAAAGATAATAAGATGGAGTCAGTCTCAGAATGCTTTTATCACCCGACAGCTTTCGGATTCAGCCTTCTGTCTGCCTTCTTGATCCGACTTTTTCATTTAGGAAACCGTGCTGGATCCGTTAGTGCGGATACAAGACACCTTTTTCTTGTTCGACCGATAAGTTCTTTGACACAGCGGCACAATACACGTCCTTTCTTTGCATTGCCGCTTAGCTTTTAACATCTCATGGGGTTACAGTGTGCATATGGCGCCGTCAAACTTCACAGTAAATCAGATGGCAGCTGTCACACACTGATTTTAAACGTGGCGGGGCTCCGGCAGCAACAGGATGAGAGGAATTTTGTGCGTTCGAGCACCCTCTCGACACGCAGCGCTGCTTGTGGCATCTGAGTGCAGTCATCCCATGCGCGGCTACCATCTCTCGTACGGAATGCACGCGATCAGCACTCTAGGCAGTATATTTCTAGACACTGTGACGCTACCTCGGAAACGTGTTCGTCGAGGGACCTTACGCTGTCGGCCGCACCTTTCGGTGGCATACCAACGTCGCTCATGGTTGCCAAACGTTGAGGTGAAACCGACACTGCTTTAAACTGAAACTGTGTTCCTACAAGATGATCCCATAATTCAACGAAATGCTGCAAAAACTGACTCTGTGGAACAGCATTGAATAAAACACTGTATGAACATCACGTAATAAAATTTTCTTCTTCGTGCCTAATATATTGCGGTGAACTAGCCTTAAATAGTGCCAGGCGTCAGAAGATATCATTTCAGTAACCAGTTGGTTTTCTAAAAGCCCACCATTACAAAGCACGCAGACATATTCAATCAGCAGCGGAACTATCAAAAAAGTGGAAAGCTGCGTAGGTTCACGTGTTGCCATGCGGACGCTTATTGGGCACTTCGCTGATTTTAAAAAAAAACTTATATGTGCTCACAAGGATAACACAAGCGTAGGGTCACTGGGCTAGGGTACGCATTTGTCTGTAATAACCTCAGAGTTATGGCCTGTCTTTGTTCAATTTGTGTATGGTAGTGGGTGTTTGCGTCGGTTTAGTCTGTAATGTTGTGCAATGTCGTTGCGTGTTATCCTCACCTATACCGGATGGATGCGCTTAAAGCGTGCAGGGAAAGGGTCACACTGTGAAACATGCTTTGGGAGTATGCTGTAAAAGTGACGTCAATGCCAGTGCTTCCTTCACGACGCATGTTACGCAGATCTTACTCCGAGGCCAATCGCTGCTGCTACTACTGCGTGAGGTCACGGGCCGGCCTCCGCCGCGGCTGCGGTCACTGTTGCCGATAGGCGGCGTCAGCTGGGCTGCAGCAGGGAGGCGGCACTCACTGGTGACGAGCTGGCCGACCAGCTTTGGGCCGCCCGGCAAGCCGAAGATGCCGCCCGGGTCAAAGGACTTCGAGCAGTCACCTGAGGCTCCACTATAATATTCGACAGAGAGTGGGAAGAGAGAGGGGTTCATTTCTTCTTCCCCCACCTCGCTCGGTGAAAACTGCTGGCCTTCAAATAAAGTGCACTCATTTATCCAGTTATATGTGCTCCCAAACCTAAAGAGAAGCTGATGAAAATGAAGAGACTTTTCTTGGTAGGACATGCTATCATCCAGATCATGGAAGGATGCCGCTGGTCACCACGACGATTAGCTCTCGCATTAATGTCTCAAAAAACAGTGCTGTAATTCAGGTTTAAACTAACACACCAAAGTATCAAACCGGTTTTTCTACCAATTTAGCTGCCCTGTCTTTTACTTTGTTCCATTTCTCTCCTTGTATTCTATTGCCCGTTTACAGTCAATCCTCCGCTGTTGACGCTTTGGCAGAACAGCAAGGCTATCATCAGTAGCAGGGCTGCAGCTACGGAAATGGTGCAGCATAAAAGCGGCCTATCTATTCTGCAGTGCAAAAATTTTTAATCGAATCAAAATGGTGTTTACCACAAAGCTCTCATTTAGTTCAAGTAATTTGCCTGAACCTGTTTATATTTCGTTACATTTAAATTTATGTGTTATCCCCTCTAATTTTTCGTTTTTTGGCCAATTACTCAGAAGGTGTGTGAGCCATACATTCAGGCCATCATCATCATCATCCTCACTTGCGCCACGAGAACCACGCTATCAAGTGCAGTTGTTCGAAGGCCTGCAGATCGCAAGAAGCAGGAAGGCGAGACAGCGTGGCCACCCTGAGTTTCAGTCATACAAAGCTACGTCCTCTGCAACGCCACGCTGGATCAGCGGTTTGACGTAGGCACCTATGGTTTCCGGATTCAGAATGCATCTGGGCTACACCGCACTTTGTTCAAGGTGGCCCCTAGTTGGAGCCGACGCCTGCCTGGTCACTGTTCCTTGGGTGAGAGCGGGACCCTGCAGCAGCGCTTCGACGAAGAGGTTCTCGTTCAACGGTGTTCTCCGAAGGCAGGTAAAGTTTTTTGCATATGGAGCCAAGGATGTCGTGACGCAAGTTTAGCCATTGACAAGAATATAGCAGCCGATTCCTGTGAAAGCGCTTAAATAATGTTATCGATTAGTCTAGGAATAATGTACGCAGCAGTGGCATAGGCCGCCAAAACCTCTCTTTTATTGGCTCAGTGTTATCGACTTTAGCAGCTGCCGAAAAGAAAATGGGCGATCACCAAACACTTGACCAGATCGCGTGATCTTTTGATGCTTGCTTCCATCACATATAAAAACAAAAGAAAGGCGAGACCAGTGCACCGACATGCTGTCGAAAACACGACCTGCAATGTTTACGCCCACCCCGGACTGGACACTGTAAGTGAGAGGAATGACTCGGCTTACATTTATTATTTGAAATTGACTATACTTTTTATTTAGATTTCCTATTTGTACTACACTATACTGGTGTTAATTTCGGATAGTGGAGAGATCTAGCTCAAATGCTCTATTTTTGAGCCTCTCACTTAAACGTCATTGGTTGATGTCCTGTATTTCATTTTCGGTTTGTTATATATTGGTGCACAACTCGAAAAAAAAAGTCTGGTTAAACTTTGTGTGCTCAGGCCCCCTAAGAAGACATTGTATTTCATATATAATGATGAGCAACTGCGTTGAAGCTAGCAGACGCCATTGGAATATATGACGTCATGGTTTTTTCATGCCTGAACTTCAATATGGCGTCACCACCCGCGATTTCTTTGTGCACGTTTTCTGGCTCACCAAGCGTCTCCTGGTGGTAAGTTTGATGATATTCAAATTAGCGAACAAAGATTGAATAATATGAAAACACGTTTGGGCAACTGATTATTATTTTAAAACAGAACGCCCGTGTGCTTTCACAGTCCGACCTTGGTTTGACAATGCAATTAACAAGTAGGAGAATATCTCTTGTGCATACATGATGTTCTGGCAGCAAACTGGTCAACTGCATGTCTTCTGACTGGCTTGCGTCATTGCATGGCTCGTGTGCGCCCGTCGCCGGGATAAACAGTCGGCCAAAATTTGAACAGGCATTGATCCGACTTTTCCATAAATGTAGCAACGCGCGCATGTTCATTGAAGTGCTGCGGAGGTGAGCCCAGCAAGAGGCGATGCGAGCAATGGCTCCGCTGGCTGGAACCTAATTGCCAGAGATCCACCGCTCCTCTAAAAATAAAAAAAGGAAACGCATACTAAAAGGTGTGTGAGAGAGTGAGTCTATAAACCTTTATTGCAACACATTTGTTTGTGAGAACGAAGCATGTCTGCGCATGAAGTTTATGAGTGCAGCGTTGATGAATAAG
Organism: Rhipicephalus microplus; assembly: GCF_043290135.1. Taxonomy (NCBI): domain Eukaryota; kingdom Metazoa; phylum Arthropoda; class Arachnida; order Ixodida; family Ixodidae; genus Rhipicephalus; species Rhipicephalus microplus. Next base: position 136,227,094 of record NC_134700.1, read on the forward strand.
AGAAAGTTACTTCATTGCTACATTGCTTTGGGTTTGCAGCTCACCATCAAAACTCGGCCTTCTGGTTCACGCAGTGTCCACCACCCAGTCGCCGGAGTCGGTTCTGCTTTGAGGAACTAGCGCTGTCCATGGACACTGTTTCGCCAGGGCGGTGCTCCAACAGCGGACAGCCCCAGCCATAGTGGAGAGCACACGCGCTGTGCGCTTTTCCCGGGCATACGTGGTTCTTCTCTTTCTGCCGCCCACGAACATGTCAAAGTGACTGAAGAAGGCGTCACTTCAAGTCGGTACCTCATCTTTTAGACAGACAAAATGCGCGAAGCACAGAGCGCACGGCAACGGTTCCGCGGGTTGGTGCGCGGCAGTCTGCGGCACGTGGGTGCATGGTGATAATTGCACATTTGTATATAGTGATGTAAATCGCTTCGTGCATTTCGTATAAAAATGTATCATATGCTATATTGTTTTGGTTATGTCTACAGATTATTCTTTTTTACACTTCAATAGTTTTGAACAGTCTGATAATGTTTTCTTGGTTTGAATTATTTGCTTCAGTTAGCAATCACGCAGGCAATTATCGACAAAAACATGACACCACAGTATCATTTGTTTTATCCCGGGACCGTCTTCTTTGTCTGCCACTCTGCAACAAAATATATAATTAAGCTCTGCTTGCGTTGGAGCAACTCTTTCCGACGGTCTTGAAAGAGGACTTGCGCGATAACTATTAGGTACACATGATGCACTTTTAAACGAAACCCAGCAACTTAAATCAGGCGAAAGTTTACCGAAATGTAAAATACACCACGTATCTCCAACTTCTCGAATATTAATAATCTAAACGGGGCAGTTCGATGTAGTAACATGAACTCAAAAGTACCACGTCTAATGAAAAATGAGCCATTTGCTCAAACTGTTTCGAACTGATCCACAATCACAAAACCAGCACTGTTCCCATAATTATGAACAAGTAAGCCCCCATGGTTTACCTCAACCTGTTTTAATTGTGTCGTAAATGCTTTACTATCGCGTTTACGGTCCTCGAGTAGGCTTTCTGGGGTGGGTTGGTACCTAATGAGATACGTTTAGTTCAATGACAAAACTCGTTTTATAGAGTGAACGCTGACTTTTCTACTTACCTTTGTTATCTAATGATTTCTATATAGTCTAGTGCTACAGTAACATCTCCTCCGTATGCCCTAACAAGGTATACTTGACATGAAGTACCTAATAAATGAAGATGTTGGGCATCTATCTAGTTCTTGTAGAAGGAGGGGCGTGAAGAAGAAAGGATTGGCATGAAACGAACAGAAACACTTTTGAAGGCCTTCTGCAGATTTCAAGAAGAATAAAACACTGATGAGAGTCGTGAATAATGCGCCTTTCGAGAATAGTGGCAAAAAGGATCACTTGTTGTTCATGGCTAGTAATCACAACTACGCTCTAGCGACAAAGCACGGCACCGAGGGAAGCTCAAGAATGATGTTAATTTTTCTCAAAGTATTCCTACGCTGCACAATTCAACCAATTTACACTTATTTTACTAGAATATTCATGCCAATATGAATTGTTCTAATCCATATAAGTCAAAAGCAAGTTTAGTTCACAATACTGACGTATTAGGCTTTGGAGATTTAAAACACATTATAGATTTGCGGTATTTAGAAAAAAGGACCAGACTGGCATAAAGGAGTTTTAGCACTTGTGGGCGTATTCTCAGCACGAATAAAATGCATTCTTCTCAGTTTAACATAGGGTGCATTAGGATATTTTTGAGAAAAAAACATCTGATATGTAAGCCACTGTTCTGGATAATTTTACCAATATATACATGGTTCCACGCCAGCGGAAGTGGTAGATATTTCCATGTGGTTTGAATGGTACAACTGCCTATAAAAATCATCATGAAACAATGTTCAATTGCGAAACTTCACAGCATAGTATTAGAGTAAATCAGTGATGGCCGTGGTAAATCCCAACTGTCCAAAAAACCTCGCCCCTCTTCTGGAGGGTCAAACAGTGCGTTGTAATTTGGTTGAGCAAGTGTCCCCTGGACACTTTCCAGGACACCGTCTAGAACTATGCATCAAGGTTAGTCTTTACTTTTTATTATGTCTACTACACTGCATATTATTTCATTAAAATTTCAGGGTTTCCGCAGTCCGGCAAAGCAGGCTGAAGTGATTAGTGTCGCCCGCGCTGCAAATTGTGATGTTTTGTGCCTCCAGGAAACAATTTTCTTCTCGCTATTCGACGTGCTTGCTTTAAGAAGAAAGTTCAACCTAGATTGTTATTTCTCTTTCGCTACATCTCGTTTTACGGGAGTAGGTATTGTTTTTAATCGAGCTCTATTACGGGACCATCATGCTTTTTACGATGGCGTGGGCAGGGTTTTGGCTTTAGACTGAGCTACTTTTCTTTCATATTAAGGATACTGTGTGTGTATGGGCCAGCGCAAGCTGGACAGTCTATTGACTTTTTTAGAGACCTGGATGTGTTTTTTCTTGACGGTCGTGTAGTCATTCTGATTAGCGACTACAACTGCGTTCTAAATACGCGAACCGATGTATCAAGTCCTGGCTGGGTCCGGTCTGCTTGGAATTCACGCAAGCTGCGTTGCTTTGTCCACCACTTTTCATTACTAGACGCGCACAATGTAGTGCACTGAAATACCTTTGTTTGGACATAGCGACCTAGACGATCCTCCAGCAAGCTCGACCGGCCTTATATCCCACGAGCGTTAGAGGCGTTTGTCTCCAATTTATGCGTTCCGTCCTTCCCACCTTCTCCTGTGTACGTATCTGTTCATCGGCCTATAGTCATGAAGCTCGAAGTTCCATTTTCTTTTTCGGAAAAGCCATGGAGTCGATGTTCGCGTCCTGCAGGACGCGCGCTCAAGATCAGATTTGTCACGCGCAATACCTGGGTCGCTCACGCCGTCTGGTCCTGAAGATTGGGATGCGCTTAAAACACAGTGGTGCCTGCGCTGCGCAGTAGAGGGGCGTTCGCGTCGTCGACGCGTTTCCGAAGAGCTTGCTGATACTGCGATGAAGTTACGCATTGCTTTGCGCGCCAAGACGCCTTCTCCTCTGATGCGAGCGTGGCAGCGTGAACTGCGTGAACGCTTTCAACGCTTCACTGCTGCTTTGTCCCTGGCGGCAGCAGCATGGCGTTGTAGACACAGCCCATGTGCACATCTCGAGGTGCTGGGCTACGCGAGACATTCGTTTTTCGGGCAATCAGAGCCATCTGTCTTTATGACAACACAAATACCACCTGCGCAGCGGCTTCCCACGCGTGATCAATCTGTTTTCTTGACGCATTTTGAAGCAATGTTGTGTTCGGCCATGCTGACTAACTGTGATGAAACACCATCAATGCTTAGAAATTTGCCCCGTATTCTTCAAGAAGCTGCGGATTGCCTGCACATCCCTCCGTCGGCTGAAGAGGTAAAGGCGGCACTGAAATCTATGAAACATGGAATGGTTCCAGGGCCAGACGGTTTTTCTGTTGAGTTTTACTTGACAATTTGGGATGAGATTGGTGCTAACATTACCGCGGTAATCCGGTGACGCTATGAGGACGGTGTCTTTCCATTAAGTTTTCGAGATGGACGCATTGTGCTCATTCCAAAGGGTGATGCTTCCTCTGTTCATCCTCAAGATTGGAGACCTATCACGCTCCTCAACGTTGACTATAAGATATTCGCGGCGGTAGCCGTTCAACGTTTGAGGGGTCTGTAGAACACCCTGGTAGGTCATCACCAGACTTCATCAGTGCTTGGACGAGGAATACACAGCTTTTCATATACCACACGGGATATCATAGCCTATGCTCTGTCGCAATCTGCGCGTGGTATTCTTGTGTCTTTGGACCAGGAAAAAGCGTTTGACCGACTAGAGCACGCGTATATCCTTAATGTGCTCACAGCTTTCGGCTTTTCTCATTCGTTTGTGGAAATGATTAAAAATACGTACATTGGCCTGAAAAGCACACTAGTTCTGGATGGCTGGGAAAGTGCCGCTTTTCCCATAACACGTGGGGTCCGTCAGGGATGTCCATTGTCTCCTGTGCTATTTGTCCGCAGCCTTGAGCCATACTTGCGTGCTCTTGACGCGGATTCACGTATCCGGGGTCTTGCGCTCCCTGGTAGCGGTGTCGTGAAAGTCACAACTTTCGCTGATGATATAACCTTGTACCTTTCAGATGAAGACAGCCTTCCACGCAGCCTGCGTGTATTTTCCCAGTATGGCGACATTTCAGGTGCAGCATTGAACATCTTCAAATCCCGGTATTTCTTCGTTGGCTCTCCAAACTCCAGGCTTAGCGCCGGTTTTCCCATTCAGCCAGCCGCGTCTCTTTGTATTTTAGGTATGTTATACAACCACTAAGTCATTTGCGAATCTGTTTGGTTAAACGCTCTCGAAGAAGTAAGACTGAAAATTCAGGATGCACGCGATTTTGACTTCCCGCTTCTTGAGCGGAGGTACCTAGCGCAGACTGTATTTTGCGGACGCATTTGGTACCTTTCTCATGTCGTGCAACCATCTATACGTATCGTGCGATCACTGCAGTCTGCTTTGTGTTCATTTTTTTTTGGTCAGGTGGCACTGAGTTGGTATCTCGCGCGGCACTGGGACAGCAGCGTTCTCAGGGAGGCTTTGCTTTCCCTTCAGTGACCATACGCTGTCCGCTGCTGGCACTGCGCTTCCTTTTGAGCCTAGTGCAAGGGGAGGAATCTCCCGCACGAACGCTTGCATATTACTTTCTGGGTACTCAGCTTCGCCATTTGATGCCTAATGTGCAACTTAACAGGGGGCCGCAGTCAATAACACTTCCTGCGTTTTATGCAACAACTGTTGCATTTTTTCGCCATGTCAAGTCGAGCTGTCCTGGCATAGGTGTTTTGAACAACCACATAGTTTAGACAACTGCTGCTTTGTTGCTTCCGTTGGTCCCGCCAGCCCGCCGTGCTCGCTCTAGACGGGTGTCTTGGAGCACCTTAACGGCTTCTTTTCTGCGTGGACACCTCCTGGACTTCATGTGGCACCTGGGATGGGGTGTGCTTCCCACTCTCGACCGCCTCGAAAAGTGGAGAATAGTCCAGTCAGCAACATGTACGAACTGCTCCTTTTGGGAAACAAATCAGCATTTTCTGAGGCATTGTGTCATTGCTCACGTTTTTTGGAGAGCCGTACATGCCGAATTTCACTGCCTCAGAGTAAATCGCTTCGTTTCTTCTGGGCGTTGTTCGCTTGGCCGCTTCGCTTCTCTTCTCATTATTGCCGGCTCTTTCTGCCTCTGGCGCAACCGCTGCGAGGCGTTTGCAGCGGGCGGCCGCCGCCGCGCGCTTTACCCGATCCTAGAATGATTGTACTCGGAGATGCTGTCTGTTTTGTCAGAGGAGCTCTTCTTCCTCGGTGAAGGGGAATTTCTTCGGCACTGGTCGTGCCCTTTTGTGTCGGTCTATGACAGACGAGTGAAACTTGTCTTTCGGCCGTCCTGGTTTTGGTAGGCTGATCTGTCAATGCGCCGGCAGAAATGGCACGCCAATGTGTAAATATGCAAAATGTACATATTTATGTTTTATTTGTGTCTCTTGTTTACCTTGAAGTATTTTTTGTGGTTGTGTTTGTGTGAACTGTCGAATGTACATGTTCTTTCAACGTCATCTCATATACATGTTCATGTAAGTGACGTCTGTTTTGTCATCATCGTTAGAGTATGTCTAAGAAGGAAATGTTCTGTTGAGTGTTATTGACGTTTGTTGAAATAAATTTTTTCTAAACAAATCATAATGATTGGGGTGAAGAATCCTTCTGTCTGTCTGGCTGTCTCTCTGTTTATCTGTTTGTCGATCCATCCGTTCATCCGTCCATATATTCTTCTCTCTGCCTCTCTTTCCATGCGCTCCTATCACGTTAGAGAGAGGGAGATAATAAAACATTTACTTGCGACCAAGGAAGGAATGTAGGTGACTGGGATCCTTCATCTTGAATCCCATTTTTACGGGCCGCTCTTCTCGCTCGTCTCGCGAGGGCCTCTTGGGTCTTCGATCAGAGCTGGACAGAGCTACCTCCAACCCTACAGTGTCGTGTTATGCTCTGGGTTGTAGAGGTGGATTGTTGGGCATTGCCATACCATGTAGTACAGGGTGGCAGTTTTATTACAGGTTTTTCGTTTGACGCTTTTACGCTCCACTTAGCAGCTAGGCGGAGCGGGAACGCGAGTGCGCATGCGCCCTCCGCTAAGGCCTTAAGCGGGTTACCGGAGCGGGGATTATGGTCCGCTTACGAGCAGCCTAAGCGGAGCGCGGTGCGTCGCTGCCGTTTTTGCAAGTGGAAGGGGGACAACGCGCGCGCCTTCTCTCATGCGTGCACCAACTTTGCTAATTTTAAGATGTCTGCCTCCGGAGATGGCACGCTTTCCGTGAGTGCTGCAGCTTCGCCGTCACCTGCACAGCGCAAGCCGCGAAAACACAGTTTCAACGGTGTAAAACAAAAACGCCGCCACCACACACGCGTCAAAAGCGCAAACAACACAGTGAATGCTTGCAATGGATCTGGAACGGAACCTTGCTGGCTTTTGAGCGGCTACTATCAAGTCAGAGCTTGCTTTTTCGTCAAAAAAGTCGACGGTTAATACATTGAAAGTGGATTTCTAAATACTTCGTGAAAAGATAAGTTATACGTTATGGTTTTGCTTTGTATACGTGAAAAAAATGTTTTTTAATTTGTTTACCGACGAAGAAAACGACCAGAGGGCGCTGCAACTGCTAAAGGTCCGCTTTAGCGAATAACTAAAAGAGAAAATCACTAAAGAGAGAATAACTAAAAGAGAAACGAATAACTAAAAGAGAAAAATCAGCCACCGCTCCGCTGCAGCTTCGCGGGGAAGCGTAGCCATTGAGGTAGCCTCAGCGACTGCGTTCGTGCCTGCGGCTGCCTTCCTTGTTCCATCCTCAGTGTTGCGGTCAAGTAGCCGGCGGTTACTTTTATTTTATTTTATTTTATTAGATCTACCTCTTGTTCCGCAACTGTTTTAGTGCATTGATAAGTGTAACTTCTTCTTATTTCATGTCTGTTTCTTCTCCGGGCCAGAGGCCTGCCCTCTGGTCAGCCTCTGTTCCCCCTCAAGATCTTCCTCTGGAGTTGTTTCTCCGCAATGGAACCCGTAGCGTTCCTGTCGCTTTGGTGCCGACCACCGGTGGGTTCATCCGCATGAAAAACCCCAAGACAATCCAAACGGAACCTCGTGCGATCATTCCCACTCTCTACTGATAACAGAGGTTCGTCAGTTTGGACGCGGGGGAATACTATGCTGCTCATCAGACAAGGCCTGCATCCAAGACCTTCTGAAGTGCACTACTTTTGCGTCACATCCGGTGAGCTCTTTTATCCCACCTCATCTAGCTTGCTGCAAAGGATTGGTTCGGGGGGTAGACGCAAGTCTAAGCCCAACAGAAGTCTTGGACATCTTTTCCCCAGCAGGTGTTATTTCTGTTTACCGCTGTACCAAACAGGAAAACCAACAGAAAGTTCCCACTGAAACTGTAATTGCCACATTCGCTGGAACAGATCGCCCTTCGGAGATCAAGGCTTGGCCGCTTATCCATAAGGTCGAAGCTTTGGCTCCCCGTCCGCTGCAATGTGCTAAATGTTGGCGCTTTGGACACAGTACTAAAGGTTGCCGATCGGAGACTCGAGGCCGCATAAGCGGAGCCATATACGGGGCTGGTCATAGTGCTGCTGAGTGTCAATCAGACAATAAGACATGCTGTTTGTGCAAGGCAAATCACGCTGCAGACGATCCTAACTGCACTGCAAGATCAAAGGAACTTCAGGTGATTGAAATCATTGAAAGGAGACGATGCTCTCGTACAGAAGCAATTGCAGAAATTCAAAGCAGGAGTCAGGGTTATGCCGGTATAGCAGCTCGTCCACCTCTTTCTATGGATGCATCACTTTCTCAGTCCATTTCTGCTATGGTAGAAAAGGCCGTAGAAAAAGTATTAGAAAAATTTTTACTCAATCTGTTCGACTCACTCAATAGTATTATGGATTCACAGATGTCGGGTGCATCTGATCGAATAACTAAGCGTATCCAACTTTCTAGTGCCTCAATTAGTAAACCTGCCGAACATCAGTCAGATGTCTCTATCGATAATGAGGCAATGCTTTCCAGTCCTAACACAACTGAGCAGGAAGGTATATCTGATTCAGAATCAATAATTACTCAGGATGTAGATATGGACGCTCGCCTTTTGAAACGCACCAGATCACCCACTAGCAAACTTAATAATTCTTCTCATCCGAAAACAAAAAAGAGTGTGAAGGATCCTAGGACTAAAGCGGACTTCTTAAAAGATAGTATCTTAGATCAAGCAGTTGCTACTGCTTGCTTATCATCATAGGGTACCTTAGAGTACTTTAGTGGAACTGCCGTTCAATTCACTCTGCAACTACAGACTTATTATACCTAATTTCTCAACAATCTCCAGACGTCATACTTTTACAAGAAACTTGGCTGTCTGCTGATCAAAAGTTCTATCTAAAAGACTATCAGTGCTTTCGACTGGACCGAGACTCACGTGGTGGAGGATTAATGTTTTTCATTTCATCCAAAATTTGCCATAAAGCACACTTAGTTTACCAACAAATATCACACGATTATGAAGTATTGGTTCTGGAAATTCACTTTCCCGGATGCGCGCCACTATCTATAGTCAACAACTACTTTCCGGCTGGAATACAAGATGAAAAGAGCCCTTGACGTGACTGCGAGTTTTTGCAGAAACAGTATGCTATTTGCGGGAGACTTCAATTCCCATCACATTTCATGGGGATTCCGCACTGATTCATCAGGAAAACGGTTGTGGGACTGGACTAACCGGAATAACCTTATTTGTTGGAACTCCAGAGTTCCGAAATTCGTTCGATGTAATTCGAGGTCCGTCTTAGACTTGACATTTGCTAGCTCAAGTATGACAATATCGTCTTGGACTGTTCTTGATACTGCTACAAGTAGTGATCACTGCCCCCTGGTATTTGAAGTCAGCATTCCTTTAGTGACGGTAGATCGCCAGGTGCAAAGTTTTGTAAACTACTCTAAATTTAAAAAGAACTTACAGTCAACGCTGTCTTCCTTGCCCAATATGGAAACAAATATGAAAGCTATGAGCCTTTGTTCCACCCTAAAGTGTACAATTAAAAAATCACAGTTCACTATATCTTCAACAAAGGGAAAATTCATATCTGCCTGGTGGAATGCGGATTGCGCCAGAGATTATAGACACCGCAACGCTGCATGGAAAAAACTCCTCACCAACCAATGTCCGACTAATTGGAGAAATAACTTATTTGCTAAAGCTACCTTTAGGAGAAGAGTTTCATTAGTGAAAGACGATTATGAAGAAAAACGGTACAGCTACTTATCCAAGAGTGGCAACAAAAAAGCTCTATTCAGATTTCTCCGTAATCGTAAAGCTATTACAGCACACGTAAATATTGACTCAGTTATTTTTTCTCCAACTGATTTGGAAAATACATTAACGGAAATTGCAATAAAATTGGATAAGAGATTTACATCACAAATCAAAATAAAGTGTGCAAAACCATCACTCGGAAATGATTTTATTGAAGTAAGTAAGAATGAACTTGCGCACGTCGTTGGTATTCTGCCAAACACATGTCCTGGACCAGATGGCGTCACTTCGGAAATGGTAAAAATATTATTCGACATCTCTCCTGAAGACCTCTTTAACGTTGTCAACTATTCACTTGAAAATAGTTGGATACCTCCTGACTGGAGACTTGCAAAAATAATACCGCTTCTTAAAAAACGGGGACTAGGAATGCAGATAGATAACATTAGGCCAATCGCTTTAACATCACACGTAGTTAAGTTAATAGAAAGAATACATTACATCAGAGTTACGAAGTTCATAACAGATAATGCGATACTCAGTGCGTGCCAGATTGGATTTAGACCAGGTTACTCTATATGGTGGGCGCATGTTGATTTAGAGGCTCGTATAAAGCTTGCTCGGCACAGACGACAATATGCGGCCCTAGTAACCCTTGATTTAGCCAAGGCATATGGCAGTGTTGAACATGCTATTCTTATTAATGTCCTAAAAGAGTTTACGTTCCCGCAGTACATAACAAATTGGATATACGAATTTTTAAAAGACAGAAAATTTTATTGCTTCCAACGAGGTATTTCTACACCGAAGTATAGCCAAACGAGAGGTGTTTCTCAAGGCTCTGTTCTATCGCCTGTGCTATTTAACATTTTGTTATGTTCAATACCACAGAGTGATAAGGTACACGTATATGTATATGCAGATGATATCGCGTTCTTTGCATCTGACAACGATATTTATTCACTACATTCGACTTTACAGTGTTATTTAGAAACATTGGAAACCTGGTTTCAGAAAATTCATATGAACCTGAACGTAACTAAAAGTGCTATAGGAGTTTTTCCGTTGGACGCACCAGTTACTATTTCTATTCAGTACCATCAAGAAATAATACCCCAGGTTAATTGTATTAAATATCTGGGTGTACTGTACGATCAAAAACTGAGCTGGCGTGACCACATTGAATATGTTAAAATTAAAGTTACACGCGCTGTTGGAATGATAAGTAGGCTTGGCCGCCTCCGTTCCGGTCTTCGCAGAGATACGATGATCATGATTTATCGCATGTACGTTCGTCCAATTCTTGAATTCAGATGTGTACTATTCTCTGGTGGACCAGCATACAAAATAAACCCCCTCATTCTCTTAGAGCGGGAAGCCCTACGTAGTTGTTTAGGTGTGCCAAAATTCACAGCTAACAATGTTTTGTATCAAGAAGCTCGGATACCCACCCTTGCTTGCAGATTTCGTATTTTAACAGTAAACACCTATGTAAAATTTTCTGAATCCACTTTAAGAAGGCGACAATTTGTATTCTTTGCCGAGCCTGGTGTCTTTTTCAATGAGCATTGGTCCCGTGTATATAAACCCCAAGTGCTATTTGTTCAAACACTTCTAGATGCTTTATATGTTAATATATTCGAGATCACACCATCTGTCAAACCAATCGGCCAAGTGCAAATAGAATTTGATGATATCTTCCCCATGAACGCTAAACACTTGCCCTCTAAATATTTGATTGGTTTATTAGAACAACACCTGTCTCAATTAGTTACTAATACAGTAATTGCAACGGATGCATCTATGAGTGGCGAGAAGGCAGGTGTGGGTATTTTTTCTCTCTCAATATTCTGGTTATTTTCATTACGCCTCCCAGATTATACACCAATATTTGAAGCGGAATTAACGGCCGTTATACTAGCTATTCGTAAACTTCCTGCGACTCATTCGACAGCTGTGATAGTGACTGACTCGTATTCCGTGTGTTAATTCTGATCATCGTCGTCGACATCAGCAGTACTAGAGACTTTTAAATCATTAATCCCAGCAAACATTCATCTAGTGCGAATGATATGGGTGCCAGGCCATCGTAATATATTTATAAACGAGAAGGCCGACAAACTTGCGCGAACATCTCTTGATCTTCCGATTGTGCCAATCATGCCTCCTACAGCTTATGTAACAGCAGCGAGGTTTAGAAAACTTTCCCTTCTTGAAGACTCATCAAAAACCATGATACCGAATCCAGATTTCTCGCACCTGCGCTTCACATGGAATAATAAATGGTGTCCCACGCATAAACTGGAAGTCTTGGTAACAAAATTACGTTGCCGTGTACCACCTCTTAATTTCTACTTAAACAGGTCTGGTCTGGTGCCATCCCCTCTGTGCTCAAGCTGTGACGAACCTGAACATATCGACCATTATCTTATCACATGTCACCGATTCAAAAATCAAAGAAAAAACTGCTTCGAAATTCTATTCAGAAAATTAGGAATATCACTTAATACTCCTAATATTTTGTCTTTTGGGGCCATTTCATTGGGACATAGCGACAGGAACATCTTCGGGGCTCTCTGCGAATTCATATATAACACAAGAAGATTACCTTGCTGAGTCAGCCATCAGCTCTCGAATTTTACTAGTCACATTACAACTTATTATTTAGCTGATACACTGCAATGATTCAACTTTCAGGAGAATTTCATATAACGATTCCCCCACAGATATTCAACAAATTTTATTATTTCTCCCCCCCCTTTTTTTCTTTTTTTTACATTGCGCCAAATTTATTTCACAGTCAAAACACAGTAATCATTTTCCCCTAATCTGGAAAATCTATAGGTTTTTACTTGCATTAACCACCGGCTTCTTGGCCAATCCCCCTTAGTGGGTGAGAGCCACAAAAGAAAGGAACAAGCAAGCAAGAAAGCTTCGCGGGTGCTCTCGGAGTGGGGCGGACCACAAAAACGTCAAACTAAAAACCTCTATTGACGCGGAACGTGCACTATGGTGCGTATGTGTCTGGTCTATCTTAGACAGTATGTATGGACTGGGATAAGACAAGGTCTGCAGGCGACGCCATGCTACCTGAGATACTTTACTGAGCTTTCACTCCGGGAGTGGAAGTTTTCGTCTTTCGGGTCTTTGATGTTCTAGGATATCTGTGCATGTTAGGAGAGGGTCCATACGCATAGACGATGGTGGGTGCGTTATGCCTGGGTTGGAGGTCCGGAAGAGTAGTTGTCGGGCCTAGGCATAGGCGAGCTCATTGCCTCTAACTCTGCAGTGGCCGGGTATCCACATAAGCTGTTCTGTGTAAGAAGTCGATGCGCAATGGGGCAATGTAGCCTATACAAAAATTTTGGTGTGATTGTTTTGAATCTGCTAGAACCAAGCTAGACCTGAGGTTTCGTAGGGTGAGGGCAATACCTGCTTCTTCCGTACTATCGATACCTGATCGGGTCTCGGGGTGGTACATGAGGAAAGCTACCACCCCAGGAGTTGATCAGGTATCGATAGGGCTTCTTTCTAACCTGAGCAATGACAATACCAAGTTTCTAGTGGATATCACGCTACAGCACGCACCGAAACTATTAGTGCCCTCTAGGGATATTTCCGAGGATGTAGACACACAGCGCCATCTAGCGAGCAACTCATAAACTAGAGGTGGCTAAATACATATTAGATACTACATACTCCATACGAATGGAGGAGGAATCTATCCACACCCTAAGCATAGTTGTTACTGGGGGCTACGTTTTGCCCAATTGAAGAATTTGAAACGCCCGTGGCGACCGAAAATTACGAATGGCTACATGGTGAATTTTCGTTGATTTTCGTTATACGTCTGCTCTGAGTTATCCATTCTACACTCAGTCTCTTCGAAACGAATGGGCAACGTCATTATTTCAATTTTGTCGTAGCTTTAAACCCTCATCTAGAAGGCGCACTTTGCGTGCTATTCGGTACATATTTCTTGTTACTAAAATATTTTTTATGCTTGGGGCAGTAGCGTACAGTGCGTCCGCTAGCAACATGTTAGCAATATTTACGTCGACGGGATGCTTCACGTAGTGGACGTATAGGAATTCTGAGCTACTCCAGAAGTTCTTAGCTACTTAAAAGTATTGATGTTGAAGTGGCTTGATGCTTGTTAGGCCTCGTGTTCCGACCACAGCTCTGTCTTCAATAGCTTGTCGACTTCTCCAATGTGGTAGTACTTCGTGATTTGGTGTGCAGACCCTAATTCTTTTACACAGTTTTCGGGCCGGAAAAAAAAGTCGGCTTCTTTTAGTAGCCTTCAAAAGTTGAAGTGAGGAAAATGGGTTGCACAAGCTTCACTGCAGAGAAAGCGGGTTATGGTCATCATCATGGTCAAGCAGTATTTTCTAACTCATATGTGGTTTTGTAACTACATTTTCGATTATCGGACCCGTTATTCCTCTGCAACGAGATTATAAATCCGCAGGCAGGATACGAATGGCGTCCTCCTCTTTAGCTGCTGCATCGCCCTGTACTCGATACAGATTAAACCGTCACAAACTTCTGTTATGAGGCGCTATCCTTCAGGGACGCTGCTGGTGCATGGACGCCTTTTCACAGAGCTCTTATGGTTACCGGTTGAAAAAACTGCAAGCCCAGTTAGCCTTCTAGTGGAGAAGTGAATAGTGTCACTGCATTGACAAGCTCAATATAGGTAGGGTCTATAGATGGTATTGTGCTCCAGGCGCCGATACATATTTAGCAATTTTTATTACAAGATTCCCAACACATATGTTGAGTGGCCACTTTTTTGGCAAAATTGAAATCAATATGGCAAATTTTGGCAACTTTTCATTCACCATTACGCAAATTTCACTGAAAACTCAGTTGCAACACTGACCATAAAGAGCATCGCCACTAAAATTTGCACAGAATATCCATGCAGTAAATAATACTGGCGATTCGGGCGAAGCTTACGTTTATCCACCTGTCTGTCTGTCTGTTCGCCTGTTTGTCGGTAAAGGACGAACAGACGGACGCTTCACTCCACTCACCAACTCCGTGTATATGCTACAAATTTCTATACAAAAGCCACTAACGCCACCTCGTGATATATTTAAGAACATTTACACATGAAGCCAAGACAAGCGATGTAGATCGGATAAATGCAAAAAAAAACGCGAAAAACAATATACATGTATACGTTTTCATAGTGTCAATCATTTTTCAGTAGTCGCCCGACACAGGTGGAGTTTTCAAGACTGGAGACTTGACAAAGTCAGTCCAGTCTTCGAAAAACGTGATCATTCGTACGCACAAACCTTCTGACCAAACTCACCCACAAGTCATCATTCGAATATCATTGAACACGTAGTTCGTCATGTTGTTACATTTTAATCACCTGTAAACGATTTTCACCCAAAACAGCACCACCTCTTGTAAAGTAATCACTTATAAAGAATTGCCAGAGAGAAACTTAAGTATGCACCTGCTATGTTTGAGCCTAACCAGGCTAATCGTATTCAAATTTTTGAGTCATTCTAGAACCGTGCAACCAGATTCATTGTTTCGGATAATTACCAATACTCCTGAATATCCGCTCTCAGATATAAGCTGAAACTTTCTGCCCTTGCTTTTGTCGTCATATTGCACGCATCTGCCCTTTTCACCCAGTCTCTTCTTCAATCAAACGTGAAAATCAACAAAAATGAAACGAGTCCACTGCGGCTGTAGAAGAATAAATCTTGTCTACTTTACAATAATTACTGATTTATTATTGAATATATACAAAGCTAATGATGCAAGTCCACTCGAGCGTGTCTCGTCCATCGGAAGCGCCTGGTGGCGTGGTGATGTCTCCTGACCCCGGGTGTAATGCAAGACAGTCGTTTAGGTCCCTAGATGAAACCTGTTTCCAAATAGTGACACCTTTCTCTTTCCTCCTCGCCGATGTTCCTTCAAAGCGCCTTAGAAGGTTCAAAACCTTCATCGAAAAGCGAGTGTTTGTTGTGATGTCGCTACGGTGAATTTGTAAATGATAGAAAGTTGAAGAGATGAGTCGTACAGTAAACGGTTGCCTTTATGAACGTAAACGCAACAACACAAGTGGAAGAGGGATGTACGTTACTCAACTGGCAACCTTGTGCTGATCTATAATTTACACCACTAGCCAAGGCGTCTCGCGTCCTACTGCGAAGTTCATCCAGTTATAACTAATCGAGTTCTTTAAATATGTTTTCTTCATGCTGTGACACATTGAATGCGCTTCTTGCTGGATCATTTCAGTTAGCACAGCGCGGGACGGTGTGACGAGTGATGGCAGCCGGCTTGCGCACACGCAACGAAAAACTACGGTTCGGCTGGTTCGAATGCACTATTAGCAGCATTTCAATGATGTTTTTTTAATGCGAATATTTGAACAATCGTGATACCAGGTAATTCTGATGCATTGCTCTGAACTTCCACGAAAATTGAGAGGTCTACTGGTGAGATGTCCCGAAGCAGCGAGTTTCTGAAGGTGTGTTGAATACACGCTCCCGCTGCTCTGTATTCGATCATTTCAGTGACTATAGGTGGCGCAGTGGTAAGTTAAAATTGCGAACTAGACGGTGATGTCACGAGCGTGCACGTCAAAGTCGTGGAGCGTGAAGACGCGTTCATTGGTTCATGACTACTGAGAGACCGAGCTGTGGCTGTGTTCCAATTCTTGGACAGCCCGTAGACAGTCTACGCAGACTGCTTAGAATAGAGCACCGAGCTCACTCTGTCCGGAAATTGTAACACATCTGGACGGCTTTTACTCGATGATGCAGCACCTCGCGTTAAGAAGAAAAAGCTAAAATAAACTAAAATAAACAAACGTGACAGTCGCATTTTCTATCCATTTCGTGTTGAAATAAAAAATAAATAATCGTTACTCAAATTGAGCGTCTTGGGAAGCGTCTGCATGTGTGCAGACGACCAATTTGGCAAGATTTGATTAATCTTATTGATTCACTGAGCCACCTTCTTGTTTAGACAGCAATGTAGTCTGCATTGTATTTGTCTAAGATGCCTTCTTATCGGAGCTGTCTATTTTTCCGGCTAAGTGAGAATTGGAATGGGGCCTCAGATGGCCGCCGTACAATTAGCTGTCATTTATCCATCTACGATGAGTATCGGAACAGGCCCTCCGTCGCAGTGTATCACCCTTTGACAGCTTCGGAGCACGGCTGCATGGTGCCGCGTGCGTTGCTGTAATGACCGAATAACGCACACGTTTTTGTACCAACTGGCATACACTAGACACTGATTAGACACGCTCTTGGCGTTTCAATAAAAACTGACAAATTAACTCGCTTCGCAGATCCGCGTCGACGTAAGTCGACGGAGTTGCACGAAAGCGTTCGCGTGAAATATTTCATAGCTGCACTTCATAGCGAGCTTCATTTCAGATACCACAAGATAAGTTCATTAGAGCGAAATCATTTTTTGTTGTTTTGCGGCAACGAGCGTTCTCGGAAAACTCGTATATTGAATTGAATGAGCACCGCAAAAAAATCTTTGCCGACTTGGCGCCAACTGAAGCGTTTTTCCTATTCAGTTTATGTCCCGGCCATGATTTTGTCTCTGGTGACGGCGAGAATCCAGCTGCAGACATATGGGCATGCAAAATAATATATAACACCACCAATCACTTGCAATATCACGTGCAAGGAATGCACCAATTGCAGACGCGGATTTCAGAGAATCGGAGTGGTAAGCGAAAGAGTGAGGAGGGCGGCTCGAGAACAACGAGTGACGCTACCTTGAAAACTTGTTTCATATAGGGACCTTACGCTGTTTGTGTTATCCGCGCCATCTAGCGGCATACCAGGGTTGTTCATGGTTGCATGACGTTGAAGGTGAAACTGACACTGGTTTAAACTGAAACAGTGTTCCTACACGGTCATCCCATAATTCATCGAAATGCTGCAAAACTGACTCGGTGAAACTGCATTGAATAAAGCACTGTATGAATATCACGTAATAAAGGTAGTCCTCTCAGTGCATGATATCTTGCGGGCAAAAAGCCTTAAATGGTGCCAGGCATCAGAAGATATCATTCCAGCAACCAGTTGGTGTACTAGAAACCCATCATTACGAAGCGCTCATACATTTTCAATCAGCAGTAGAATTATCAAAAGATAGAAAAGCTGCGTAGGTTCACGTGTTGCCATGCGGACGCTTATTGGACTCTTCGGTGATTCTAAAGAAAAACTTAAATGTGCTCACAAGGATAACACGAGCGTAGTTTCAACGGGCTGGGGTACGTATTTGTCTGTAATAACCTCAGAGTTACTGCCTGTCTTTGTTAAATTTGTTGTGTGGTGGTGGGTGTTGGCGTCGGTTTAGTCTGTAATGTTGTGTAATGTCGTTGTGTGTTATCCTCACCTATGCCGGATGGACGCACGTAAAGCGTGCGGGGAAAGGGCCACACTGTGAAACATGCTTTGGGAGTGTGCTGTACAAGTGACGTCACTGCTGGTGCTTCCTTTACAACGCATGTTACGCAGGGACGAACTCCGAGGCCAATCACTGCTGCTACTACCGCGTGAGGTCACGGGCCAGCCTCCACCACAGCTGCTGTCACTGTTGCCGATAGGCGGCGTCAGCTGGGCGGCCGCAGGGAGGTGACACTCACTGATGACGAGCTGGCCGACCAGCTTTGGGCCGCCCGGCAAGCCGAAGATGCCGCCCGGGTCAAAGGACTTCGAGCAGTCACTTGAGGCTCCACCATCATATTCGACAGAGAGTGAAAAGGGAGAGGGGTTAATTTTCTCTTCCCCCACCTCACTCGGTGAAAACTGCTGGCCTTCAAATAAAGTGCATTCATTATATCATTTATATGTGCTCCCAAACCTAAAGAGAAGCTGATGAAAGTGAAGAGACTTTTCTTGGTAGGACATGCTATCACCCAGAGCATGGAAGGTTGCCGTCGGTCACCTCGACTATTAGCTTTCGCCTTAATGTCTCAAAAAATAAACCTATAATTCAGGTTTTAACCTAGCACACCAAAGCAGCAAACCGGTTTTTCTACCAATTCAACTGCCCTGTCTTTTACTTTGTTCCATTTCTCTCCTTGTATACTATTGCCCGCTTTACAGTCAATCCTCCGCTGTTGATGCCTTGGCGGAACAGCATGGCTATCATCAGTAGCAGGGCTGCAGCAACGGAAATAGTGCAGCACAAAAGCGGGTTATCTGTTCTGCAGTACAAATATTTTGAATCGAATAAAGATGGTGTTTACCACTAAGCTCTCATTTAGTACAAGTAATTTGCTTGAACCTGTTTATATTTCATTACATATATATTTGTGTAATATTCCCTCTAATTTTTCATTTTTTGGCCAATGCACCATACTGTGCGTGAGCCATACATTGAGGTCATCATCATTATCACTTGTGCTGCGAGAACCACGCTATCACGTGCAGTTGTTCGAAGACCAGCAGATCGCAAGAAGGTAGGAGGCGAGACATCGTGGCCACCCTGAGTGTCAGTCATACAAAGCTACGTCCTCTGCAACGCCACGCTGGATCAGCGGTTCGACGTAGGCACCCACGGTTTCCGGATTCAGAGCGCATCTGGGCTACACTGCACTTTGTTCAAGGTGGCCCCTATTTGGAGCTGATGCCTGCCGGGTCACTGTTCTTTGCGTGATAGCGGGACCCTGCAGCAGCGCTTCGACGGAAAGGTTCTCGTTCAACGATGTTCTCCGATGGCAGGTAAAGTTTTTTGCATATGGAGCCAAGGATGTCGTGACGCAAGTTTAGCCATTGACAAGAATATAGCAGCCGATTCCTGCGAAAGCGCCTAAATAATGTTATCAATTAGGCTAGGAATAATGTACGCGGCAGTTGCATAGGCCGACAAAACATCTCTTGTATTGGCTCCGTGTTATCGACTTTAGCAGCTGCCGAAAAGAAAATGGGCGATCACCAAACACTTAACCAGATCGTGTGATCTTTTGATGCTCGCTTCCATCACATTTAAAGCAAAAGAAAGGCGAGACCAGTGCACCGACATGCTGTCGGAAACACGACCTTCAATGTTTACGCCCACCCCGGACTGGACACTGTAAGTGAGAGGAATGATTCGGTTTACATTTATTATTTTAAATTGACTATACTTTGAATTCAGATTTCTTATTTGTACTACACTATACTGGTGTGAATTTCGGATAGTGGGTAGATCTAGCTCAAATGCTCTATTTTCGAGCCTCTCAATTAAACGTTATTGGTTGATGTCCCGCACTTCATTGTCGGTTTGTTATTTAATAGTGAAATACTCGAAAAAAAAAGGGTGCTTAAACTTCGTGTGCTCAGGCCCCCTAAGAAGACATTGTGTTTCATATATAATGATGAGCAACTGCGTTGAAGCTAGCAGACGCCATTGGAATATATGACGTCACGGTTTTTTCATGCCTGAATTTCAATATGGCATCAACACCCTTGATTTTTTTGTGCACGTTTTCTGGCTCACCAAGCGTCCCCTGGTGGTAAGTTTCATGATATTTGAATTAGCGAACAAAGATTCATTAATAAGAAAACACGCTTGGGCAACTGATTATTATTTTAAAACAGAACTCCCGCGTGCATTCACAGTCCGACCTTGGTTCTACAATGCAATTAACAAGCAGGAGAATATCTCATGTGCATACATGATGTTCTGGCAGTTAACTTGTCAACTCCGCATCTCCTGACCGGCTTGCGTCACTGCATAGCTCGTGCGGGCCCGTTGCCCGCACGAGCTATGCACGAGCTAAACAGTCGGCCAAAATTTGACCAGGCATTGATCCGACTTTTCCATAAATGTAGCAACGCGCGCAAGTTCGTTGAAGTGCTGCCATGGTGAGCCCAGCAAGAGGCGATGCGAGCAATGGCTTCGCCAGCTGCAACCGAATTGCCAGAGATCCACCGCTCCTCTAAAATTGAAAAAAAGGAAACGCATCCTAAAAGGTATGTGAGAGAGCGAGTTGATAAACGTTTATTGCAACACATTTGTTGCTGAGGACGAAGCATGTCTGCGCATGAAGTTTATGAGTGCAGCGTTGATACATAAGAGAAAGTTACTTCATTGCTACATTGCTTTGGGTTTGCAGCTCACCATCAAAACTCGGCATTTGGTTCACCCAGTGTCCACCACCCAGTCGTCGAAATCGGTTCTGCTTTTAGGAACCAGCGCTGTCCATGGACACAGTTTCGCCAGGGCGGTGCTCCAACAGCGGAGAGCCACAGCCATAGTGGAGAGCGCACGCGCTGTGCGCTTTTCCCGGGCATACGTGGTTCCTCTCTTCCTGCCGCCCACGAACCTGTCAAAGTGGCTGAAGAAAGCGTCACTTCAAGTCGGTACCTCAGCTTTCGACAGAGAAAAGGCGTGAAACACAGAGCGCAGGGCAACGGTTCCACGGGTTGGTGCGTGGCAGTCTGCGGCACGTGGATGCCTGGTGATAATTGCACATTTGTATATAGCGATGTAAATGGCTTGGTGTATTTCGTATAAAAATATTATCATATGCTATATTGGTTTGGTTATGTCTACAGAATAATCATTTTTACACTGCAATAGTTTTGAATAGTCCAATATTGTTTTCTTGGTTTGAATGCATTGCTTCAGTTAGCAATCAAGCAGGCAATTATCGTCAAAAACATGACACTGCAGTGTCATTTGTTCTATCCCAGGACCGTTTTCTTTGTCGGTCAGTCTGACACAAAATATAAAGTTAAGCTCTGCTTGCGTTGGAGCTACTCTTTCCGACGGTCTTGAAAGAGGACTTGCGCGATAATTATTAGGTACACATGATGGACTTTTAAACGAAACCCAGTAACCTAAATAAGGTGAAAATTTACCGAAATGTAAAACACACCATGTATCTTCAACTTATCGAACATTAATAATCTAAGCGGGGCAGTTCAATGTAGTAACATGAACTCAAAAGCACCGCGTCTAATGAAAAATGAGCCATTTACTCCAACTGTTTCGAACTGGTCCACAATCACCAAACCAGCACTGTTCTCATAATCTTGAACAAGTAAACCCCCATGGTTTACCTCAATCTGTTTCAATTGTGTCGTAGGTGCTTTACTATCGCGTATACGTTCCGCGAGTAGGCTTTCTGGGGTGGGTCGGCAGCTACTAAAATACGTGAAGTTCAATGACAAAACTTATTTTTATCGAGTGAGACGCTGACTTTTCTACTTATTTTTGCTTCCTAATGATTTCTTTCGAGTCTAGTGCGACAGTAACATCTGCTCCGTATGCCCCAACAAGGTATACTTGACATGAAGTACCTAATAAATGAAGATATTGGGCATCTATGTAGTTCTTGAAGGAGAAGGAGGGACGTGAAGAAGAAAGGCTTGGCATGAAACGAACAGAAACATTTTTGAAGGCCTTCTGCAGTCGTCAAGAAGAATAAAACACTGACGAGTGTCGGGAATAGTGCGCCTTTTGAGAATAGTGGCAAAAAGGACCACTTGTTGTTCATGGTCAGTAATCACAATTACGCTGTAGCGACAAAGCGCGGCACCAGGGAAGCTCAAGGATGACGTTCATTATGACTCAAAGTATTTCTACGCTGCACAATTCAGCCATTTTGCACTTATTTTACAAGATAAATCACGCCAATATGAACTGTTCTAATCTATATAAGTCAAATGCAAGCTTAGTTCACAATACTGACGTATTAAGCTATGGAAATTTAAACCACATTAAAGATTTGCGCTATTTAGAAAAAAAGAACAGACCGGCATAAAGGTGTTTTAGCACTTGTGAACGTATTCTCAGCACGAATAAAATGCATTCTTCTCAGTTTAACATAAAGTGCATTAGGATATTTTTGAGAAAAAAAACATCTGATATGTAAGCTACTGTTCAGGATAATTTTACCAATATATACATGGTTGCACACAAGCGGAAGTGGTAGATATTTCCATGTGGTTCGAATGGTACAACTGCCTAACAAAATCATCCTGAAACAAAATTCAATAGCGAAACTTCACAGCATATTATTAGAGTAAATGATATTGATTAGGGTGAAGTATCCTTCTGTCTGTCTGGCTGTCTCTCTGTTTAACTGTTTGTCCATCCGTCCGTTCATCCGTCCATCCATTCTTTTCTCTGCCTCTCTTTCCATGCGCTCCTATCACGTTACAGAGAGGGAGATAATAAAACATTTACTTGCGACCAAGGAACTAATGTCGGTGAGTGGGATCCTTAATCTGGGATCCCAATTTTACGGGCCGCTCTTCTCCCTCGTCTCACTAGGGCCTCTTGGGTTTTCGATCGGAGCTGCACAGAGCTACCTCCAACCCTACAGTGTTGTGTTGTGCTCTAGGTTGTAGAGGTGGATTGTTGGGCATTCCTATATCATGTGGTACGGGGTGGCTGTTTTATTGACGCAGAACATTCACTATGGTGCATATGTGTCTGGTCTATCGCACCCAGTATGTATGGACTGGGATAAGACAAGGTCTGCAGGCGACGCCATGCTACCTGAGATTCTTTACTGAACTTTGACTCCGGGAGTGGAAGTTTTCTTCTTTCGAGTCTTTGATGTTCTAGGATATCTGGGCATGTTAGGAGCGGGTCCATACGCATAAACGACGATGATGGGTGCGTTATGCCGGGGTTGGAGGTCCGGAAGAGTAGTTGTCGGGCCTAGGCATGGGCGAGCTCATTGCCTCTAACTCCGCAGTGGTCGGGTATCCATATAAGCTGTTCTGTGTAAGAAGTCGAGGCGCGATGGGGCAATGTAGCCTTAACAAAATTTTGGTGTGATTGTTTTGAATCTGCTAGAACGAAGCTGGACCTGAGGTTTCGTAAAGTGAGGGCAATACCTGCTTTTTCCATACTATCGATACCTGATTGGGTCCCGGGGTGGTACATGAGGAAAGCTACTACCCCGGGACTTGATCAGGTATCGATAGGGCTTCTTTTTTACCTGAGCAATGACAATACCAAGTTTCCAGTGGATATCACGCTACAGCACGCCCCGAAACTATTATTTCCCTCTAGAGATATTTCCAAAGAAATAGACACACAACGCCATCTATCGAGCAACTCATAAACTACAGGTGGCTAAATACATATTAGATACTACATGCTACATATGATTGGAGGAGGCAACTAACCCCATCCTGAGCATAGTTGTTACTTGGGCTACGTTTTGCCAAATTGAAAAATTTGAAACGCCCATGTGGACTGAAAATTACGAATGGCCACATGGTGAATATTCGGTGATTTTCGTTATACGTCTGCCCTGAGTTATCCCTTCTACACTCAGTGTCTTCGAAACGAGTGGGCAACGTCATTATTTCAATTTTGTCGTAGCTTTAGACCCTCATTTAGAAGGCACACTTTGCGCGCTATTCGGTACGTATTTTTTTTCTAAAATAGCTTCTCTCCTTGAGGCACTAGCGTACAGTGCGTCCGCAAGCAATATGTTAGCAATATTTACGTCAACGGGGTGCTTCACGTAGCGGGGGTATAGGAATTCTTAGCTACTGTAGAAGTTCTTAGCTACGTAAAAGTTTTGATGTTGAAGTGGCTAGCTGCTTGCTAGGCCTCGTGTTTCGACCACAGCTCTGTCTTCAATAGTTTGTCGACTTCTTCAATGTGGTAGTACTTCGTGATTTGGTGTGTGGACACTAATTCTTTTACACAGTTTTCGGGCCGGCTAAACAAAAAAAGTCGGCTTCTTTTCGTAGCCTTCAAAAACTGCAGTGAGGAGAATGGGTTGCACAAGCATGACTGCAGAGAAAGGGGGTTATGGTCTTCATCATGGTTAAGCAGTATTTTCTAACTTATATGTGTTTTTGTAATTATTTTTTTGATTATCGGACCCATTATTCCTCTGCAACGAGATTATAGATCCGCAGGCAGGATACGCATGGCGTTACCCTCTTGTTGGAGCCGCTGCATCGCCCTGTACTCGATACAAATCAAACCGTCACAAACTTCTGTTATGAGGCGCTATCCTTCAGGGACGCTGCTGGTGTAAGGACGCCTTTTCACAGACGAACGGGTGCCGCAGTAAGGAGCTTCGCCCGGTTTGCAAGTGCTAAGGACGTCCCTGATCGTTCTACGTCAGGGTCGTCCGTCAGTACTAGTCATGGTGCCCGTTGTGTCTTGGACGCCTTCGAAGGCGCTTGTCTTCGACGTTGTTGTTCCTACGGGGACTAGCGCCGAGACCATCGTTTATGCGACGGCCTCAATAGTCGGCCTCTCTGAGGAATACAGCGTGCAGCATCAGGGAGCTCGAAACTTCCAAGTCACCGTGAACAGCATGGCCTCCATGTATCTAATCGTCAATGCTGGCTGCCTGGTGATTGGTAACGAGCGTGTTCAAATCGTTCCCGTTGGACCACAAGTGACCAACGTCGCCTGCATGTTCCTGCCATCGTTCGTCTCAAACGAAGCTCTCGTCCAAGCGTTATCCCCATATGGCAAGGTGCTCACTGTCACCAGTGGTTTGATGAGCGGGTGACGCGGCGTACTCACTGGAACGCGGTATGTTCGAATGGAGATGAACACCACTAATCCTGTGCCGAACTACCTGTGCATCTCCGGTCACCGTGCTACGTTTGACTACCGTGGTCTCTAGCGTGTATATCGAAGATACGACTCAGGGGACCATCTACGAGCCCAGTGCACAACACCGTATTGTGGTCGCTGTGGTGTGCACGGTCACGTTAGTGAAGGATGTGACCGCCCGTGTCGACGCTGCGGGGACGGCCACCCAACATTGGTTTGCCCTGTCCGCCGCTCCTACTCAGAAGCTGCCGCTGGTGCCTTTCCACCACACGCCGGCAACGGAATCAACTACCGACTCGGGGGACGCTGAGGAGGTCACCGACGCTGTGCTGGCCTCGCCCTTACAAGTTCCTTCAAACGAAGCGCACAACGAAAGCGCGATTGTTGATGCGAGGCCTGGCGCGTCGGCCTCCCCGCTGGTGCAGGAACCGTGCGCTTCGAAAGACGCAACCCACTGCCCTGCAAATGGCGTCGGCGTCTCTTCTCTGACGCCACTTGATGTTCAGTGCGCAAATGACCCCAGTTCTCAGGCTGCTGCTGATGGAGTTGACCCTACGATCACTGTTATTTCGGAAAACAGTGGCGAAAATACCACAGACTCTTCTTTCACAGCCGCTCCGACCATTTCGACATCGCGTCGTACACGTAAAAAATCGACCACACAAAGGGTGCCTAAACCGACCCGCCGAGACGTGGACAGTGCTGCCAGCATCAAGGATGTGGATCCAAGCTTGCCTGCGGCTCCGTCCCTACCTCCTCAGGACACGTCTTCGGAAGACGGCTTCAACTTGGGACTGGATATTAGCATTGGACTGTCTAGCCTTGCCGATTTTGACGTCGAAATGGGAGCTCCACGTGAAACAAAGCGAGGGCACACTTTCAGCTCTTGCTCCGATGAACGCAGTGATGGCCGTGGGAAATCCCAACGGTCCAAAAAACCTCGACCCTCTTCTGGAGGGTCGAACAGGGCGTTGTAATTTCGTTGAGCAAGTGTCCCCTGGACACTTTCCAGGACACCGTCTAGAACTATGCGTCCAGGTTAGTCTTTACTTTTAGGGGCGAAGCTCCTTAAGGCGTGGGCTCTGCGTCCCCTGTACGTAGCCACCTCTCGTTTAGTTCTTGCAGTGCCCACTAGATGGCGGTACCGTTTCCCGTATGTCGCCTCCTCTCGTTTAGTTCTTGCGGTGTTCACTAGATGGCGGCACCGTCTCCTGCATGTAGCCACCTCTCGTTTACTTCTTTCAGTGCTCACTAGATAGCGGGACCTGTAGCTGATGATGAAAAGATGCAAGATGTTATAAACTAGGCGGTGGTACTTGTAGTTGATTATGAAAGATGCGAGATGTTATAAAATAGGAATGATGTCACATATGGCACGTGTCATTGGTGGAAGGCAATCGTTCGATTTAGTGCGGCGACGTACGCTAGGGGGAGCATTGTAATAAAATCGAGTAGGCGAAGTGTACGGAAGATTCATGGTTTACCAGGTTTTCCTCCAGAGCTTCGCCCACTCATCATCATTCACTTCGTGGATATGGCGGCACTTTTTATTATGGCTACTACACTGCATATTATTTCATTGAACGTTCAGGGTTTCCCCAGTCCGGCAAAGCAGGCTAAAGTGATTAGTGTCGCCCGCGCTGCTAATTGTGATGTTTTGTGCCTCCAGAAAACCAATTTCTTCTCGCTTTTCGACGTGCTTGCTTTTGAACGAAAGTTCAATCTAGATTGTTATTTCTCTTTCGCTATATCTCGTTTTACGGGAGTAGGTATTATTATTTTTATACGAGCTCTATTACGGGATCATCATGCTTTTTATGATGACGTGGGCAGGGTTTTGGCATTGGACTGTAGCTACTTTTCTTTCAGATTAAGGATACTGTGTGTGTTTGGGCCAGCGCAAGCTGGACAGTCTAATGACTTTTTTATAGACCTGGATGTGTTTTTTTTGACGGTCGTGATGTCATTCTGATTGGCGACTTCAACTGCGTTCTAAATACGCGAACCGATGCACAAGGTCTTGGCTGGGGCTGGTCTTCTTGGAATTCACGCGAGCTGCGTCGCCTTCTCCACCACTTTTCATTACTAGACGCGCACAATGTAGTGCACGGAAATACCTTTGTTTGGACGTGGCGACGTGGACGATCCTCCAGCAGGCTCGACCGGGCTTATTTCCCACGAGCGTTAGACCCGTTTGCCTCCGATTTATGCGTTCCGTCCTTCCCACCTTCTCCTGTGGACGTATCTGATCATCGGCCTATTGTCTTGAAGCTCGAAGTTGAATTTTCTTTTTCGGAAAAACCATGGCGTCTTGAAGTTCGCGTCCTGCAGGACGCGCGCTCAAGATCAGATTTGTGACGCGCAATACATGTGTTGTTCACGGCGTCTGGTCCTGAAGATTGGGATGCACTTAAAACACAGTGGCGCCTGCGCTGCGCATTAGAGGGGCGTTCGCTTCGTCGACGCGTTTCTGAAGAGCTTGCTGATACTGCGATGAAGTTACGCATTGCTTTGCGCGCCGAGACGCCTTCTCCTCTGATGCGAGCGTGGCAGCGTGAACTGCGTGAACGCTTTCAACGCTTGACTGCTGCTTCGTCCCTGGCGGCAGTAGCATGGCGCTGTAGACACAACCCATGTGCACATGCTGAGGTGCTGCGCTACTCGAGACATTCGTTTTTTGGGCAATCAGAGCCATCTGTCTCTATGACAGCACAAATATCGCCTGCGCAGTGGCTTCCTACACGTGATCAATCTGTTTTCTTGGCGCATTTTGAAGCAATGTTGTGTTCGGCCATGCGGACTAACTGTGATGAAACACCGCCAATGCTTAGAAATTTGCCCCGTATTCCTCAAGAAGCTGCGGACTGCCTGCACATCCCTCCGTCGGCTGAAGAGGTAAAGGCGGCACTGAAACCTATGAAACGTGGAATGGCCCCAGGGCCAGATGGTTTTCCTGTTGACTTTTACTTGACATTTTCGGATGAGATTGGTGCAACCTTTACCGCAGTAATCCGGCGATGCTAGGAGGACGGTGTCTTTCCATCAAGTTTTCGAGATGGACGCATTGTGCTTATTCCCAAGGGTGATGCTTCCTCTGTTAATCCTGAAGATTGGAGACCTATCACGCTCCTCAAAGTTGACTATAAGATATTCGCGGCGGTAGCCGTTCAACGTTTGAGGGGTCTGTTGAACACCCAGGTAGGTCATCACCAGACTTCATCAGTGCTCGGACGACAAATACACAGCTTGTCATATACCACACGGGATATCGTAGCCTATACTCTGTCGTGATCTGCGCGTAGTATCCTTGTGTCTTTGGACCAGGAAAAAGCGTTTGACCGACTAGAGCACGCGTATATCCTTAATGTGCTCACAGCTCTCATTCGTTTGTGGAAATGATTGAAAATACGTACACTGGCCTGAAAACCACACTAGTTTTGGATGGATGGGAAACTGCCGCTTTTTCCATAACACGTGGGGTCCGTCAGAGATGTCCATTGTCTCCTGTGCTATTTGTCCTCAGCCTTGAGCTATACTTGCGTGCTCTTGACGCGGATTCACGTGTCCGGGGTCTTGCGCTTCCTGGTAGCGGTGTCGCGAAAGTCACAGCTTTCGCTGATGATATAACCTTGTACCTTTCAGATGAAGATAGCCTTTCACGCAGCCTGCTTGTATTTTGCCAGTATGGCGACATTTCAGGTGCAGCGTTGAACATCTCCAAATCCCGGTATTTCTTCATTGGCTCTCCAAACTCCAGGCTTAGCGCCAGTTTTCCTATTCAGCCAGCCGCGTCCCTTCGTATTTTAGGTATTTTATACAACCACTACGGCATTTGCGAATCTGTTTGGTAAAACGCACTCGAAGAAGTGAGACTGAAAATTCAAGATGCACAGGATTTGGACTTCCCGCTTCTTGAGTGGAGGTACCTAGCGCAGAATGTATTTTGCGGTCACGTTTTGTACCTTTCTCACGTCGTGCAACCATCTTTACGTATTGTGCGATCACTGCAGTCTGCTTTGTGTTCCTTTTTTTGGTCAGGCGGCACTGAGTTGGTCTCTCGCGCGGCACTGGGACAGCAGCCTTCTCAGGGAGGCTTTGTTTTCCCTTCAGTGTCCATACAATGTCGGCTTCTGGCACTGCACTTCCTTTTGCGCCTAGTGCAAGGGGAGGAATCTCCCGCACGAACGCTTGCATATTACTTTCTGGGTACTCACCTTCCGCAATTGATGCCTAATGTGCAACTTAACAGGGGCCGCAGTCAATAACACTTCCTGCGTTTTATGCAACAACTGTTGCATTTTTTCGCCATGTCAAGTCGAGCTCTCCTGGCATAGATGTTTTGAACAACCACATAGTTGAGACAACTGCTGCTTTGTTGCTTCCGTTGGTCCCGCCAGCTCGCCGTGCTCACTCTAGACGGGTGTGTTGGAGCACCTTAACGGCTTCTTTTCTGCCTGGACACCTCCGGGACTTCTTGTGGCGCCTGGGATGGGGTGTGCTTCCCACTCTCGACCGCCTCGAAAGGTGGAGAATTGTCCAGTCAGCTACATGTCCCAACTGCTTCCTTCGGAAAACAAATCAGCATTTTCTGAGGCATTGTGTCATTGCTCGCGTTTTTTGGAGAGCCGTACATGCCAGATTTCACTGCCTCAGAGTAAATCGCTTCGTTTCTTCTGGGCGTTTTTTGCGAGGCCGCTTTGCTTGTCTTCTCATTGTTGCCGGCTCTTTCTGCCTCTGCCGCAACCGCTGCGAGGTGGTTGCAGCGGGCCACCGCCGCCGCGCGCTTTACCCGGTCCTAGAACGATTGTACTCGGAGCTGTTGTCTGTTTTGTCGGAGAAGCTCTTGTTCCTCGGTGAAGAGAAATTTCTTCGGCACTGGTCTTCCCTTTTGTGTCGGTCTATGACGGACTAGTGAATTTTGTCTTTCGGCCGGCCTGGTATTGGTAGGCTGATCTGTCAATTCGCCGGCAGAAATGGCATGCCAACATGTAAATATGCAATAGGTACATATTTATGTTTTATTTGTGTCTCTTGTTTACCTTGAAGTATTTTCGGTGGTTGTGTTTGTGTGAACCATCGAATGTACATGTTCTTTCAACGTCATCTCATATCCATGTCCATGTAAATGACGTCTGTTTTGTGATCATCGTTAGAGTATGTGTAAGAAAGAAATGTTCTGTTGAGTGGTATTGACGTTTGTGGAAATAAATTTTTTCTAAACAAATCATAACAATTGGGGTGAAGTATCCTTCTGTCTGTCTGGCTGTCTTTCTGTTTATCTGTTTGTCCATCCGTCCGTTCATCCGTTCATCCTTTTTTCTCTCTGCCTCTCTTTCCATGGGCTCCCATCACATTACAGAGACGGAGATAATAAAACATTTACTTGCGACCAAGGAATTAATGTCGGTGAGTGGGATCCTTAATCTGGGATCCCATTTTTACGGGCCGCTCTCCTCGCTCTTCTCACGAAGGCCTCATGGGTCTTCGATCAGAGCTGGACAGAGCTACCTCCAACCCTACAGTGTTGTGTTGTGCTCTGGGTTGTAGAGGTGGATTGTTGGGCATTTCATACTATATGGTACAGGTTGGCTGTTTTATTGATGCAGAACATGCACTATGGTGCATATGTGTCTGGTCTATCTTAGACAGTATGTATGGACTGGAATAAGACAAGGTCTGCGGGCTATGCCATGCTACCTGAGATTCTTTACTGAACTTTGACTCCGGGAGTGGAAGTTTTCTTCTTTCGAGTCTTTGATGTTCTAGGATATATGTGCATGTTAGGAGCGGGTCCATACGCATAGACGATGATGGGTGCGTTATGCCTATGTTGGAGGTCCGGAAGAGTAGTTGTCGGGCCTAGGCTTGGGCGGGCTCATTGCCTCTAACTCCGCAGTGGCCGGGTATCCATATAAGCTGTTTTGTGTAAGAAGTCGATGAGCAATGGGGCAATGTAGCCTTTACAAAATTTTTGTATGATTGTTTTGAATCTGCTAGAACGAAGCTGGACCTGAGGTTTCGTAGGGTGAGGGCAATGCCTGCTTATTCCGTACTATCGATACCTGATCGGGTCCCGGGGTGGTACATAAGGAAAGCTACCACCCCGGGACTTGATCAGGTATCGATAGGGCTTCTTTCTATCCTGAGCAATAACAATACCAAGTTTCTAGTAGATATCACGCTACAGAATGCACTGAAACTATTATTGTCCTCTAGGGATATTTCCGAAGACGCAGACACACAATGCCATCTATCGAGCAACTCATAAACTAAAGGTGGCTAAATACATATTGGATACTACATACTACATACTAACGGTGGAGATACCACTGCAGAAAAAGGAGTCTAGCGGCAATTCATTCGACAGCAGGGACGTTGACCAGGCGGATCGCACCTGGCTAGGAGAAGTAGTCGTTTTGAGCACTAGATATATGGTTAGACTCAGAAACAAATAAACTATATAGAAACAAATAAACTATAAACTATATAATCGCACTTAAGACAGAAAGTTAAAACCACTCAATCCTCAGCCAAGAACACC
This sequence comes from Rhipicephalus microplus, assembly GCF_043290135.1. Taxonomy (NCBI): domain Eukaryota; kingdom Metazoa; phylum Arthropoda; class Arachnida; order Ixodida; family Ixodidae; genus Rhipicephalus; species Rhipicephalus microplus. The sequence goes on from NC_134700.1 coordinate 136,258,596, forward strand.
CCAGCAGGTTGAGCACGGGCAAGGTTGAAGGCGAGAATAGAACGGTCATCGAATGCCTTGCAGAACATTGATGTGCTGGCGGAACAGCATGGCTATCATCAGCAGCATAGGTGCAGGAACGTAAATTGTAGAGCACTTTATCGGGATATCTATTCTGCGGTACAAAATTTATAATCGAATCAAGGCGGTTTCTGCCACAAAGCTTTCATCTAGTACAAGTATTTTGCTCGAACCTTTTTATATTTCACTAGATTCACAATTTATGTGTTATCCCCTCTAATTATTCGTTTTTTTTTGGCCAGTGCCCAAGAGTGTGTGTGAGCCATACATCGGGGTCATCATATTCATGATCATCATCATCACTTGCGCCACGAAAACCACGCCCTCACGTGCGGTTGTTCGAAGGCCTGCAGATCGCAAGAAGGTAGGAGGTGAGACAGCGTGGCCACCCTGAGCTTCAGTCATGCAAAGCCACGTCCTCTGCAATGCCACGCTGGATAAGCGGTTCGACGCAGGCACCCACGGTTTGCGGACTCAACATGCATCTGGGCTACACTGCGCTTTGTTCAAGGTGGCCCCTAGTTCGAGCCGACGCCTGTCGCGTCACTGTTCCTTGGGCGAGAGCGGGAGGCTGCAGCAGCGCTTCGAAGGAGAGGTTTTCGTTCAACGGTGTTCTCCGATGGCAGGTAAAGTTTTTTGCATATGGAGCCAAGGATGTCGGGACGCAAGTTTAGCCATTGACAAGGTTCTATGAGCCGATTCCTGCGAAATCGCTTAAATATTGTCATCGTGTAGGCTAGGAAGAATGTACGCGGCAGTAGCATAGACCAACACGCACCTTTCTTTTATTGACTCAGTGTTATCGACATTGGCAGCTGCCAAAAAAAAATGGGCGCTCACCAAACACTTGACCAGATCGTGCAATCTTTTGATGCTCGCTTTCTTCATATTGCAAAGCAAAAGAAATTTATATTTATTATTTGAACTCAACCACACTTTTGGTTCAGAATCATTATTTGTACTAAACTATACTGGTGTTAATAAAGAGTATTGGGAAGATCTAGGTGAAGTGCTCTATTTTTAAGCCTCTCACTGGAACGTCATTGGTTGATCTCCTGAGTTTGATAGTTGTTTTTTTATATATTAGTGGCATTCGCGAAAAAAAAATTTTAAACTTTGTGTGCTCAGGCCTCATAAAATTACACTCTATGTCATATATATAGATGAAAAGCTGCTTCGAATCTAGCAGACGCCATTGAAATTTGTGGCGTCACGGTGTTTCCATGCCCGAGTTTTGATATTTCATCACCACCCGCAAGTTCTTTGTGCGCGCTTTCTGGCTTACCAAGCGTCTCCTGGTGGTATGTTCGGCGAAAAGAAAGATAGAAGGATATGAAGGTATGTTTCGCCAATAGATTCCTATTTTAAGACAGAACGCCCGTGTGCGTCCACAGTCTGACCATGCTTCTACAATGCAATTAACCGGTAGGAGAATAGTTCTTGATGCATACATGAGGTACATACTCCTGACCGGCTTGCATCACTGCATAGCTCGTGCGGGCCTGTCGCCAGGCTAAACAATCGGCTAAAATCCAACTAGGCATTGATCCAACGCTTAAACAAAATTAGGAACGCGCGAATGTACGTTGAAGTGCTGCCACGGTGAGCCCAGTAAGAGGCGATGCGAGCAACGGCTCTGCCGGCTGGAACCTAACCGGCAGAGGTCCTCCTTTTCCAGAAAAAAAACGCAACCCAAAAGATGGGTGAGAATGGTGTTGATTACCTTTTATTGAAACTCGTTTGCTCCTATATAAGGCTGATTATATTTTTGTGAAGAAGTACTAAGCGCATTTTTTGCGAGAACACTCAACTACCAATTTGTTAGCCCGCATATCGCGGGATTGATGCCCCGCTGGTACGGCCGCATTTTCAATGAAATCAACAGTGCTCGAGGCCCGTGTGCCTGGATTTTGGGTGCACGTTAAAGAAGCCCAGATTGTTGAAATATCCGGAACTTCTTTCACGGCATCTGACATGACCATTTCTAGTTTTGCGACGAAAAACGCCGACAGTTATTAAGATAATCTTCCCTATTTGATGGCGTCATGGTACTTACTTCAATGAGTCTCGCTAGGCTCCACACTACTGGTAAATATTGCATGTATAGAGCTTGGGAATGGATCCGCCTTGTGGTCACTTTATTTATGCTGGCCCTGGCGAAAATTGTTGCTTTTGTTCACCAGATCACCTGTATTGCTAAGACAGGTGCATCTCCGAAATTCTAAAGCCCCGCGATTGAGGCCATCATGTCCAGCTGCCTACTGGTTCAGGGAATCTTGTTCAAAGTTCATTTGAGTTTTCATACTTCTTGGCACGTTGAAAATAAATTGTTTTGTCGCTATTAGTCTTAGGGAACGTATACTTTGATTTTCCTATATTGCCTGACAGTGGGGACGCTGGCACAATAGCGCATTGCAATCAATGTTCAATTATGGGCGTTCAAGCGCCAAGACTGTGTAAGAAGAGGCTGGCTTTCTTTTATCTCACTTCATATGAAATACATACGCTTGGCTGCCGTTTACTCTGTATACATTGCTTTGAAATAAACTGTGACCCGGTAGTATCAAGAATTTTTCGAGAGAAATTTCTGCCATGTGTGTGTTTCTCTCCACCGGTACTGAATGTGAAAGGTTCAGGTAAATATTGACACAGTAAAACCTAGTTTTTAAAAAAGATGTGTGATGTAAGAAGACATTACCTTCCAAGTGATGCTGACCCTATGGGAGACAGCTTGTAAAAAAATCTTACGCCTTTGAAGCGCCGTTTAGGTGGCTGTCACACCTACATCACCTTCATGAAGTACTAACCGATTTTTCTAGGTGAATAAAACACCACTTAGGAATGGTAGTCCTCATCCATAACACAAAAAAAAACTGTGAGAGTGACGCAGTTATAAGTATAACGCCTACAGGTAAAAATGAGGGCTAATGTCGAGAATGTTCGGAACAGTGTTGACCGAAGAATTTTTCACGACTATAGTGTAGTCCTCATAGATGCGGACTAATGCAAAGAGAAATTTTTACTTCGGGTCTAGCATTTCAGACTTGTGCTCTAGTGGTGCTTTTTAGGTACAGAACACGTTGGCTCGTCAAAATAGAAAAAGGCGATTTTTTAATTTCGAATGGCATTTTTTTCTCGACCCGAGCAATGCAATCGCAAATACTTCCCTGTTGGTGACGTTTTCATGGCTGGCGTGATGAGAAACACCGCCAACAATGTACTCATTTACACATCTCTCTTTAGCAAGTCCGTGCTACGAAGCAAGCCCACTTAGAAGTGAGTTGTCGTGGTTGAATTACCCTTGGAACAAGCGAAAATGGATTAGTGTTTGTGATCAAGAAATGGCAAGCTAATTGTTACAATTTCTTGGTCGTGCACGCGATTCGAATCATTAAGCAATATGAGAAAGAAAAGGCGTTTCTTGAGACATTCGCTTTTGGAGACATTATCGTTTTTCTTCTCATGTAACCTCATATATACAACGGTATGAAGGGGTTAATAACGTAACATGGCTCTAAAAACCAATGACCGACTACTGATAGTGATATTACGGTGCAATACTCAGCTTCAAATATAGTTCATCTTCGTGCCGCGGTGTTGGGTATAGCTTCTCTGCAGAAATCGTCAGCTTGTATGCGCGTGAAGTTCATGAGCGCAGCGTTGATGCATAACAAAACGTTACTTCAATGCTACAATGCCTTGGTTTCGCAGCTTATCATCATCACTCGACATTGTGGTTCACCCAGTGCCCACCACCCAGTCGCCGGGAGTGGTTCTGCTGGGAGAAACCAGTGCTGTTCATGGACACTGGTTCGCTACGGCGGTGTTTCAACAACAGAGAGCCGCAGCCATAGTGGAGAGCGCAAACGATGTGCCCTGCTCCTGGGCTTGCGCGATTCCTCTCTTTGTGCCACTCACGACCCTGTCAAAGCTTCTGAGAGAGACGCCGCTCCAAGGCGGTACCTCAGTCTTTAGACAGACAGAAGGCGCGTTGCAAGAGCGCACGGCAACGGTTGAACGGGTTGGTGGGCAGCAGGCTGCAGCACATGGTGTCCTGATAATATTTACAGATTTGTATATAGTGATGTGAATGTCTTCTTGGATTTTGTATAAAAATGTCCACATATGCTATATTGTTTCTATTTTGTTATGTCTCTAACTTATTCATTTTTAAAACGCAATAGTTTTGAATACTCCGAGTACGTTTCTTGCTTTAAATAAATTTTGAATAAGCAATCACGCAGGTAAATATAAACAGAAATAACAAGACACTAGTGTCATTTGTCCAACCAGCACAAATGTTTCTCAGTTTTCAACACTATATAGTTATGCTCTGATTGCATTCGGAGAGAACCGCAAGCTACTCTTTCCGAAGTTTTTCAGAGGGGACATGTGATAACTATTAAGTACGTATAAGGAAACATCTCAAAAAGAAACTAGTACAGAAACGGAAACCAGAATAACTTTTACGTGAACGTGAAGCAGTACAAAGTATCTTTAACAACCACAATATTTGTAATCAAAATGGGGTGATTTGTTATTGTAACATGAACTCAACATGGCCCTTTTAAATAAAAAAGTCGAATTCCCCAACCCTTTCAATCAAAGATGTTTGGTGCTTTACGGCGGAAGACCATATGATCGCCACAGAGTGCCATTTCCTGAGATAAGGGATTTGGATAGTGTTTATGGTAGGTGGCTGCATAAGGGCTTTCATATTCGACGCACTGTGATGGTAAAACATAGCAGTATTAAAGCTATGACAGTGAAATGAAAGGTGTCTAGTGAGAATGGGTGGCGAAGGATCATGATAATAAAAGTGTGTTGATAATTGGCATTAGGACAAATGCCTGTACAAGGGCTTTGTTTCTTTTTATTTATTTATTTATTTATTTATTCATTTGTTTATTGGTACCTCAAGGGTCCCGAGGGACATACACGAGGGACATTACAGAGAAAACGATAAACAATATAACAATGAACATCAATAACACTAAAATACAAAATGTAGATACAAATAGCGGCAATAAAAATAAGATAATCCATTTCACAAAGGCAAGTCCAAAGGCATCAATTCATGTATCTTCGATAGTATATCGGAAGCATGTTGCATCACGGAGAAGTGCAACATCTTTTGGAAAGCCATTGCAGTTTCGGGCAGCTCTGACGAAGAATGACTGATGGAATGTAGTGGTGCGGGTACGGCTGGAATTACTGCGTTCAGGTGGCTTGTTCGGGATGTACGATGAGTCAGCTAAATCAACTGACTATCACGAGGCATAGTGTGAAAGAATCTGTGGTAGAGGCAAAGGCGTGAAATGCGGCGACGAGAGGCAAGGGGCACCAGCTCCAGCTTAGACGTTAGAGACGAAACGCTTGTGTGATACAAGTACTCAGAAAGGATAAATCTGGCGGAAGGGTTCTGGACTGATTGGAGAGCTTTAGTGAGATTAGATTGGTGGGGGTCAAAGATAGCAGAGGCATAATCAAGTTTAGGTCGCACGAGCGTTATGTATGCAAGTAATCTTACATGTGACTAAGCCATGAGAAGGTTTCGGCGAAGGTAACCAAGCATTTTGTTCACTGAATTGATAATGTGGGATTTGTGATCTGTGTAAGGTAAGTCTTGCCACATGTGAAGTCCTAGGTACTTGAAGGAATGCACATTAGCAATAATGCTGTTATTAATCTTATACACGGAGGGTGTATAGTTGAGTCGACGATGGAATGAAATGTTCACGGTCTTACTGGTGTTCAATGACATGAGCTATGTGGTACACCAGTATTGAATACGAAGTAGGTCTTCCTGAAGAGTATAAACGCCGGAGGAGTTATTGATAGGGCGGTGCACGACGCAACCATCTGCAAGAAGACCCATTTCAGAGGTTACAGTAGATGGAAGGTCGTTGATGTAGATTATGAAGAGGAGCGGCCCTAGAACAGTGCCTTGAGGCACGCAAGACAGAACGGGTGAAGTGGAGGATGTGTAGTTGTTAGCGTATACGAACTGTTTCCGGTTAAGAAACACTCAATTCAATTGCGAACAAGCGGATGAATGTTTAAAGCGACAATTTCAACAAAAGACGAGAATGAGGAACTTTATCGAAGGCCTTTTTAAAATCTAGGAATAGAGCATCGGTTGTAATGAATGTCATGAGTGAATAGGGCAAGTTGAGATTCGCATGAGTGACCCTTCCTGAAACCATGTTGATTTGGATGAAAGAAGTTCACCGAGCGTTGGAAATGAGCAGCTTGAGAGTAGAGGACGTGTTCCATGATCTTGGAGCATATGCTGGTAAGGCAAATTGGACGCTAGTTTCCAGAGGAAGACCAGTCACCTTTTTTGAAGACTGGAATGACCTTTCCTGTCCTCCAATCATCTGGCACTGTACCTTTGTCAGGTGAGTGCTGAAAGATAAGACAAAGAATCGCACTGCACGCATATTTTGTACTTTTTAGTACTTTCGCGTTGATTCCGTCAATACCGCAGGATGAAGAGCCCTTCAGGGAGTCAATGACTTTGACAATACCCTCTGCCCTGAATTCAATACCCTCCATTGGAGAAAAATTTGAATATGGAAAGTGTGGTAATGCATCTGTACTTTTTTGTGAATACCGAACAAAACGCTAGATTCAGTGCGTCAGGAACTTCGGAATCAGCAATGGGTGTCCCCGTGTTATCACATAGTGAAATGGCACTTTTATTATCAGGCTTAATCGGTATCCAAAAACGCCGCCGGTTAGACTGCAGCATATTTGGTTTGGTAGTGAAATAGTAGTCACACTTGGCGCGTGCTTTTAATGAGTTGTACTTATTAACGACCCTATTATGCTTTTGCCTGGCCGAGAATGAGCCAGTTCGTTTAGCAACTCGATATAATCTCTTTTTTTATTATTAAGGCCTTTTAAAAACTTGTTAAACCAGGGGGAATGCGCTTTTTCATTTATAGTGATAGTTTGGATGAAAAGATTCATTAAACGCAGCATTTCGGCTTTGAATAGTACCCAAATGCTCTCAGTTGAATGCTGCCGATCTGTAAGGGCAAGTATCTCGTGAAAAAGAGAAACTTCCCGGTTTATGCTGGAATAATCGGCTTTGTCGTATAGCGTGAGTAAGTTTTAGATTTCTTGCTTTTTAAGATGTTGCAAGGAAATGTTGCATGAGTGACGTTGTGGTCACTAAAACCACGGATATACGTAAGGGGGCACATTATCGGGGTGTGACGTGAAAAGGATGTCCAAGACTGCTGACGAGTGTTGGGTTACTCGGGTAGGTTTATTGACTAGCTGTGAGAGGCCAAAAAGCAAACATATGTTTACGAATTCTGCAGCCACGTTATTTTGTGCAAGACACGACGCAGCATTACTCCAATCTATTGAAGGAAAATTGAAATCACCGAATAATAAGACGGGAGTGTTGGGATACGTCGTTGTTTGTTCTAAGAATGCTTCGTGAAAAGAAACATGCCTCCCGACCCTTGTATACAAACGTCGGGAGGCATGTGCTGTGCTTTTGTAATAACTGCAGCAGCAACCTCTCTTTAGCGGTCGTGCTACGAATGCGCTGGGTAAATCACTTGAAAATCTTGAACCTGTTTTAAAAATGATAGCAATGACTCAAGTTTGAAAAGTGGCACCCTATGAACTCTGCAGGGTGGAGTGGTATTTGGTGTCGGTAGGGTAATAAAAAAGAATTGCTTTCTAATGGTGTCTAATTCCTTACATTCAAAAAAAAATGTGAAGCAAAGTTTGTGCTTCACAACATCTCTCACGCAATAGTGTATCGTCACTAGATAAAAGGTATGAGTGTGTCATGTATGTGTGTCCTATCTTTAGCCTTGTTAGTGTGACTTTTGTGCGGCCTGACTTAGATACTGGCGGCCACTGACTGAGTTGCGGCTTGATAACATGCAGTTTATTATGTGCGTGCGAATCCCATGTGCGCCGCCGGAAAGCCCCGAGGTTTTCTTTGCGGAGAAGTTTTAGGTCGAGTGCAGACATCCTCATCGTAGTACTGGAATTGGTTGACTTGACGAATGCCACCAAGTGGTCCGCCAATCCGTGTACTTCTATCTAGCGGTGTCCTAGCATCCAGCACACTACGACATGCTGTTTGAGTGAATATACTGTGCATAGGATTCAGTAAAGACATACAAGGACAATTTTTTAGTTTTTTTAGGGTTTGAGGGCTTTTACCTCACTAAGGGAATCGTTGTATATTACTGCACTTTGTAGTTTTATTTGTTTAATGTGTTAAACGGCCGCACGTATCGCATGAGGTTCTGCAGTAAAAAAGCTTTTGTTAGAATGCGTAGTGCCGGCATTTGAAGAGGATTTGCCGACCGCAGCGTATGAGACAAGCGCTCGTCTTTGAGGCATCGGTGTAGAATTCGGCAAAACTGTATTCGTGTTGCAGTTTATGAAAGTATGTGCGGATCTGTTCAACAGGGCCAAGGCGACTTCCACAAAAGATACGTCACAGTCTATAAGCTGCCGCTGCTACGGTGGCAGATAGGCAGCAGAAGCCATCCTACAGTGTTCTAGAGTGGCACATCTGTTTTCTCAGCGAGGCCTCTGACACAATGTGAGTAGGGTTGCCTCTACGAAAGACGGCTCTGGAACAGGGCAGAATAAGGCCGATCATTGATTGTGAAATGAGAGGGGTGTTCTTTGTCTGCGTTCACCTTGAGGTATACACCAAATATATGTAACATCTCTGTAAATTGAGTGACCAGTCATTCGATTCCTCATACAGGCTTTCCAAGGGGCTGGTGCGGCAAGCACCCGTAAAAAAGCGAATGCCCAAATGGTACTTGAGGTTCAGCATCTTTATAGCACTTCGAGTCGCAGACTCATAAACAAATACCCTATGCATGTTATCAAGTGGTGTGATTGAGACTGCTATACAAATTCATGAGACGTTGTCTGTCACTACCCCACGAAGTATGTGACAACACTTTTAAAACAATAAGGGCTTACACGCATTTCGTTTTCAAACACTTGATGTGCGGTATGAAGGTTACCCTGTTGTCCAAGATTAGGCCTAAGAATTTATGCTCGGCATCAAAGACAGACGTTGACCATTCTGTCGAATGTTCGGTTCTACGTGCATGCCTCTCTTTCGGGAGAACAAGACACGCGTGATTTTTGTGGGTTCAGCCGAAATGCATTTTTCTCAGCCCATTCGGAGACCTTGTTTAAACCTAGCTTAACCTGCCGCTCACACATTACCAGGTTGCATGACTTACAGCCAAGCTAGACGTCATTGACATACGTACAATAAAACATACTGCTGGAGATGGACATGTGCAGGGAATTCATTTCGACAATACAAAGTGTACAACTACGTACACTACCTTCCGGTACAACGGTATCTTGGACATGTGCTTGGGAGAGATGTTTAGGCCTTCCCTGCCCAAACGGGCACGGAATGCCCGATTGTAGAATTTACTTTCAACATGGAAAGAATTCAACTGCGCACACCGAGGTGAGACAAGTCTCCTGTTATGCCAAAGCGCCATGTTGTGTCATAAGCCTTGTCGATATTGAGGAACAAAGAAAAGAAGTATTGTCGGTGGACTAAAACTACTCGCATCTCTGCCTCGATACCCACCAGTTGGTTGGTGGAGGATCTACCCTCTCGAAACCCACAGCGGAAACAGTCGAGCAGATTGTGTGTTTCAAGAAAATGTAAAAGTCAGTGGTTATTCATCTTTCTGAAAAGTATACAAAGGCAGCTTGTAACTGCAAAATGCCTATAGTTCGAAACTTAGGAAAAGTCCTTGCCCTGTTTCAACATATATGTATAACAATACGCTCTTTCCAGGAAGTACTAATGGTGCCAGAAAGCCAGATAGCATTGTATAAGAAAATTAAAGATTTTTTGCGTTTCGAGCAGCAGGTCTTTCCACATTTCACACACAACAAGGTTATAGCCAGGGGCAGAATTATTGCATGAGTTTATTGATGTCTGTAGCTCAGCTAAGTTGAAAGGTTTGTTGTATGCCTCTTATTTTGTACACTTTGTTTTAGTTTTTGCTTTCATATTCTTGCTTTATATCTTCAGAATGCTTCATTAGAGTGTGACAAACTAGACGCCTGCTCGTAGTGTGTGCCGAGGAAGTTCACCTGATCCTCCAGGCTGTCACCCTGTGTGTTTATGAGTTGAACGGAGTGTACTTGTCTTCCTGCTACCCTACCGACAATGTTCCAGACTTAAGCCTCGTGTGCATATGAATTCAATCCTTATAAAAAGTTCTGCCAGCTTTCTCTTCTGCCCTGCCAGCGCGTTCTGCTGCCTTCAGCTTTTATTTTCCTAAAGCTGTCAAGATTTTCGTCTGTAGGTGAGTTGCGATGCAACCTCTATGCCTTGCTCTGCTCCTTTCACACATAGCGACACTCAGTGTTCCACCATAGGACGTACGTCGCTTGCTGGGCAGTTCAAATGTTTGCAGGATGCACTTGGCTGCTGCTTCAATAAGGCAAGCTGTGAATTACGGCACAGTTTCATCTATGCTCAACCCATATATGTCAGTCCAACTTAAATAAAAAATGTTATGAAACTGTTCCAAGTCGGCTTTGTTTGTCAGCCATTTGGGAACACGTGAACGACATTTGTATGATGTCGGTGTACTCAGAATACCATGAAAATGGTCAATTTCGTAGGGATTCTGTATAATTTTACATTGTAATACTGGTAAAAGTGAAGAAGATGCGATACTGAGATCTATGGAGGAATAATCATTGTTGGCAAGGTCATAATATGGTGCCTCTTTCCTTTTTAATAGACAAACACCGGAAGACAAAAGAAACTGATCAATGAGACGACCTCGTGCGTCGCAGCGAGTATCACTTCACAGACCACCATGAGCATTCAGGTCTCCAAGGACCAGATAAGGTTCAGGTAGTGCGTCTATTAAGGACTAGAATTCTCGTTTCCCAAGACGGTGGTGTGGAAGTATGTACAGAGAGCAGATGGTGACAAGTTTGTTAGAAGAAAATGTTCAAACAGCCACTGCCTCTGGGGTTGTTTGTAGTGCTGAATGTGCGCAAGCTACTCTTTGATTGACAATCATGGCTACACCACTAAATGACGCCGCAGCCTTCTTTTTGTCTTTGCAGAATGGAATATATAGATGCAAAAGTTTGGTGTTTTTGGATTTAAATTGTGTTTATTGTATACACAGAAGTTTTGGCGAATGTTTGTATAAGAGCTCTTGGACATCGCCGAGGTTTCTGAGCATTACTCTGACGTTCCAGTGTTTATTTCGTGTTGCCATTTTGGGGGAAATGTAGCGCTGTGTACAAAATGGGTGTGACTGCTCTTGAAGTTGGACGTATTACTTAAGTAACAGGGTCATCATCAGGCCCTGTTATAGGCTTTTTATTTCTCTTAGCACGCTCCAAGGAGCTATGCTGATCTTCCTGTACTAGGGGTACCGCCGTGTTCATTGCCTCCTCAGAGGCACTGCGTGCCCGAAGTTGCGAGCTGGTGTATCGAGTTTGGCGCTTCGCCTGGTTAGACGAGGCCTTTATATGTGTCGACTTTGGGGTCGCCTTCACCTGGGGAGGCGAAACCTTTGGTCCCATAGGGCCAGAAGTCGAGGGGACCTCCTTAGTTGCTGGGGTAACCTGGCTGCTGCCAAAGGTTGCAGCGGCTGCTGGTGTAGCTGTGGGGACGAATGTGTAAGAGCAGCCTTGGATGTTCGCATTGCGGGGGGGGGGGACATTGGCAACCACCTGTGCACACTGTGCTTAGCATGGGATGTTGCCGCAGGCTGTTGTAGTGCTGCATCCTGTTGCACTACATCCGCGAACGATGGTTTATTTGTGAACCATCCAGATACTTGTTGTAGGCCTTTCGGGAAAGTGAGGTTTTGCGTGACTTTGATGGTGCTTATTTGTTTTTACTTTTTCCTAGTTTGACACATTCGACAGCATACGGGGTGAGCACCATCGCAGTTTGCGCAGTGGGCCTCAGCCTTCACCTTACAATCATCTGTGGCGTGCGCTGCAGTGGTGCACTTTGCACAGGTGAGTTGGCCGCGGGAACTCTGAGAGCCATCAGCAAAACGCTGGCATTAAAGCAGCGTCATGGATTTGGGATGTAGGGTCGCACATTCAACTTCAAGTATCTTATTTCAAGATGTTGAGGAAGGATACTCATGAAACGATTCACAATTATGTGTTTTGTTGGGACTTCCTTCGTATCGCGATAATTTTCATTCTTTTTACTTGTGTCTTCTGCTGGTCCTTCACCTTCAGTCAGGCGAAGCAAGTCTTGATCGGACACCACGCCTCGGGAACTCTTGAGGGAACGGTGTGGTGAAATTGAGCTAAAGGTGTTTCCTAATGATTCTAGTTTCAGGACGTTTTCTTACTGGGCCTATCTTTTTACCTGACAGGAATGGCCAGCGGGGGACATCCCCACTGGACATTCATGTAGCCTGGTAACCAGGACCAAGTGCAGTGGTGAGGCATTTTGAGACAGAAAAGGGGACATTGTTCTGGCGTTTTTTCAGCAGTTTCACAGCAAAATGCATGGTAGCGAGGGAAAGTTTCTTTTGTTTTTTTAATAATTTGAAATGTCTTCGCAGCCCCGTTTTTTCAAGAGAGGACGATCGTGCAGGGCAGGGAAACAAGTACAAGTCATATAATAGGTTTAAATTTGGCAGCCATGCAAACCACCCACCAAGAAGCCCAACATGGAGACTTGACAGGCCCTAAAATTGTATGAGGCATGTCAACGTCAGCTGTACACAGCCACTATAACCAAATATATTTTGCCAGGACAGAGCACATACATAAGGGCAACCTTGCCGCCAGGAAAAATTGGAAGTAAACAGAAGGAAGAAGTAGACAGGAAACACGAACATGAGAATTAAAGACAAAGTTGTAGGAGAGAGAGATAGAAAAAGTCGACTGCCGATTTCTCCTGGGTGGGTCAGCCAAGGGGTGCCGTCTACGTGAAGCCAGGGCCAAAGGCGTGTGTTGTCTCTGCCGGGTGGCCTTAAAGGTCCAATCACCTGGCGTCGACTCAACTCCCTTTCCTAAGCCGTGCGTGGCTTAGCCGGGTCCGTGGAGAAAGGGTCCCTTTCTCCAAGAACCCGGCTTAGCCACGCACGGCGAAGCGTGGTAGGACGTCGAATCCTCCCCCCCCCCCTCTACTACCCTGGTCCATCGCGCGTCCACACACCAAACGCTCGCTTGCGCAGATGCCCCTGTGAGTTCTTTCAGTCAAACTGAAAAAAATAATAAAGTTGCACTGCGCCAATAATCGCGTCCAAATAAACCAGAATTTTCCCCTGAAAATGTTTCATTTGTGCCGTAGGTGGTTAGCTATAGTGTTGACGATCAACATGTAGGTTTTATAGAGTGGGATTGTACTTACAGAAACACACGATGTTCAATGACGAAACTCATTTTTAAATCGTGAAATGCTCACTATTCTATTTCTTTTGCCCCCCCCCCTATAATTCTTTAGAGTTTAGCGCTACAATATTATCGCCGTTGTTCGCTCCAAAAAGGTATATTTGTAATAAAGTGCATATAAAACGACGATAACGGGCACCCATCCAGTTCTTGAAGAAAAAGTAGCCCGAAACGGCATGGCATGAATTGAAATGAAACAATTTTCAACGCCTTCAGTTGAAGCTAAAAACAAGAAAACCTGATGACTGCCTGAAATAGTGCGCCTTTGGCCAACAAAGACCACTCGTTCTTCTAGGCTAGTAATCGCAATTACTTTCTAGTGACAAAACAGGGCACTGAAAGAAGCACAAGGATGATGCTATTTTTTTCTCAGAATATTCATATACCATACATTCCTATCATTTTACACTGGTAATATGAAAGGTTTCTATCTATAGGAGCCAAATATAAGCTTTAGTGCTCAAATACTGACGCTATTGCTCTATGTAGATTTTCACCAACGTATAGATTTTTGGTATTCGGAGGAGAGGAACATACTGCTATAAAAATGTTTGACCAGCCTCGGACGTATTCTCATTAGGAAAAAAGTGCGTTCTTTTCAGTTTCACTTAAGGCGCAATTGGCTCTATTAGAAAAAAAGTGCCTCATACGTATGTCACTGTTCTCCAGATTTTTACCAGATAAGACAAGGTTCCACTCCTGCCGAAGTCCTAGATGTTTCCTTGTGGTTGAATAGGTACAACTGTCTGATAAAATCATGGCATTAACAGTGTTGAATTTCGAGCATTCACAGCATATCCACAGAGTGATTTATGATGAGTAGGGAGAAGCGTCCGTCTGTCTGTCCGTGCGTCCGTTCGTGCATCTGTTCTTCTGTCTTTTTGTTTTTCTGTTTGTCTGCCTCTCTGTCTGTCTACCGTTCTTCTGTCTCTGTTGGTCCATCCACCTGTCTCTTAGTCGGTCTGTCTTTCTGTGTGTCTGTCTCTCTGTTCATTCGTCCATCCATTCATACGCCTGTCCGTCCGTCCGTGCATACGCCCGCGCGTGTGTGCCTCCATGTGAGCGTCTGTCCGTCTGTGCTTGAGTTCGAATAGAAGTTTTGCCCACTCATCATCATTCACTCCGTCAATATGCTGTGAATGTTTAAATGCGAAGCATTTCTTGGCGAAATTAAGCGACTTTGAGCGTATCTATCTATCTATCTATCCATCTATCTATCATCTATCTATCTATGTAGCCGCCTACGACTTTTAGCTCTTCTGGCCGTTTGGATAATGGTATATACCAAACTTGCTATGATATAACAAGCTGGTATGAAAAACATAACTGACTAGTCATAATATGCAAATCAAGATCTGTATGTCATCAATGTCATATTTTACATTTTATGGTCTTGCTTTACTTGCGCTGGTTTCATTCAAATGGTATGTTGAAAATTTGTATTGTATGATATGACTGCATGGCGAACACAAGCAACAGAACCTATCATCAAAATCATGACATGCGTGTCATGTATAAACATGAATACATGCCATGCTTATGATGCATTAGCGGCCATTTTGCTAGCTTCTCATGACCCCATTTCGGTATTACGGGATGTGAATTGATGACGAAGGTACGTTACTGGTCATAACATAATAATCATGAGATGCATGTCCTGTAGCAACATGACTACATGCCGTGCTCATGATGTGCTCACGACCGTTTCGCTAGCTTCACGTGAACCAAATTTGGTATTACATGACACGAACGGACAACATAGGTAAATGACAACTCCAAACATGATGACATGACATGCGTGTCATGTAACTACATTATTGATTTATTGATTGATTGATTGATATGTGGGGTTTAACGTCCCAAAATCACGATATGATTATGAGAGACGCTGTAGTGGAGGGCTCCGAAAATTTCGATCACCTGGGGTTCTTCAACGTACACCCAAATCTGAGCACACGGGCCTACAACTTTTTCGCCTCCATCGGAAATGCAGCAGCCACAGCCGGGATTCGATCCCGCCACCTGCGGGTCAGCAGCTGAGTACCGTAGCTACTAGACCACCGTGGCGGGGCATGTAACTACATGACTACGCCCCACACTCATGATGCGCTCGCGGTCGTTTCGCAACCTTCACATGTCGCAAAGCTTGGTATTACGTCACGTGAATAGATGACGAAGGTATGTGACTGTTGCAAACTTGATAGTCATGAGATGCGTCTCATGTAAGAACACTAGTACAGGTCACACTCAAGGCGCCAATATATTTCAACGTGAGCCAGTTCTCACGCGCACCGACGTTCGTTTTATTGCATCACGCTGGCGACGCCACGCCAGGCACCGATGTCCCCCTTGTAGAGATCAGTGGATCTGCCCACTGGCCTTCATTGGGGATTTGCATGCCATATATTCTTAGGTGCGCCCCACGTAGCGTTCGTTGCTTTGACGCATGCGCCTTTGAGCACACACGGCGTCCTTCCGTCACGAAGGGAGGCAGACGCGGTGCTGTCTAAGTAACGACGTCGGCGCGAAATGCAGCATGTTGCACTTCGCGCCGGTTGCCACCAGGCCACGCCGACAGACGCTGGTCTTGCCGGCCGCGCTTAGCGTCACACTGTAGAGTTCTCGCGTTTTGCAAGCGTGGCGTCACTGCGGCAAGCCGGCGCGTGCGTCAACTTTGCGCCGGAGTATATGGGCTCTTAATGGTGCGTTAGCCACCGGTGCGCTAGCTCCACATTTACCAAATTTGGAATCACGGGAAGGTAATTGACACGTCCAAACCCGATAATCATAATATGTGTTTCATATAAAACATGACTACATGCTACGCTGCCAGCGTTCTCGCCACCGTTTCACTAGTTTCACATATACCAAAGTTGGTATCAGGTGACGTTAATAGATGCCGAAGGTGAAGGAAACGTCCAAATATAATGATAAGGACATGGAAGTCATGTACGGCATAATTTAGCTTCGCCTAATAACGTTATGCTGATATTAAAGTGACCTATCATCCTTCCTCTCTCGTGCTTCACATATCATCAATTCCCACTTTACGTGATATCTGCAAATTTTTTTATTAGAGCCTGTCATAATTTCAGCACCTCTCGCATAACATACCTTTCTTTGGAGATTTACACTACCTAAAGCTAAAGAAGTTTGTTCTGGCCGGCCATGAATATGTTGAAATATTATTCCCTTGTGGTTTAGCGTGCCGAGCTTGTACAAGATTGCTGTGTTGGCTAAAAGCAGGCACAGTACCTAAAGCTGAATCATTCTGCTTTGGTGGGCCAAGATCATGCTGGCATGTTAATTGCTCGAGGTTTAGCGTGCTGGGATTGCGCAGGATTGTTTAGGTGGCTGAAGGCAGGTCATTCTTCCTGTGCGTTGGTAACATTTAAATTATCCGTCTTTGCATATTAGCAATTCTGTATAGAGTTTATTTCAAATGCGGAGCATTTCTTAGCGAACTTCGATGACTTTGGGCGTATCTATCTATCTATCTATCTATCTATCTATCTATCTATCTATCTATCTATCTATCTATCTATCTATCTATCTATCTATCTATCTATGATCTATCTATCTATCTATCTATCTATCTAACTATCTATCTATCTAGCCGCTTGCAACTTTTAGCTCTCCAGGCTGTCTCGATAATGGTATTGATACACAAATTAGTATGGCATAACATGACTGTATCACGAGCGTAACTAAGTAGTCGTAACATGAAAATCTTGATCTGCACGTTATGAATGTCATCATTTACATGTGATGATCTTGCTGCGCGTGCGGTTGTTTCGTTCACATGATGTGTTGCAAAATCGGTATGGTATGACATGACTGCATCGCAAACAAAAGCGACAGACCGCGATATGAAAATCATGACATGCGTGTCATGTAACAACACGAATACATTCCACACTCATGATGCGCTCACGGCCGTTTCCCTAGCTAGGCCAACACAAATTTGGTATTACAGCACGTGAATGAATTACGATGGTACGTGACTGGTGCAAACATAATAATCACGAGATGCGTATCATGTAACAACATGACTACATGCGCTCACGATGCACTTCCGGCCATTTTACTGCCTTCACATAAACCAAATCTGGTATTGCGTGACGTGAACTTACCACATACGTAAATGACAGTACAACATCATAATCATGACATGCGTGTCATGAACAACATGACTATAAGCCACACCTCTGATGCGCTAACGGCTGTTATGCTAGCTTCACATATTCCAAATTAGGTATTACGTCACGTGAACGGATAACAGAGGTATGTGCCGTGTGCGAACATGATAAGCAACAGATGCATGTCATGTAAGAACAACTACATGCCACACTCTTGGGGCCAATACACTTGGCTCTTGGGGCCAATACACTTGGACGTGACTCGGTGCGCGTGGGCGCCGGTGTTCGCTTCGTCGCGTCTCGCCGGCGGTGCTACGCCAGGCGCTGTTCTGCCTGCCATTCAGCCGCAAGCGCGTGCAGTGCTGCGTTGCTTTGACGCGTGCGCGTTTCAGTTCCCCCGGCGTCCCTCCGTCACAAAGAGAGGCAGACGCAGTGCTGTCTGGGGAACGCCGTCGGCGCTACATGCAGCATATGTATTGCGTGCTGGTTGCCGCCGGGTTACGCCGACGGACGCTGGTCGCACCGGCCGCGTCTGGCGTCAGACTGTATAGTGCTCGTGGTTTGCTAGCGTAGCGTCACTGCGCCCAGCTTGTGCATGCGTCGACGTTACGTCGGTGTATATTGGGCCCTCCATGATGCGCTCGCAGTGATTTCACTAGCTCCGCATATACTAAATTTGGTGTTACGAGACGTGAACGGACGGTGAAAGTATGCGACTGGTGTAAACATGATGACCGTAAGATGTGTGTCATGAACAAATTGATTACATGCCACGCTCATGATACGCTCGCTGCCGTTTCGATAGCTCCACGTACACGAAATTTTGTGCTACGTGACGTCAATGGATATTGAAGGTATATGACTGGTGCAAACACGATAATCATGACGCACGTGTTATGCAAGAACATGACAAGATACCATGCTTTTGATGTGGTCACGGCCATTTGGCCCGCTCCACATGTGCCAAATTCGGTATCACGTGACGTTAATGGACGACGAAAGTGAATGACATGCCCAAACACAATCATCATAATATACCTGCTATGTAAATCAACACAACACAGCACGCTCATGATGCACTCACAGCCGTTTCGCTATTTTCACATGCACGAAGTTTGGTATTGCTGGACGTAGATAGAGTTTTCCAAACATGATAATCATGATAAGCATGTCATGTAAAACGGGGAGGAAGAAAGATTAGGCAAAACATGACTACGTGTTACGCTCATAGCGTGTTCATGGGCGTTTCGCTAGGTCTACATATACGAAATTTTGTAACACTTGACGTGAATAGACGACAAAGGTAAATGACACGTTTAAACATAATAATTGTGATATGCGTGCTATTTGAAACATGACTACATAATATTTCATAGTGTCATTTCGGCCGTTTCGCTAGTTCCACATATACCAAATTGGGTATTAGGCGATGTGAATAGATGAAACAGGTAAATGACACGTCCAAACTTGATAATCATGCCATGGAAGTCATATGCGGCATAACTAACCTCCGCCTCGCAATGGTGTGCTGACTTTGAAGATATATATCAACATTCGTCATTCGTGCTTTATATATCCTTGATTCCCATTGTGCGTGGCATCTGCAAGTTTTATAGACTAAAGGAGCATTACGGTGCTCGTTGACATGAGCAGTTGGGCCCCCGTGGCTTTTATGCTCGCGCCCATTCCTCTGGGGCCTGATACAACACTGCTAGCTTGTTGCTCGTCAGGTTTAGGAGAACTAATAAACATTAGGAGAAAATTACGTCATTGTTAGGATAACTATAGCAACAGAGTTAACTGCGTAGGTTCGCATGTTGCGATTCGGACGCCTGCTGGGCCCGTTGAGGGTTCTCAAAACAAATGGTTATATGTGCTCACAAACTTTAAAGAAAAGCAACTTCACGCGACCAGATAGATAGCAGGGTATGCTGTCTTTAGAAACACAGAAGGATGCGGTTGGCCACTGCGAGTATAAGCTTTAACCCTAATGTGTCAATATAAAGTATTTCATAATTCAGGTTTTATTCTACCAACGAAAGGTAGCAGACCAGTTCTTCTTCCATGTTAACCTCCTTGTCTTCTCTTTTGTTCCATTTCTCTCTTTTGCAATCTATTGCCCATTTCTAAGTCAATTCTCCGCTGTCGATGCGTCTGCGGAACACATGGTTGTCATCAGCAGCAGGGGCGTAGCAATGAAAGTTGTACAGCACATTAACGGCATATCTATTCTACTGTAGAAAAACATTTAATCAAATCAAGGCTGTTTCCATAGCGAAATTTTCTTTTAATAATAATCATTTCCTGTGACCCTTTTATATTTTATTAAATATACACTTTACTTCTTGTCCCCAAGATTGATTCGTTTCTTAGCCAATGCCCCAGAGTCTGCGTGAGACATACATTGAGGGCTTGACATTATCATCATCACTTGCGCCACGAGATCCACGCCCTCACGTGCAGTTGTTGGAAGGCCTGCAGATCGCGACAAGGTAGGAGGCGAGACAGCGTGGCCACCCCGAGCTTCAGTCATGCAAAGCCACGTCCACTGCAACGCCAAGCTGGATAAGCGGTTCAACGCAGACATCCATGGTTTCCGGATTCAGAATGCATCCGGCCTACCCTGCAGTTTGTTCACGGAGGCCCCCTCCCTCTTCAAGCTGACGCCTGCCGCGTCACTGTTTCTTGGTCGTGAGCGGGAGCCAGCAGCAGCGCTTTGACGGAGAGGTTCTCTTTCAACGATGGCAAATACCGTGGGCACAGAATTTTGCATACGCAGCCAAGGATACGGTGACACAAATTTAGCCCTTGCTAAGAATGTAGCAGTTGAAGCTAGTGAAAGCCTTTCGACTATAGTTTAGAAGTATCTACGTGGAACTGGCATAGGCGGGCACATAGGTCTTACTGGCTCAGTGTTCCCGAAATATCTGCTGCCAAAAAATGGGAGGGGGGGGGGCTTATCAAACACTTGACCAGATTGTTGATGCTTGCTTATTCTAGATAGAAAATAAAAAATGGCAAGACCAGTGCACCATACACGTTGTCAAGCAAACGACCTGCCAAGTTTGTCTTCTTGAAGATGCCACAGCGTCCCTTCCACAAATAGACGGTCACTGGAAGGAATGATTCGGTTTGGACTTAATATCAGTACTCTGCTATATTTGCGTTATTTCAGGGAGTGATAAAGTCTAGTTCAAACGCTCTATTTTTGAACCTGCCCCTGAAATGTCCGCGATTGATGTCCCAGACTTCATTGTTGGTTTTGTATATATTGGTCATTTTAGCGAAAGCGAATCTGGTTAAACTTCGTGTGCTCAGCCCCAACTCCCCCCAGAAGCCAATGCATTTCATATATAATGATATAAACTGCTTTGAGCTTGGAAGGAGCAATCGAATTTCGCGATGTCACAGTGCTTTTGCGCCAAAATTTCAATGTGGCACCACCACCCACAATTTTCTTGTGCACGTTTTCTTGTTAACCAAGCGTCTCCTGGTGGTAAGTTTGGTAATATTGAAATGAAGAAAGAGAAAGCGGTGAATATAGAAATAATTTTGGCCAATGTAATATATTTTTAAAAGAAAACGCTCGTGTGAGTCTCCAGTTTGACAGTAGTTCTACAAAGCAATTCACTGGTAGGAGAAATGTCCCTAATGCTTATACGCAGCTCCGGCAGGAAACTGCTCAGCTCCGCGTCTCCTGAGTGACTGGCGTCGTTGCATAGCTCGTGGGGGCCTGTCACCGGGCCACACCGATCCATCCGAAGTATTCACGAATGCAGGAACGCACGCCTGTCCGTTGAAGCGCCGCCATGGTTATGGCCTCTACACGCGCTACCCGCCCAGCCGCAGCGCACCTGACGGGACCCCTTCGCACGCAAGCGGGGGACAAATAAGCCAATTGGCGACCCTTCGCTTGGGTGTGGCAGCTGTTTCAGCACATGCGTTTCGGCTGTGCGGCCAGCGCATGTAACGGCCCTTAGCCCAGCAGGAGGTGATGCGAGCAATAGGTGCATTTATCTGACTGCATTCTGTCTCGGGCTCCGTTGAGCCAGTCGGTGGTTGTGTCACTGCGCATGCGCTAGACAGTCAGGCGCTGAACATGTCAGCGGACCGTTGAAGCGATCTAAAGATCACGTGACGCGAGAAAAAAAATGACCAAAATAGACACTTTTAGTTGGGGGAACAGAGAAGTTGCGAACGCTGTTTAGAATACGTGGCGTACGCTGCAAGCAAACCGTGTGACACCCCTTTTTATTTAACGTGTCTTGATTCGATTCACTAAATTAGATAAATCATATGCGAGATGCAAGGATTTGGAATGCGTATCAGCGCCCCCGACGTTATAAATATGCTAAAACTCCCAGCACGGCGCTCCCAGTAATAACGTGTCTTCTGTGATCTGCACGAAAAAAAAAATCGCAGCATATCCACGGAGTGAATGATGGAGAGTGGGTTGAAGCATTCGTCCATCCAATCGTTCTTGATTCCATTCATCCATGCGTCCGTATGTTTGACCGTACATGCGTCCATCCGCCCGTCCATGTGTGCGTCTGTTCGTGCGTCCGTCCCTGCATTCGTCCATGCATCCACCCCTGCGTCCGTTCATGCGTCCATCCATGCATCTGTCTGTGTGTCCCTTCGTCCATCTATTCAACATTCCAAGTACCACCATCTCGCATCTTTAGTCAAATATTCCGCATATAGAAGCATCGCTATCCAGCGGACATTTCAAGGACTAAACGAGAGGTGGCACAAGCACACTTTTTTACGGCTTGCGCTTCGGGTCTACTTCCCATCTTTAACCACCTCGAGTTTATGGTATATACTAGTTCACTGAATTCATGGCACTGCAGCCCAACGCTCGCTAAACCTTTCTAAAACCAAGGAGGTCACGTCCAGCGAGTATAACCTAGCAACATTTTCCTGTCAGATAGTGCTCAATGTACATGCCAATGGCTGCTATCGGGAAATGAGAGACAGGAGAATTCGGCTTTTACTTTCGTACGGCTTGCGCTTCGTGTCTACTTCCCACCTTTAACCACCTCGAGTTCCTGGTATATACTAGTTCATTGTATTCATAACAGTGCGGGTCAACGCTCGCTAAATCTTTCTAAAACTAAGGAGGTTACAGCCAGCGAGTTAAACGTAGCAACCCTTTCTTGTCAGATAATGCTCAATGTACATGCCAAAAAACTGCTAATGGGGAACTCAGCGTGCGCGTTAACTAAAGGCCGAATGTTCCTGTCTCTCATTTCCCCTTAGCAGCCATTTGCATGTGCATTGAGTGCTATCATTTATTGTTCAACAACACACAAAACAAATCTCTCACCAGCACCACCTTGGACGTGAAAATGGTATACTTGTTACACACTACAATGGCTACGAGGGACGAACAGGTGTCGCGATAGGCATCCGACAGTGGATCAGAAGGCCTTTTGACAATGCTAAATGGGCTTTTTGCTGACGGAATCAGACCGAATACGTTTCGTGAGAGCAGAGTTGTACTCTTGCTTAAAAGCGAGGAAGAGCCGTCCAATCCAAGGGCGTGGGGGCCCATTTCTCTACTTAACTCAGATTATAAGATATTGACAGCCATCCTTGCAAACGCCATAACTACCATTCCACCAGAAAGAGTAAGCGACATACAATTATGCTGAGTTCCAGTTCGTACGATCTATTCCTCGCTTGCGCTGGCTCGCGACTTGTTCACGTATACTGCAAGAACACAAACATCTGGCATTTTTGTTTCCTTCAATCAGGAAAAAGCTTTTAGTCGCGTAGAATGGAACTATCTCTTCGCTCTGCTTGAGTGTTATGGTTTCTCAGCACATTTAACCTACGTCCTCCCCTTACTCTACACAGACTTAGAAACGTCATTAGTAGTGAATGGATATACATCTGAACTTATTGAAGTAAGTAGGGGCATTCGACAAGGTGTACCCTCTCCGCAATTCTTTTTGTATTATGCATAGATTCATTATTGAAACAAATTCAGAAATGCACTTCGATACACAGTTTTCCTCTCCCAGGCTTGGGCGAAGTGAAAGTAACGGCATACGCCGATGACATCTCATTGTTTACTGGGAACATAGATACCTACAGAGCCTTTTTGCTAATATTTCACACGTATACTTACCTGTCGGGAGCACGTCTTAATCCGGGAAAAAGCAAGGCATTGTGCTTTGGGATGCACATTGAAGAGTTCCCTGAGGGCGTACAAATCGTCCAAAGAGGTAAAGTCTTAGGTGTAACTTTCCTTTCGACTCGTGAGGTAGCCCGCACCACATAGAAAGGAATCCAGCACAAAGTGTACAGACGCATTGAAGTCGCCAGAACTTTTCAACTACATTTTACTGAAAATGCTTATATAATTAAATCCAGCATAACAGCGCCACTGCTTTATGTAGCCAGCATTGCTCAACCACCTTGTCGGGTTTCGCTGAGAGTGGCTACTGCGTGCGGCTCCCTTTTTTGGGATGGCCACGCCGAAGCTGTCGCTAAAGCCTTGGTCCGCCTGCCAGTAAAATGAGGAGGGCCCAGTGTACACACCCTTGATGTAATGTGCCGCATGTTGGCTCTCAAAAACACCTGGGCACTCTTAGAGAACTCATCGTATCGAGGCAGGCAACTCGTGGTGTATCTGCTCGGAAGAACCTCTAGAAGACTTTTTGGTTTTGGCAAACGACACGGGACCAGCTGCTGAGTAGCCACCGGCGTATTACGCATATGTTATAAAATCTTTGCAACAATGGCGATATGATATTTCAGTTCAAGAACATATGGAAATGTCCCCTACTGACATGAGCGAACTAATAGCATTTAAAAGCCTATCTGAGGAACAACGCCAGAAATGCCGGGCGAAAAGACGTTGGACTCTTACAAACACGTCTCTCCTCTCTGAAGTCCGTGACCTAAACTGGCTTACGGAATGGGAGGCTTTAACAATGGCCGACCGCCTTGCGGCGTGGGGCGTAGCGCCCTCCGCCACATGCCCGCAATGCGGTCGCGTTGAAACACTGAACCATGTCTTCCATGAATGTATAGTAGCGCACACCTTCTGGTGCATGGTTACCAGAATGTTCCAAATAAGTATGCAGTGGAAGTCTAGCCACAGGGATAACTTCGTCGTACTCTTAATGGCTATCGGAGCCTTCGTCTCATGGAAACGAAGGGGACTGGCCTGCCTGATGGGACGCCCTCAGAGAGCCATGTTTCCCCTACTACATCGGCTAAGAAACGTAATGCTTATGCATGTTAACGCAGAACTAGTCATGCTAGAAGAGGAGGCTTTCCTCTGACGCTGGTCTACGCTGGTCTACGTCTGGTTTCAAAAACTTTGTCAAACTTTGTTTGACTTTTCACGCACTTTGCACGTTCCGAAGAAATCATTTTCCCGCATTTTGTCTTACGAAACATATAGTTCAATTTTTCTAAACTGCCCGACGGTGGGCATGCGAAATGTGATCAATGTTCAAGGATCGTTGCTAAAGCGCCGAGGCTGAGAGAGATAAATGCTGTCTTCCGGTTCCCTCTCTTCATATGAAATACGTACTTTTGACAAGCCTTTACTTTGTATACAATATTGCCTAGCCATGGTGTTCTAGTGGCTGAGGAACTCGGCTGCTGACCCGCAGGTCGCGGGATCTGATCCCGGCTGCGACGGCTGCCTTTCCGATGGAGGCGGAAGTGTTGTAGGCCCGTGTGCTCACATATGTCTGCACGCTAAAGAACCCCAGATGGTTGAAATTTCCGGAGCCCTCCACAACGGCGTCTCTCATAATCTTATGGTGGTTTCGGGATGGTAAAGCCCATACACCAATCAATAAATCAATCAAATCACTTTGTATACATTGCTTTGTATAACCAAACTGTTACCAATAGTATCAAGCCTTCTTCGCGAGAAATATCTGCCGTCTTTATGTTTATCTTTTCAGGTAAAGTAGATGAAAGGTTCAGGAAAATTGTGGCGCACTAGTACCTAGTTTTAAAAAGGGAAGTATGCGATAGGAAGATGTTAATTTCCAGTTGTTTTTGGGCCTATGGGAAGCAAACTGTAACCATTCTTACGCCTTTAAAGCACCGGGTCGGTTTATAAATGAAAAGGGGGTTATAACGTTCCAAAACCACCATATCATTATGAGTGACGCGTAGCGGAGGGCTGCGGAAATTTTGATCAACTGGGGTTCTTTAAATTCACCTAAATCTGAGCACACAGGCCTACAACATTTCCGCCTTCTTCGGAAATGCAGCCGCCGCAGCCGAGATTCAATCCCACGACCTGCGGGCCAGCAGCCGAGTACCTTAGCCAGTAGACCAGCGCGGCGGGACAACCCATGTAAGTTGCAGTCACACGTGCATCGGCTTCATTATATAACTAATAACATATTTATCCAGCGGAACAAAAACATCACATATAAACGATACAATTACCACGAGTAAACCTAAGTGAAAAGCAACAGTGCAATTAATTATAGCACGAACTAGAAAAAATAAAATTTTTGCTGCAAAACGTTTGGGGGAACACCGCTAGGGGGCCACGGAGTGCGGACGTGTTGCGCGTCGGCTCCGCAACTTTCCTATGTTTTTGGTGGATTGTCGAATTTATCGTGCAAAACGCTTCTCACCATCGATCGGCGGCAGTTTCAAGGACTTCCCTGACACCAAGTTTTGCCAGGTGGGACCACTTTTTAGCCACTTATTGGCGCCTTTTATTCCACCACGAAAGCAAGAACGCCAAGTCCAGCGTCTCTGCGCACGACGCCATAGGCCGGCCGCTGCGGCGGTGGGGCCTGCAAGCCTAACGTGTCGCCGGACCTCCTCGGAGCTCCCGATCCCCGACGGCAGCGTACAAGGCCTTTGCCAGGGCTAAATGGATGTCGTAGAGGTAGAAGGAGAGGACATTCGGCCGGAAGATTTCGGCGAGGGAGCAGGATGGTGCAGCGTAAAGAGAACGAAACAGGCCGACGGCGCGTCCGAGTCAGCGCAAGACCAGAAGACGGAGACGCAGCAACAGGCAGCTGCCGCGGAGACTACAGGGATTGCCCCGGATACTGCCACAGCGGCGCAGAATAAAAAGAAGTGTGCTCGTTACTTGCAGCACC
Organism: Rhipicephalus microplus; assembly: GCF_043290135.1. Taxonomy (NCBI): domain Eukaryota; kingdom Metazoa; phylum Arthropoda; class Arachnida; order Ixodida; family Ixodidae; genus Rhipicephalus; species Rhipicephalus microplus. The sequence continues at coordinate 136,285,327 of NC_134700.1, forward strand.
TCGCTAAGGCGAGCCGAATGCCAGAGCTACCGCCCGATGACTACAGGATCATTGTGCGCCCCCGCGGCGAATTCAACGGGGCTGAATACAAGAAAGATCGCATTTACTGCTGCCTTCGTAACGCGGCAGGTATCGGTAGAGAAGCGGCTAGAGAGGACAGCATCTGCCTCAACGTTAAACAGAACGTCGTGGTGCTCAGCACTCCGTCCGCGGACAGAGCCAAACGATACGGAGCCATCAGCAAGCTTTGCATCGGGAACCGAGAGTTCGAGGCGAACGCCTATCAGGCCGCCCCGGAGAACACTTCCAAGGGCCTGATTAGGAACATTTCCAAAGACGAGAGTCCGGAGGACATCGTTAACAACCTAGTGACGCAGCGCAACCCCGGCGTGCTGCATGCCAAGCGAATGGGCACCACGGACAACATCATCGTATTGTTCGACGGTTTCCATGTTCCCAGACACGTATACTATGGACCTATGCTTGTGAGATGCTCCCTCTACAGAAAGCACATCAACGTGTGCTACGCGTGCGGGAGGCTGGGCCATCGCTCTGACGTGTGTCCCAACCCTGCCGACAAGATTTGCCGTGGCTGCGGAAGCAGCAACCCACCGTCTGACCATCGCTGCGAGCCGCGGTGTCAACTGTGTGGCAAGGATCATCTCACGGGTGACCGCGTCTGCAAGGCGAGGTACAAGACTCCTTACATAGTCAAGCGTCGCTGCCTAGAGCGAAAGCGGCGTGAAGAAGAGCAAGCGGCCGCAGCGTCCGACAGCATCTACAACAGCGGCATTAGCACCGACGGCAACGGAGGTTACTACAATCATTATCCGGCGTTTGACAGTCATTCATCCAACGCCACCCGAAGAGGACGCTCGACAAGCCGAGACGCGAGAGGCGGCGGCGGTAAATCCCGGTCCCGCTCTCGCAGCCGGGCACCAAGGCCGAGAAGCATGTCGAAGACGCGCGGTGGCGCCGTTCCGGGCGCCGCAGCTGTCAACCAAGGCACCCAACAAAGTCAGCAGCATCAGACGTGGCGGCAGCCGCAACAACAAGGACCCATGGGCACATGGCAGCAGGTGAGATGGGCGGATGTAGCCGCCTTTCGCGCCGGCGGCGTTGTTTCGGCGGGACGTCCTGGCGGTCCCGCCGTCGGTGGCGGCGGTGGGAGCGAGCTTAAGCTAGCGGTAGAGCGAGCGCTAGAACAACGCCTAGGACCATTACAATCGATAATTTCAGAGCTGAAACGCGAGAACGCCGCCCTTAGAGCGGAAAATTCCAAATTGAAAGGAGAGGCTCCACGAATGCAACAACCGCAGCAACAGTCGACGGCGCCGCCACCACCGACGCCTCGGTCTTCGACTCCGTCGAGACCCGAGGCGGCGGGGATAGACACGGATGACGAGAGCAGTTCGGAAGAGGGGGCAGGCGGACACGAAGACCGCCCGTGTATCGCGAAAAGGATAGCACTAGATCCTGCCAGGCACGAATCTACACAGCGATTTGGCCGTTATGATAAGCTACAGAAACAAATCGATACCAGCGAGACCAGCCTCGATGAACGTTTTGCTAAACAGGTGGCACAGATGAATGACATGTTCAATAGTGCGATAGCTAAGCTCTCTGAACAAATGACACAAATGCTCACCGCGCACACGGCGCGCATAGAAAACATTGAAGCGCGACTCCCGACATCTGCGGGCAGACCGATTAGAACGATGAGTAAGCCCTACGCTAGACAGCGACAGAGTCAGCAGCAGCAAAACGCGCTGCCAGACGCCGAGCCGCAGATTCAGCCGCACCCCAGTCGCCTCGACGGCGATGGGCTAAATTAAACACAAGCATCACCATGTCTAGACACGCGCACACTCACACTAACACTCACAAACAACAGTACACGATCTGGCAGTGGAACTGCCGGGGATATAGGAGGAAGCGGGGAAATCTCGAGCAATTTATTCGAAGCCGTGAGACGAAACCGGACATTATCCTTTTGCAGGAAACAAATTATCCGGCAAAACTAGCTGGTTACAAAGCCATAAATGCGGCCGCGGCGGAAAACAGGCGGAAAGAAAAACGTGCTACACAGCGCTCGGCGCGTGGTGAGGCGCCGGGGGCGGCCGCGGGTCGCCGAGGGCGGGGCGATCCGCTCTCGTCGTTGGCGTGACCGCGGTCGCTGCTGTCGCCCCCGCCGCGTCCGGCGCCGGTCGCCGCCGTGCTAGTTAGACGTAACATCACGGTGGCGCAGCGCGAACTTGAGTGCGTAAGGATACCGCATGTTTTTGTAGAATTAATTCCTAAGCGCGGCCGAGGCCTGTTTGTACTTAACGTCTACAGTAAACCCACGCTACAGCACCGATTTGGGGAGATGCTCCGGAGAGCAAGCACGGCCGCCAACGGCGCACCTCTGCTAGTTGCGGGTGATTTTAATGCGCCCCATGGGGCCTGGGGATACACGCGTGAAACGCTCAAGGGCAAACACCTTTGGGAAGACTCGCAAGACCAACGGCTTGAACTGATCGCGAACCCCGCCGATCCGACGCGCCGGGGTAACAGCGTGAGCGCAGACACGCTACCGGACCTCGCGTTCGTGTCGAATGTCACAGCGGCATCTTGGCAAAACACGCAGGAGGACTTAGGGAGTGACCACTCTCTGATAGAGATTACGGTAGACACGGGCCCGAGCGTTCGTAGAACATACTCTGAAAGCACAGGCCGTAAACTCAAATTAGTGCAGTGGGACGCGTTCCGCAAAAAGAGAGCAGAAGGCGGGCGGGGCGACGAGCCGATCACGGATATAGACGAGTGGACCGCGACGTTCAATCGGGACGTAGACGCGGTAACGTGCCACATCCCGCCCGAAGCGAAGCTCGAAGTAATCGACAGCAGGCTCCTACACATGTGGGAAGCAAAGCACGCCCTACTCAAGAGGTGGAAACGCCAAAGACATAACCGGGCGTTGAGGAAACGCATAGCACGGTTATACAGAGAAATTGAGGAACATGCGTTCCAAGTCTGTAGGTCACAATGGGAAGACCTGTGCAACGGCCTCGAGCGACAGATGCGCGGGGCGAGTGCTTGGCGCCTTTTCCGGCACTTATTGGATCCGGAAGATACTCGTGCTGCTCAAGGCCATAAAACTCGGAGACTTGTGAAAGATCATAAAGGCGATGACCTGCTCGGTGCAATACGTGACCGTTACTTTAAGTCGGCAGAGAGCGTCCAACACCCAGATTATGACGGCGTTGCTAATGAGCAACTAGACGCCGAATTTAGCGAAGCGGAAATTCGGGCAGTCCTTTTTGAACTAAACACCCGATCGGCGCCCGGCCTGGACCGGGTTTCGAACAAGGCTCTCCGCAACTTAGATGACGAGTCAATCTCCCGATTTGTGACTTATATCAACGAGTGCTGGCAACGCGGTTCCCTTCCTGAAGCGTGGAAAAAAGCTCGAGTTATCATGATTCCTAAACCGGGCAAGCAGGTTGCGCTTGATAATCTAAAGCCAATTTCGCTCACGTCTTGTGTAGGAAAAGTTCTGGAGCACGCAGTCCTCAAATGCGTGACTGACTTTCTCGAAGTCCGCGATGTATTTCCGCACACCATGCTAGGATTCCGCCGCAATCTCTCTGCACAAGACGCGTTGCTTCAGCTGAAGCACCACATTGTTGATGACATTACCAGCTCAACCAAGGCGATCCTTGGCCTAGATATTAAAAAGGCCTTCGACAGCGTTAAACACGAAGCAATTTTAAACAGAGTTCAAACATTAGGACTAGGACAAAAAACATATAATTACATACGTGACTTCCTTGCCGGCAGACGCGTACGCGTCGTCGTTGGAGATGTGGAACTGCAAGAATTTGAGATGGGCTCGAGGGGCACGCCACAAGGCTCCGTAATTTCGCCATTACTCTTTAATTTAGTTAATTTAGTTCTATTGGGGCTACCCGAGAAATTATTAGGCATACAAGGATTGTATCACAGTATCTACGCGGATGACATCACCCTCTGGGTTCCCGGCGGAGGTTGTGATGGTCACATCGAGCGTACGCTCCAGGCAGGTGTAGACGAAGTTCAGGAGTACTTGCGAGGAACGGGCCTCGAATGCTCGGCAACCAAGTCGGAACTTCTAATCTACAAACCTACAAGTAGAGGTCGCAAAACCCCACGCGACGAGAAAAGGGAGTGCTACAAAATAAGCGTTCTATTGGCAGATGGCACTCCCATTCCACACGTAGACAAAATTAGAATTCTGGGGTTACACCTGCAGGCAAATGGCCATAATGGTGAGACGGTGCGAAGACTACGTCGTTCGGTAGACGACACGATCCGACTCCTACGTCGTATCACGAACAGACGTACTGGTATGCGCAAACACTGCGCGATCCGTCCAGTGCAGGCGTACGCAATAAGCCGTATAACATACGTTGCCCCCTACCTCAAATTGCTAGGCTCAGAAAAAAACAAGATCGAATGTATAATACGAAAGGCTTTCAAGAGAGCAATTGGAGTTCCACTGAATGCGAGCACTGAAAAGTTACTAGAACTTGGACTGCACAACTCACTCTACGAGTTAATTGAGGCCCATGTCGTTTCACAAAACGAACGCTTGTCGGGGTCTAAGACGGGTCGACACATCCTCGAGTCACTTGGCATCCGGTACCACACTCAGCAGGGAGAAAAAGCGGATGTTCCTGCCTCGGTTCGCGACCGCCTAATTGTTCCGCCGCTTCCTAAGAATATGCACCCGACGCACCACATCGGGCGCCGTAACCAGCGAGCTAGTGACCTTCAAAAGAAGTACGGCACTAGCGACAAAGTTGTGTACGTAGATGCCGCGAGATATGGTGACGGGAGACACGCACACGCCGCGGCGGTCGTTGACCGTGCGGGCAAATGCCTCGCGAGCGCCACGGTGACCACGGGACATACGGAGGCGGCCGAAGAAGCCGCGATAGCCCTAGCAATCGCCACGGTGCCGAACGCTACGATCGTAATCAGCGACTCGCAGGCAGCAATCCGCGGCTTCGCGCGCGGCCGCGTCTCGCGGGAAGCGGCCCGCATCCTTAAGAGGTGCGGTGATGGTGACTCAGCGTCGCGATCTCCACAACAAAATTTAACAGTCTTCCTCCTTTGGACCCCGGCACACACCGATGTCCCGCTTCCGGGCAACGAGGCGGCCCACGCCGTGGCTCGAGGTCTAACTCGCCGAGCCGCGGCACATTCCGTGGCCGCCGCCTCCGCTCCCGAGAACGGGGCTTCTGATCTGCCGGATCGAGACACCTTGACAGACACGCAGCGACAACACAGACCACAATGGTCGTGGGGTCATCGTCTCATCACGTTCCGAGATATTACGCAACACTACAGACTGGAAAGGTGAAAGTTCCCGCCACCGCATGACAAATTAAACAGACACGATGCCGTAAGCTATCGCTTACTACAAACCCACTCTTACCCCAGCCCGGTCGTCTTACGCCACTGCTACCCGCACTTACACATTACCGATCTATGTAAAGCATGCGGGCACAGAGCGACGCTGCGCCACATGCTCTGGGAATGCGCCGATAACAATGGTCGAGAAACGGCCGCCGTTCGCGATGCGCCTATGGCGGCTGCCAATACCAGGCAACAGGAAGCCTCGAGCTCACTCGTTCCCGCCGCCGTCACGTCTGCGGGAGCCGCGGGGGACCTTCTCCGTCGGCGACGCCGCCGCTGGGAGGCGGCGCTCAGAAGCTCGGAGCTCAACGACCAGCTCTGGGCTGTCCGGCCGGCCGAAGATGCCGCCCGAGTTCAGGGACTCAGCGCCGCCATCTGAGGCCACCAAGACCAAGCTGCCGGCCAAGTTCTAATAAAGTTTCCTCTCTCTGCAAAACTTTTCACCACTAACGATTATGTAGTCCTCGTTGATGAGAGCTAAGGGAAAAAAGAATATTTTATTTCAGGACGCACATTTAGCGCTTCTGCTCTACTAATGTCTTTTAAGTACAGACGGGGTTCACTCTTCATAATTTCATAATATATAAAGGCATTTGGTGTCGGTACGAGCAGCACAATCCCAAATACTGGCCAGTTGGCGGTGTTTTCATCGTTGGTGCAATGGGCACCACCATTAACAATGCACAGTTCATCGCATCTCTGTTCATTGCACCTCTCTGCTGTGAAAGCATTCTATGTAAAAATGTACTGTCGCTCTAGTGCTACCTTTTGAAGCCGCAAAAATTGATTTGTGTTTGTGATTGTCAAATGGCACGTTTCCTGTTACCATTTCTTAGTCAAGCACGCAGTTCGATGCCAAGAGCTACGTGAGAAAGAAATGTATCTTAAGGCGATTGCTATTGGAGACAGTATAGCATTTCTTCACATGTAATCTCGTGTGCACAATGAAATGACTGACTAATAATGTAACATTGTCCTGAAAAGCAATTGGCGTTTACCGAGTATGATATTACGGTGCAATATTCAGCTTCAAATATTGTCCATCATTGTGCCGCGATGTTGGGTACAGCTTCTCTGGAAGAATTTTTAGCATGTCTGCGCACAAAGTTTGTGAGCGCTGCGTTAATGCATAACAAATCTTTACTTCATTGCTGCATTGCCTTGGGTTTGCAGCTTATCAACTTGCCATCCTGTTTCAACCAGTGTCCACCACCCAGTCACCGGGAGTTGTTCTGCTTGGGGAAATCGGCGCTGTCCATGGACACTGGTTCACCACGGCAGTGCTCCAACAGCGGAGCGCCCCAGCCATAGTGGAGAGCGCACACGCTGAGCGCTTTTCCAGGGCATGCGCCATTCCCCTTTTCCTGCCGCCCACAAACCTGTCGATATCGCCGAGAGAGGCGCAGCTCCAAGGCGATAGCTGGGCCGTTAGACAGACGAAAGGCGCGTAGCAGGAAGCACACGCCAAAGGTTTCACGAGTGGTTAGCCGGCATGCTGCGCTACATAGATGCCTGGTGATAATTATTGACTTGTAATTAGTGACATACACGGTTTCGTGTATTTTGTATATAAATGTCAACGTACGCTATGTTGTTATTTTTTATGTCTCCGGTTTACACGTTGTGAGAACTGCAGTTGTTCTGAATAGTTTGAGAACCTTTGCTTCCTTTGAATAAATCTGAATAAGGAAACACGCAAGCAAATATCAACAAAAGAAACTTGACACCAGCATTATTTCCCCTATCCGGCGCCTTTTTTTTTTCCATATTTTTCAGTTTGCGACAAAAATATACCAAATGTTCAAAATTAGTTTTTATTTTTTAAGGCTCTCGAAGGCATGCAACAGGATAAGTGGCCAGTGGAAAGGTAAGTCAGATGATAATTCTTGCTGTCAGCAGCGCGAATAACAAAAATTTAATAATATTTATATTGACTGCGGTAAGATTACATGCTTATATTGAAAAAGCACCAGGCCTGCGTGGAAGCACAGTAGCCTGATATCAACTACGGCAATAATAAAGTTTAAATATTAATAATAAATAAGTTTAAGTTTATTTTCATTAATAAAGAAAACAAGAACAAGCTTTTGATATGGGTTAGAGCATTGGACGACCCCCTCGTTACGCTATTGACATCGTGCGATGAATGATTGTATTTTCGCTGTTTTAGAACGCTTCATAAGTCGTATTGACGCGATTGCTTTCCCGACATCAAGCCCGCCAAAGGCAAGTTTACTAACAAGTCCGAAGCAACGACGTGGCTCAGTGGTCGAATGCTAGGCGGGGACCCAGCGAACGCATGTTCGAGCACCACTGTGTCATTGCTACTAGATTTTTTTTCTAATTTTGTGCGTTGTGGTGACGGACACAGGCGGCGGCTGCCGCAGCGGCGGTGGCCAACGACGCTGGCGCGTGGCCCGAGTTGTGATCTCATAACAGCTTTCGCCGTAAAATGGCGGCATATACACGGAGTCAATAATAAAGAGTGGAGTGAAGCTTTTGATTTTAAAAAAGATACCTCGTCCTACACCTCAAATAAACTCTTCCGTAAAATTTGAATGAACAATATTTATTGAACAATGTTGTTTATTACTTCCGGCTTTTGTTTTGCCTTCAATATGACCGCTTTAAGGTCGGACAAATGAACGAAAAGTGGTTCTTGCACTGGGTGTCTGTGAAAGTTTTTTAACACGACGTCGATGCACATTCACCTGATGGTCATCTTGTGATCGGGGTAATCGACGGAGTTGCACATGAGTTCGTACGTGCTCGTCTTGTATTGCATCAAGAGCAAACCTCATAAGCGCGAAATTGCACGCGACAGCGACGAGCGACGCTATGAGCGACAAAACAGGGCGTTCGTGCGACGTGTCGCGTGCTCGTTTTCGCGCGATCGCTCAGTTCTCCAGATTTGGAAACCGTCGCTCATTGCCCGGAAGTGCTGGGCTCAAGCAGCCAATAGCGATAAACCGGAAAAGACAAAGACTACGTAGGTGAACGTGACCCTGCCCGAGTCACGTATGCGCAACAAGAAATAACACAATGTTTACGCATGTGCATATAAAAAAAGTGCTGCGAGGCATTCATAAACACTTTCCGTTTCATTACACAACAATATATATTATTTTAAATTGCAAACCGCTCGCTACGTCATTTTCTTGGTGCGACAAGACAGCCTCATGCCAGCAACTGACTGTAGAATTCGCTCGCCGAAGCGGCCGGAGCCGTCGCGTGAATGAGGTTTACCTGCACTAGCGACTGAACGCGCGAAGACGATCTCCGTCGCATCGCTCGTCGCTGTTGCGTGCATTTTCGCGCTTATGAGGTTTGGGTCTCAATTAATGTTCGCGTCAATACGTCGATGTTGAAGTCTCCGACGAGCAGGAACGGTCTCGACCCTTCGTATATGCGTATGTCCTGGCCTATGAGCATTTAGACGTCTTCTGTTGGAAGATTCAGCGCGAGGGACATCTTCTCGTGTGGCTTGGCACCACTAACGTGCCACTTCACCCTCTTGCGCTCGTACACCGGGATCTTGTCGGTGCCGCCACGTGCCTTCACGGCACGCTTCTGCCTCACGCGAGCACACATCGTAGTCGCTTCATCGAGCGTGAGACGCTGCCGCCTTGCGCACACGCCGCTCAGCAGCCATGTCCATCCGCCAACCCTCTGAACGCGCGCCCACCATGACGGCGCTTCAATTTTACTATAGAGTGCCATCTGGCGTACGGCACCACCGAAGAACACGCGATCTTCATTGTGCGATTGTCTCTCTACGTGTGACGTCATTACTGTCTTCATAAAACTCGCCCTCAACAGCCGGTTCAAAAACTAACGAGAGGTGGCTACACACGACGGGACGCTCAGCAAACGCTTTGAGGAGCTTCGCCCCTAAATAATGTAGGCAGTGGTGCTTGAACACAGTTTCGGTTGGGAGAAGTTTTGCTAGCATGCCTGTGCTCCGAGATATCCGGCTCCAAAGTTTGTCTTTCGCATGTATACGCATGCAAAAGGGTGAGGGGCCGCACTAAGCTTTTCCCTAAAGTGACGCACCTCTTGCGTGTGGTGATGCACGGTTGGACAAATTGATGCATGGATGTATGCACGGAAGGACGCACAGAAGCACAGATGAACACATGGATGCATGGACGGACACTCGAACGGCCGCACAAGCTGACGCATGGATGGACACATAAATGAACGAAAGCAACAATGAACGGTGGACTTATGGACACTTCGTCCGACTCATCATCATTCAGTGCGCTGATATGCTTTGATTTCTTTCTTTTCCTTTGTTCTATTTTTATTTTTATTTATGCTGTTTTATTTCCTACCTTTGTCTCTTATTTTTCGCTTGCTTCCTTTTTTCCACGTTTTCACCCTATTTTGTTCTCTTTCTGTGGTCTTGATTCTCGTTTTCTCTCCTTACACCTCTTTAGTCATTTCACTATTCGTGGTTATCACATGACGCAACCGGAGAAATTGGCGTACTTGTTTTGGAAGCGAAGCAGAAGACAAAGAGGACTGAGAGCAGTGAGGACAAAGAAAGCACGTGCCAATTTATGATTATGATCATTTTAAACGTTTGCTTCAGCACTGTTATTACCTACAATAATATATTTGAATAGTCCATCATTCATATTCGATAATAGTTTCTGGGGAAATCTCCCAAAATTGTTCTGAGCAAATAATTAGGAAAGTCATCATTTCTGGTCGCTCTGTATGGCGCTATTAAAAGTCAAAAGAGTGCTGACACAATTTTGAGGCAAAGCAAAACTTACGTTTCTTGTTTCCTTGGCATGTAGTGTTATTATTTTCCAAAACGGGAGCTGCGAAACACTTATAAAGCATTATTATTAGATTTTAAAGTTTTTATCTCCCAGCTTCTGCAAGACAGCTTCATCGCCATGCACAGTGTTATGGCTTTTTTATACAGCTCACTAGATTTGCGAAATCTGTGTCCTCGAGCAGTCTAGTCACCGAAATCCCTTTCGTGGGTGCTGGACAACTGTTCACTCGAGATGAACAACCTGTGACTGACAGCAATTGACAGCAGGTGCAAGTTTCACGAGCTTCAGTCTGCCCGTGACGTGACGGAAAGATTCACATGTCAACGCAAACGAACATTCTATTCTTCCCATTCAATCTCCTCCACAGTAGATTTGTGCGCGAGCCACTGTCAATTCTTCAGGAACTGTGGGCAGGAATGAACATCGATCCCGACACGAAAACAACATACGGGTAAGTTGTTCATCCCTAGGAGCGACTGCAGAACACATGCAAGGTGGCCCATAAAGAACTCCACAAGGCAAAGATCATACAAAAGAAATAGTACGATAAGTAAGCAAGAGTTTGTCAGCTATCGGCTGGAGATAACGTATTAATACTACTACCATCAGATAAAAAAACAAGGTAATATTGACATAAAAAGGACCCTTTACGGTCGTCAAAAAAAAAACAATGACTATGACTATGTGATAGATTCGGAGTACGGAGAAGTTTGTTTCACATTAACCTTCTCACGAAATACGAGAAAAGAGAGCCCGAGAAGTACAGCACGTTGGTGTTACTGCACAGTCATTTACTGCGGATAAGTGAGATATTCGTTTTGTTACTCTGAATCAACATCGCATTGGCACCCATAACCCCCTTCGGCCTCAGATAATGACGTTAGAAAACATTCACCCCATGAAGAAAACTCAAACAAAGAAGGAAGTTTGGTTGTTTCTAGGCCCTCACGTGCACAAACTCAGCTAAACAAATAAACAGCTGAGTGCTTCCCTTAGGTCTGCTGCTCATGGAGTACTAATTTAAAATTGAGTACAGTAAAAGCGCTGACAACATAGATACCGACTACGCCAGCCTCGTTTGAACTCTCAACTGAGCAGCGCTGAGTGGCAGTACTATATGTTTGCCATGCTAAGAGCAATACCTTCTGACTCATAGAGTTTCCTAAAATTAACTAGGGGATACACTGGAGCTGCGATCGTTTAGCGACCTTGGGAATAATGGGAGTACATGAATTTGTCTACTCTTCGTACTTGTGGGCGGCGAGTCACACTTGTGGCTTCGTTTAGTGCTGTGTATTGGTTTCGTCACGAAGGAAAAAACAAACGCTTTTTAACCTCGTGAACAGGTTTGAAATGGTAAGCCCTAAAGAATAAGGTGGTGAAGTGCAACCACTGAACATTTGCTGATTTTTCTTTCGTGCGAAAACAGATTCAAGCCACGTGAACAGAGACGGAGCCAGAACTACAAAGACTAGACAAATTCGTGTACTACCCTTCATTCCCATGTCGCTGAAGTGCCATGCGCTGCAGCTCCCGTAGACACTAGCGCCACAGTTCTCTCAAGTGCATATTTGAGAAACTATGTTCTGACCTACTAGGCCTACCAGCTGCTACTCCTGTCATTTTTCTTTTGCTTTTGTGTTGTTTCCGCCAAATAGTTGTTTCCCCCAAAACAACTTTCTTGAGCAGGGGGATAATGTGACAAAAAAGACACACAAGTTATATTTTATCGGTGATGCGTAAGCATAAAAGACTTGAAGCGGCAATGCCAAAGCGACACTGAAGAATGGAGAGAAGGTGGCGCGGGGTGCGAAAAAAAGTGGGAATGAGCGATGATGCATTGTGGTGGAAAAAGTTCACGACGAAAAAACGAGAAAGCCATGAGGGCTTCTGGAGCTCCCTCTTCACCAGATTCAGAATAATGGTTGTGCAAACTAATTTCAAGGCATTTGAATCTCTTTTAAGGCATAAAGAAACAGTTTTCATTGTGCAATCTGGTTTATTTTTTTATTGTCATTGCCCTAGATTTTACACACATCAAGTAAAATTTGTACAGCCTCTTCTCGACCCACTGTGCGGGCAAATCGGGGAGGTTCTTCGAATTTGTAGCTCGACAAGTTCTCTTCAAATGTACTTTGATGGCGTTTTGTGTAATATAGGTAAACACCTACCAAATATTATGTCAACAGCTGCTTTACAGGACTACTCGCTAGGAATGCAAGCACAGATCATAGTTGCAACGGATGCGTTCGAGAAATAAGAAAAAAGGGGGATTGGTATATTCTGCCCTGTTTAGGACTAGTCTTTTTCCCTCCGAATTTCAGATTTCCCACCTATCTTTATTGCAGAATTTTTAGCTGTAGTACTGGACCTTTCAAAACTGCTCACATCAATAAATTCTACCGTAATAATATTGGACTGCTTGTCGGTCTGTAATGCGTTCACGGTAGCCATTGATTCGAAAGCATTAGGTGAATGCAACTCCTTAGAACTAAATTACTCAACACTGTGCGATTATTCACTAAAACACTGTGCGATTAGTATAAGTGCCAAGGCGTAGATGCATAACTCTAAATGAAACATCTGATGCACTAGCGAAAGCGGCGTTAGACCAGCATCAATAATACTCCTACAACAGCCTTCATTGTAGCGTCTATAATTCCGAAGCAAATGGTGACGCGAGAATTTTCTACACTATTCTAAAAAAATCTTCGGACTTCGACCACCTAATGTCACCTGAAAAACTTTTTCATTTCATAACCGAAACCTGGAATTTAAATCACTCGATTACGCTGTCGTATTCCTGCAGTAAAATTTTATTTATTTAGAGCAGGCTTGACTTCCTCTCCGCTCTGTTCTTTTTGTGGAAAAGAGTAAACTGTAGAACACTTTTTCTCATGTAGAAAGTTTTCATCATTAAGAAAAGTATCACTACAAATTATGTAGCTTTGACAGTGGCAAATATATTATACTTATGTACACATACCCTAGGGCACAGCCACGGGACAGTGTGCGACGCCGGGCAAGGTTTTATTGTACAGTCGAAGAAACTTACTCAATAACCTGAATTCCAAAAGGTTTTTGTTTAACCAATGCAGAGTAGTGAATATTTTCTTTGATATCAATCATTTATTGCTCCTTCAGTATGAACTAATTCAACGAAATTTTTTGCCTGGCATAATTTACAAAATATTATTTTTCTATTTATATTTTCGCCAGTATATATCTATATATAAATATATATATATATATATATATATATATATATATATTGAAATAACTTGAAGATAGCACATAAGAAAAGGATCGTATTTACTAACGTTTCGGCCGTGGCACGGCCTTCGTCAGAGTAAGTGTATAAGTCAGAGTAAGTAAGAGTAGTAAGTGTAGATATATGTATATATACATATATACATATATCTAATATATATATATATATATATATATATATATATATATATATATATATATATATATATATATATATATATATATATATATATATATATATATATATATATATATATATATATATATATATATATTTCTTTTCGCTAAGCTAACCGATTCTTGACCAATTGCCCATGGTTGGTGTTAGATACAAGTTTAGGATCTACATCTACATTTACCTCTACGTTTAGAGACGACTAGCGTCAGCCAGCGTTTCTCAGCCAGGTGTGAGACCAGGTCGAGTCTTTCCAAGATCCAGCCTCGGTGGCTTAATTCGAGGTGCAAGGGCGTGACCTGCGGCGTGGATCTGGCCTTGGCAGTGGCCGGAAGTGGGATCGCGGACGAGGCCTTCCTGGTGCTGCCTTCGTGGACCATTGACTGATTATGGTGCTCAAGAATCGTGGCCTACCGAACTGAGTTGAGGACGGCCGAGTATTCCGCAACGGTGCTACACATGGTCGCACATCCGTGTGTGCCATACTGAGTGACCATGCACCCTCCTCCGTGCCACTTCTGCCCTTACGCATGCGACCGACACGCCACAATGGTGGACAGCGCTCCGAACAGTGAGGCAGTGTTTTTTTACTAACCTTAGCAGGCATATATACTATACGCGCTCGACAGGGTTGTACAGGAACATACCTGAAGTCTGGACAGGGTAGGACTGCCTGCTACGCGTGCTTGCCATTACCCTGTACACATAGTTTGTAAGTTTATTGCTTTTCTATCTCCTCTTCAACAACGCCCTTCATAGAGTTTTCCCCTTTAACTTTAAAGCGTTCTTGCTGTCCTTCGCGACCCACGTGATGAACGTCCCTAACCATCACAGCAGGTATGTCTCACATCTGGCACACCGCACCTTACACAACAGCAGTTACGTTGGGGTGCCCACGTCCCGAAGGATCATATGGGCTTCGCGTCACATGGTCCTCGAAGGCAATTAAATGGCTGACACCACCGCCTGCGCGCTCACTCTCCTGGTAACCCCATGAGACCTTTTCGAAAAGAACTTTAAGCTTAATTCTACCCTTACATTTCGAGAAATCACTGAATTCTACCGATCCAATCATTCGGTTTGTCCTAAACCTTGTAAGGGCCTTGCAAAGGTGGAGGAGCATTTACTCCTCTGCCTTTACAATAAACCAGTGCTGTGCCAGACAGGTTTCGAATATCTCAATACTGTCTGTACAGGACAACGCCCGGCCTGTGCCGATACGTCTTTGGACATCTTTCACAATGTGTGGGCATGTAATTCAACCCCTCGCCTCACCCCAAAACCGAGTCACATCATGGAGAACTGGGAGGCAGCCCTGCTTGGTTGCTCTGACCTCGTGAGCCAGAAGGCCATGGTCAACCAAGCCCGAGCCACGTTGGACATCAATGAAGTTCTGCGATGAGGAGCCCACGTAGCGTTTGCGAGGAGTGGCTCGCACCGGGGCACTTCCCGCATACTCCCAGTATATAGGCAGAATAAATTTTTTTCTTCCCCTCTTCTCACTCGCCATCTGAAGTTTCCGCCATGAGATACTATTTGTTCGATTGTTTCAAAATTTTAATAACTGTGCCTCTCTCGATAGTTTACAAGCATGTAGATGCAGCGAGAGAAACGTCGTGGTGTTTCATTGACGGCGCGCTGGTGTGAAGTTAAGGCCACGTTACTGAATGTGCGCAGCCGATGCCGTCAATGCACATCGATCACCGTCGTGGCTCTGGTGCTACAAACACTTGGATTTGTGAGCATGCTACACAACGACCCCATGGCGATCAACTGCTGCGCAATGGTGAAGTACTGCTTTATGCTCAAGTGTAGTTTCTCCGCCCATGAAAATGGTCTTAGCTTTCAGAAAATCCTAAACAGAAGCGCACACCTCTTCTTTAACTTGGGACATTTTATCTGCAGTGGAACGATAGTGAGGGTAACCAAGCGTTTATAAGTGAGAAACGGTGATTTCTTCCACTCGGGAAATTGGCAAACAACACATGAAAAAATTACTGCAGGGCAACTCTTCAAACTACTGCTTCCGCAGTGAATCGACCATTCATGGCACCTACTATAATTACAAAGCAGCATCGTATTACCAAATTGGGCGTAATTGTGCTTCGATTGCAGTTATGAATGTCGGCAGGGCGCGATCCCGTGTTGTATTGCAGGAAGAGGAGTCTTGAGGGACACGTGCTGGTGTAAGTTGATAACATGCAAGTTCCGCCTATATACTCCCCTGGCCAATGTAAATTACTACAGTTTGTTCCAGTAATGTTCGGACAGTGAGAGCAATACCACGAAGTAGTCCATAATGAGAGCGTGCAGGGCTGTCGCCCAATAACCAGAATAAAAGAAATTGCTATAGTTATCACTGATTGTATATACCACCCACAGGACCACAAGGGTTATGTGACAACCTTTAGTTTATGTACACCAAACAGAGACAGCAGGTGTCGCTCATAAATTTATGGTCAGTGGTGCTCTAGGAGCACGCTTGTCTTGATCAATAAACGACGTGTATTTGTGCGTACATCAACTTAATAAAGCGGTAGCCTCAAATGTCCTGCGCCGCTCAACTGCGCACACGAGGCTCGCTTACGCAAGGCGATTTGAAGTCCGCGTCATCAGCTCCCTGTTTAAGGGCCTTCGCGATAGGTTATTGAACGACACCTTACTAGGTGTAAGGCGCCTACGCTTGTAGTTGCATGCAATAATGACTGAAGTACTGGCCACACATTTAAACACGGTTGCAAGCTTACCAAAGTGAGTAGCTGGTGACGGGTACAGCAAAAGTCACTGTCAGCAAAGTGCTTGCTGCACACATCTGATGACGACGTGGAGCACTTTTCCTTTCTGGGTTGGGCTATCAACTTCTTCCTCAGCTTTGGGTTCTGAAGATAGTTGTTCAAGCTAATGCTCTTTTCACGGGTGCGTGTTCATATGGAGGCACAGGGCAGTATCTAGACTATCGCCCCGCCGCGGTGGTCTAGTGGCTAAGGTACTCGGCTGCTGACCCGCAGGTCATGGGTTTGAATTCCGGCTGCGGCGGCTGCATTTCCGATGCAGGCGGAAATGTTGTAGGTCATGTGCTCAGATTTGGGTGCACGTTAAAGAACCCCAGGTAATCTAAATTTCCGGAGCCCTCCACTACGGCGTCTCTCATAATCAAATGGTGGTTTTGGAACGTTAAACCCCACATATCAATCAATCAGTATTTAGACTATCAATGCGCAGCAGTCGCCGCGGAGACAAGCACCCAAATATTTGAGAAACAGAGCGCTGTACTTTTAAAGTGAGCGTTCAAAGCAGACATTCACGGTTTTTAGGACTGCGTTGGTACTCACCATACAAAAGATAACCAATTGAACTGCTTTTTTGCCGAGGTTTACTTCGATCGTGGTTTATATATGGCGCCGCGCCTCGAAAGTGCGTGAATCCTCAAACTGACGCCAAGTGCGCTTCGCAGCCCTGCCATTGGTCGCACAACAGGCCAACACGTTTCGCAGGTGATGGGATTTCTCTTGAACTGTAGGGTCTTAAATCTATCCTTTTCCCGGGCGCACAGTCTTTGCATCGTGTCTTTTCTAGCACTTATTAGTATTGCCCCTTATCTAAACGCTTTGCTGTTCCATACCAGCTTCAAAAGTCACCTTTAAATTTTTAATAAGAGCTTCTCTGAATTTCAGCCCCTAAAGCATAACCTACTGAACTTTTAAGATATATAGTACCTAAAGCTAAATTAGTATGTTCATTTGCACCAGGATCCTACTAGCATATTGATTCCTTGTGTATTAGCATGCCGGATCTGTGCAATCTTGTTCAGAGTTGCTATGTGTGTTAGCAACTTTGCATATAAGATCATTTTTGATTCGCTAAAGGAGTTCAATGGTGCTCGTTGACATTAACTGCTCGGTCTCCGTGACTTCCTTGCTCGTGCGCATAACTAAGTGGCGCGATACAACAACCCTGCTAGCTTGTTGCTCGGCAATGTTTCATGAAAAAGTTGCTCTATATATCTATGCACTTCTATGCAGTACCTCATCTGATAAAGAAGTCTCCGTGAAGCAATAGTATGCTTTTTGTGCTTGTTTCTACAAGAAAAACTGTCGTTGTCTTTAATAAGTTCTCGCCCTTTGAAGGACACCGAGTAAAAACTCTGGGGCTTCATATGTGCAGTGTCGGTGCCAAGAACGGGAGCGTATGTGGAACAAAACATTGGCTATTGTTCACAACCTCCTTGGCTCGTATATGCTACTGTTTTGTCGCAAGCCGTGTGGTCTCTGTTTGTAAGAACAATGGTTCCGCGATGCGACATTTTATAGAACTGCATTGTCGAGTTCCACCGGGGCAGGCTACTTTCTCTTCTTGTTTGTGTTGGTTAGTATGTTGATGTAGCTTCGCCGTATCAACAGATTCATTTCGTGTAACATGTCAAACAATTTCATGGTCTAAAAGCGTAATCGCTTTTTCCACTGTTTGGTTGCGTGGAATTCCAGATTTGAAGTCATCAATATAAAATTGTTCCAATCTTTATAACGTCAATATTTTGGCGGATGAGCTAATATATACCAAATTGCCTTTCGTGGAAGGAGATTCCCTCGTTACGCCGGAGTTAGAAATCTTGAGCCGTTAGAGGCATAAGGACAGGTGGCCTAGCATTTAGTTCAAAAGTAGTGCATAATAATCGATGTTACGACTTTTTCTACGTATAGCAGCACAAAATAACAAGTATAGTCGGCGAATAAGGCTGCACTTCAGTCACGATCAGTATCCGACTCGCACATCGTCTTGCAGTGTTAACAACATGACTGCGTGTAAAGGCGTTTAACGTCAACAAGTTGTTTCTTGGGCATGCATGCGCAGTTGGGCTTTCAAGTACAGTATCTCCCGTGCGTCCCAACTTGAAATAAGAACATAAAAACGCGAGTTGATTGGTTGTTTCACTTGAAACACTCCAACACATAGCTTGTCCTTGTACTTTAGGTGTGAGAGAACTTTAGTTCCACAGGTGTTCTGTCATGTTGCGATACGGCTACTCGGACATACCGTGGTTTACCAGAAGTCAGACACGCTGATAAATGAACCCAGTAGTATCAAACCTCCCGAAGCCAAGTTCATCTTGCAACGACATTATTTATCACTTTGGTTCAAACTAGGGGTTCAACCTAGCAAAAGTAGCTAGTCTATCAGCCTTTGTGAGCACCCAGTCTCGATATAGATACTGATCATTTCTGTCTATTGCGTTGAGTGCGGAGAAGATCGCTTTACAGAAAACACAGGTTGTAGCTTCAGAAGTCGATTTTCAACAGCAGTGCCACTTTGCGTGACGTTGGCTCCCGCGAGGCCAAATAACAAAGCAACTTCTCCTCTGCCTTTCCAAAATTAGTGCATCGGCGCACACAGTGCGCGATATCATTGTGACGTGTCCCCAACCAGAATATGCTTCCACCATATTTTTGAAAATTGCATGCTCTCTACATGCAGGTACTTTGCAGGTAGGTTAGCATGCTTTTGCACAATGTTCATTTGAAGAACATGCACATGTAACTGCACTATTCTAATAGAAACTGTGACCGTGCCTCTCTTTTGCAGTTCACTGTCACAAGAACCGGGCGTTCTGGCTCACTCAGGCCTCACAAACGAGGCTTCGGAAGATGCGTTCGAAAGGGCTTTCCGTTTCAACACCACATGATGGCCATGACGATGATGTAGGTAACAGCTTTACTGGCGTGGTAGAGGGCACCAGCCACAGTGGAGAGAGCATGTTCGGTTCATGCATTACCTCCTCTTGTGGCTCGAGCCAGCGAACCTGTCCAAGATGCTGAGAGAGGCCCCTCTCCATGTCCGCCACTCGGCAGCCCAGAAGACGCAAAGGGTCACAAAGGAAAGCACGCCGACATCCGTCTTAGAGACAGCGACATGCTCTGTGTCGCACGAATGGCTCTGTCCTGGCACGCCGAGTCTCGCAACGTCTGGTCGCCCACCTCCTTTTATGAACATGCTGAAGAGCGCGTGGATATTTTAGTGCGATTTCAGTGATTATTTTTCCCAGCGAAGGATAATCACGTCAACGGCGTATTAAAATGTATTGAATGACAGAAATTATTGTCAACTTACGCGATTTATTAATAATAATAACAATAATAATAACAACAACAACAACAACAACAACAATAATAATAATAATAATAATAATAATAATAATAATAATAATAATAATAATAATAATAATAATAATAATAATAATAATAATAATATTAATATGTATACATCCATAGGAAATACAAAGAAACGGGCTTGTCTAAGACTCCAGTCTCCAGGCCTGGCCGAGCCGGTTACAGTGATGTAGATACAAGGTAACCAAACTATTGTTGTTTCCTTATTAACGAACAGACAAACAATTAATACCATTACTTTTTACAGGCAGTAAATAAAAAAGAGGAACAAAGGAGGGACACAAAGCATACGTGGCATACAAGTAGACCATGTGATTTTACAGCTGAGCGAGTAATTTCTTTAATTGCCTATTTGAACTCACTGAACAAAATTCGCCAGGTAGCGCATTCAATTTTTTTTTGAATATATACACTTATACATGCTGCTCCATATCTGGTAGAGAACCGGGGTACTATAAACGGTTTATTTCTCTCAGGGGTTGACGCGTTACATATGGCACTGTCAAGTCATCACACCAATTATATCTTAGAACAACTGTCTTAATAAAGAAATCCTGGAATACACTAAAGTCCAAATCCCGAAAAATAGTACTGGCATCTATCTTACTACATTAGGCTACACTTTTTAAAATATTTTGAAGTAAACTATCAATGCGTGTTTTCCAGCGTTCTGAGCAAAATGCAAAAACTTATTCCATATCTCACTGCCTATATGCTAACGAATGAACTATCATTTTTTTTCACTTCTAGAGGCACCAAGCTTTTTATATTGAAAAGCAGACATGCCACACTTCTCAGTTTGGAAAAAATTAAATGCCATGTGATGTTGCCAAGACATACCACAATGAAAAATTACGCCTAGGTGTCTGAAAGTTTCGACATTTTACACTGCAGAACATTTGCATGGATTGCAATGTTCGGTGTGAAGAAAAATTGGTATATTTATTTTTTGTGTTTTAAAGGGCTTCGAAAGCAGATAAGTTTTGTTTTTATTTACAATTTTGAAGTATTCTTCAAACCATATTATAGCATTATGAATTTCACTCTGAAGAGCATTATTCCCCCCTTCATAACTTATGTGACATGATAATAGCACCGTATCATATGCATACTGGTACACATTGGCTCTAAGAATTCCTTACAATGTTATTATTATTATTATTATTATTATTATTATTACTAATAATAATGAAATGCACATGCGTGGAGTTACAGAATAATTGGTTCGAGTGTTCTAGAATAAATAGTGATCTAGTGCGTGCCTACAAATGGCAAGTATCGCGTCCATTAGTAGCAAAAGTGTGTAGCTCACTCAGCCTTCATGATTAATAATATATTCCCCTTCGTATTCACTTCAATGCACATGCACTGGAACCTTTCTTTACCGAACTCACTTGGGCTAAATTTCTCTAAATTATCACTTGGACTCACTGAGACCAACCCGTGAGTGAGATTGCCGCTCTATTGTCGCGTCACAAAAAGAAAAAGAAAAAAAATTACAGCATATCCACAAAGTGAATGATAATGAGTGGGGTGAAGCTTCGAAAGGTTTTATCGGTAATTGGCTGTCTATCTATCTATCTATCTATCTATCTATCTATCTATCTATCTATCTATCTATCTATCTATCTATCTATCTGTATGTTTCCCTGTCTGTGAGTCTGTCAGTCTGCCTGTCTATTTTTATCTCTGTCAGTCTGTCTGTCTGTCTGTCTGTCTGTCTGTCTGTCTGTCTGTCTGTCTGTCTGTCTGTCTGTCTGTCTGTCTGTCTGTCTATCTGTGTGTTTATCAATCTTTGTCTCTGTCTGTCTGTCTGTCTGTCTGTCTGTCTGTCTGTCTGTCTGTCTGTCTGTCTGTCTGTCTGTCTGTCTGTCTGTCCGTCTGGGGGCTCTTGTATGCTCCAGCTATCTTTGACCCTAACCACGCTAATCTCAAATTTTGGAGTCAGTCCAGAACCGAGCAAGCAGATTATTTGTTCGAGACTATACCAGCTACTCCAGCATTTCTGCCCTTCAATATAAGCTAAAACTTTCTATGCCTGCTTCCTGTCGCCGGCCGAAAGACTTGCTACTTTTGTTCGCTTTAACTCCACATTAGAACAAAAGTAATGAATAATGTTAAGACATCGTACCAAGGTTTACTTGGCTTTGAGAGGTTCGATACCGCTGGGGCCATTTCTCAGTGAACCAGAGTTGTTGCAAACCACGTACCCAAGTAGCCGTACAGCGACAAGACAGAACACCTGTGTAGTTACTAGTTTTCAAGGCCTAAAGTACAAGTGCAAGCTATGCAGTGTAGTGTTTCGGGTACAAATTTCAATTAACCTGCGTTTTATGTTCTTATTCCGAATTAGGACACAAGCGAGATACCTGCAACCCTAACTGGGCACGCACGCCTAAGAAACACCTCGTTAATCTTGCCTGCCTTGCTACTCAGCGAAGATTTCAGCGCCGCCGGCAGGAGTTCGCACTTCTCTGCGGTATTTTGGGGTTTGATGAGTGGAGTGGTTATCGTGACTGAAGTACAACCCTATTTGCTGACTATAAATGTTATTTTTATGCTGCTATGCACGGGGAGTCGTAACCTTGATTATTATGCACTAATTTTTAAGTATATGTTAGTACACCTTTCCGAATATCTCTAACGGCTAAAAAATTGTAACCCTGACGATGCCTTTTTCAAAAGAGGCAAACCACGCCCATTTATCAAGTTTCCTTATCACCGTGTTCAGCGTGTATGTGCTGCCTTGCGAAAACACGCCCCTTGATTAAAGAGTAAAGAACTACCGAGATAATCATAGAATCATAGGCCAAGCGGTGGCCTTTCTGGTCTCCTTTCCTTACATAAGTTTCTGTTTTCTCTTTCCCTTCCTGTCATCGTATTTGGATGCCGAATCGCTCAAATCTTTCCCCTGAATCGGGGCAGCCAATCACGCCCACAACAAGTTTTCATGAACTTGCGTCACTGATTGCGATAGCGCTGGAATATTTGACGCACATATAAAAATGCGGACACGCCTCATCACTTGTCAGTGGTCGACAGCTAACGCTCGGTTTACCGCAATCTGTGCCGGTGTGCATCAGTGTAACCTTACTTCATATTTACGGCCACAAGTTTGGTCTCATGATAGGTTTATTTGGCGACGTGTAGTCCATAGCTGCATTCGCCGACATCACAACCCCTTAAGAGAATATCCTTCTTTCTGTTATGGTTGTATTCCTAATTCGTTTATTCTTTTTCCCATTGTCCAATCATATGATGGCCGAGTGGCGACCTTTTTGGTCATCCTCCCTTTCCTCTGAGTTTCTGTTTGGCTTTCGATACTTCTATCAAAATTACATGCCAAATAACTCAAAACTTTCAATAAAACCTGCGAATACCCTTGCAGGCGTCATTATGGTTGCATTTGTACAATGGGAATCTAAGGGATACACCTACAAAAACGACTTGTGCTGCTGAACAACAGAAGGGAGCAGAAGCAGCCTGAAGTTTCCAAACAACTTAAAAGTAGGGCTAGTTCAAATAACTCCCTCAAAAACAAGATGTGCAAAAGTTTATTGAAAATCACGACACCACCTAATGCGACTTTAGCAAAGCCTGCTGGGACAAGGCCCACTCTGTATGAAATTTCGGCTTGCCGTAAGGTATCGTCTATGCCGTAAATCATGGCTTTCTTTAAATAGAAAGGCACCCATTGTGACCTTACTCGTCAAGCGCCGGATAAGCTGGGTAACAACTACGCACCTATTATTAATTATGTGCACAATGTTGATGCTCCATTCATCTGATAATGACGGAGAATTACGATAGTGCACTTATCAGCGAGTGGAAAGGACTAATGCTTACACTCATTACGGAATTAACACTTCAAAGGAGAACATATATGACATAGATTTGTAAGGCTCCTGCAAGGCTCTTAAATCAGGCAGCATTCTCCAATCATGAATCGTAATCTCCCAATGGCATTAAAGTGAAAGGAAAATGATAGCTGAATCTTGCCAATACTTACCTACAGAGCAGAAGCCTGCATGCTTACAATCAGGGTTGAGCAAAAATTGAAGACGACGCAAAGCCTGAAGGAAAGGAAAATGATAGGTGTAACCTTAGGAGACAAGAAGAAATAAGAGTCGGGCAGGGAACAATGCCAGCGTATGCCGGACAGAACATTGGTTATTGATCACATCCTCATAGGCAGTTTTAGCTGCTGTGTTGTAGCAAGCCATGGGTTCTCTTTTGGTAACAATGTTGACTTTGCAGGGCGGCTTTATATGAAAATTACATTTTTGAAGTTTATCGGTGCAGCCCATATTCTCTTTTTGTTGCTGTAGCTTCGCCGGATCATCAGATTCCTTTTGGTGTTCATGTCAAATATTACATGGTCTGAAAGCATAACCACTTTTTGTACTGTGTAACGAACCTGGTTTAAGAGCGTGGGATCCCAGATTCCAAGTCTTTCGAACAAGCCAGTTTTATCTTTTATAATGTAAATATTTCACACATTAGCTACTATATACCAAGTGCACTTACGTGGAAGGAGATACCCTCGTTACGTCGGGGTTCAAATGCTTGAGACGTTAGAGGTAAAAGGTCCGGTTTCCTAACATATAGTTCAAAATGAGTGCATGATTGTCAAGGTTAAGGCTTCCCGTACGTAGCAGCAAAAAATAACATATATACTCAGTGAATAAGGCTATACTTCAATCCCATCAAGCTTCCTTCTCATCGAACCCCAAAACATCGCACTTGAGCGCGAACTCCATTTTGCGGTGCTCAATGTAGGCTCAGTGACAAAGCACGTAAGCTTAACGAGTTGTTTCTTTGGCAGTCGTACGCAGTTAGCGTTTCAACTAAAGTATCTTCCGTGGGCCGCAATTTGGAATATGAAAAAAAAACGTGAATTGAATGAAAGTTGTACCCAAAACATTCCACAAAGCATAGCTTGCCATTGTACTTTAGGTTTGTGAAAACCTCTTTCCTACGGGTGTTATGTCTTGTTGCTAAACGGCTACTCGGTCAAACCTTGGTTCAACACAACTCGGGTGGGCTGTTTAAGAGCACAGTGGCATCGTACCTCCCGATAACAAGTTTACGTTTCCACGTTGTTATAACATTATTGAACGCTAAATTGGAGTATACTGGGCCCTTTATGATGCGCTCGTGGCCGTTTTGCTAGCTCCACATATACCAATTTGGTGTTACGCGACGTCAATGGATTATGAAATATATGACTGGGACAAACATAATAATCCTGACACGTGTGTCATATAAGAACATGAGAACATACCACGCTCATAGCGTGCTCGCGGCCGTTTCATTAGCTCCACATATACTAAACTTGGTATCAAATGACGTGAATAGATGACGAAGGTACTCGACCTATCTAGGCATAATATTCATGACACGGAAGTCACGTACGGCCTCACATATCTCCACCTCGTAACGTCGCGCTGATTTTAAAGTGACATATCAACATTTCTGATTCGTGCTTCGCATATCACCGATTCCCACTGTACGTGGGTTCTGGGAATTTTTCGTGGCTGAGTTTCTGAAAGTAATACTCGCCTTATGAAAATAAACGTGGAAAATTCATCGGCTGTTATCATTACAGATACTATGTCTCTTTGTGCTGCGCTTTCGGTTGGTGCTGACTAGCACATAATAAAGGCGTTTCGTGCACCAACACCCCCCCCCCCCCGCCCCTATTTTAGGAAACTTAGAATAGTGTGGGTGTCGTGCCGTAAAGGGTTGCTCTTAAACGAAATAGCCGATTCTTTAATGAAGTCAGCAATAAGTGGGCCAATTTTACCATGTTTTCCAGCATCCGCCTATGTAACGGCTGCACGATTTCGCAGGCGTACAGGTATAGAAAGCTCCGCAGGTACATCGCTCACAATTTCGACTGAATATCGGCACTCATTATATCGCTGGCGCCGATTCTCTTGTGACACACGTAAACTGGAAGTCGCGATTCTCTGGCTTCTGTAGGGTGCCCAAAATAAATTTATACCAACACACCGCTGGTCAGGCTCTTTCTCCAATGTGCGCTTTCTGTGAAAAGCCAGAAACTATGAATCATTAAATTTGTGACATGTAGGCGATTTACTACAGCTCGTAGAGCCGAGAAAATCCATTACGTGCTATTGGAATGCATTTATCCATGACCGTGATTCTATTTTTCAGAGCTTCTATTTCTGGGTTTGCCAGTGCGAATGTTTGCGAGGCAGTGCAGAACTATCTGAATGAAACGAAAGGACTAAAAACCAATATTATTCGTCTGTGTTGACACACGCTAAATTCCTTTGTTTTTTTCTTCTTTTTTAAAGGTTGTTTTGATCTAGGTTATTATTTATTGCTAATACAAAAACTTTATAGTAAGTACAGATCAGTGATCATCAAAACTTCATTAAAAATTTGTAACGTTTTCAATTTCAAAGTTACTTTACTCTAATAAAGAATAATACTTTTCAAGACCGCTCAATTATAGGCCGATACCCCACAGTGGGTACGAGCCACAAGTTAAGGGCAACAAGAACAAAATATTGACAAAAATATTGCTAATTTAGTTTTTTTTCAGGGTCTTTAGTTCGATTCTTATTAATTCCTGGTTGCATGTCTCACCTAATACACACCACTAATTCCCAAATGTAACTCCGGAACTTTACCTCTTTACACACACTTCGAAACGCCTTGTGCCTATAGTATCCCCATAACTGTCTGTATCATTGTAGCGTTCCCTTTTCTTTTTGCCGCAGAGATACTTTTCTTGTACCGCCACATACCAGTCTATCCTCATTTATTCATACTTAGAGCTTTTTGTTATGATTTACTGTTGGTACTTGTAGGCCTCTTATTCATCAATGAGATCACTGAATACCATAAAGACATTGCGAGAATACAAACTTTAAACGCGCTATAGGCAGAGAACGATAGAAAAAAAAAACGCTTTTCTGCGCAGCACTTTCAGACAGGGCAAGCATTGATTACGTGCAACTTGAAGAGAAATTAATAAATAAATGTGACAAAACACAACGCAACAACATTATGGGTTTACCTGTCGTTTACACAATAATGTAGACGCACGCTGTTTCATTTAAAACTTCACGTTTATTCGTTCTTGTTCTTAGGTCAGAATTCTAAACGTATTCACACCGCAAACCTTTCAAAACTCTTCCCCATATTCAACCAAAACGTATTAGCGCAGCACGATGCTTGGAATTTTAAACAAATTCTCCAAAACAGCTCCTCGCCTTCTACTCTTTTCTCGACATCTCAAAAAATCACGCTACAAGCTCAGAAACAACTGCTTCACAGGCAAAGCGTCAGCCATTGGCTGATTTGAGCATGGCGTTCTCAGTTGTTGCTAGCGTGGCTGCAGACAACCGCGACTTGTTCATGCTCGTGCGCCCCAGTGCACTGAGATGGTATTCATTCAAAGAAGTATAAAACAAGAAAACTACCCAAGGTCGCGAGGCTTGCGTGACGTATTTTCATCTATCGTGCTCCATCCCTTACTGCTTTGCTTCCAGCGCTATCACAGGGACGTGAGAAGAGAGAATGCAGTTACAGCATGCGATGAGTCTTCGAGCTACGCTTGTAATAGAAGCCCATGAAAATATTTGCGGAGGTGAATTCGTGAAGCAATAAGCTTGTTTATTAAATATGTAACATGGGTATTTGAAAAAAAATTGATAGCATAGCTTTTTCAACTTCTTTATATTTCGAGAATTCACTCTTTTCCTCCTTGTTTCTCTTGCTAGCGTTCGTTCTCTCGATTTTCCTTGTTTTTCTATGTTATTTCTCGCTCTCTTCCTTCTGTTCTCTTAAAACAGCCACATAAGTTTTATATTAGCCCTTGTTTGCAGTTGCGTAAGAATGCCAACAGCACCATGGATATTAGCAACTCCAGAAGTGGTAAGCTGACATGAAGCGCTGGAGCTTGCTTTGGTGCACGCGAGGATGGTAGCCCTCAACACTGCCGCATAAATCAACTTGAGCGGATGGCGCCTAACAACAATTTACATTAAGCCGGCATGACGGCTGTATCATAGGAGTACAAATATAATGTTTATAAAATTGCATGCTGGTACTTCAACCACCATTGACGTTACACGAACGTTTGGTGTGGCTCTGTAGTATAATACTTCATTGCCACAAAGAATGCTATAGGTTCGTTGAATGCTATAGGCACAGTGAACTCGGTTTTTTGTTTTATTTCAGTGACGCCTTGATTTAAAATTTCCAGAAATATTAAGGACATTAGCAGAATTATGGCACTTGGCGTGGCTCTCGAATTGTCGCGATTCTTTGCGTTATATAGCAAAAACATTAGTCTTTCTCGGGGACCTTCTTCGGAAAAATTTGGGTGTTTCTCTATGTCTGCACATTTGTCTGTTCTCCCTTAACGATACCTGAAACGGCATTAGATGGCCAGCCCAATTCACAGTGCCCACCAATATTCCTCAAGGTTTAGCGTTCATAGTTGTGCGCTTGTCAGTAAAAAGCAAATATAGTGCATATTTGAGGCACCATAACAATCAGTCTATGTTTCGTATGTCTTGCTTTATACTGAAGGAAGAACACACAAGTCCCCCTAACGACTGTAGCGTTTATCGCGCTGCACTGACAGTGCAACGTGATGCTCAAAAAGGTGTGTTTCCAACGCTTTTCTACGATGAGCCGGGGGTGGCACCTGCCCGTCACTTTGCATTCTACACCTTATCAACTCCGAGACTGGTGCGCATCTTTCTTCGCGGGCGCGCACGCCTTCGTTTTCGAAGATAACTGTCAGAAGGCGCACATGTCTTACGTGCCTCGATGCGCTCGTTCGTCTCCGCCACACGCTCGACGCACTCTAGCGCAGCACCTCCAGAACACCATTTACCGACTTTTTTGCGCAGAGCAATAAATAAACGTTTGATTCACTCTCTCCAGACACATGACTATCGTCTTTCGACGACATTTGTAGTATAACATGTAGATTCGGGCCAATGTTTTAAACAAATGGACAAAAGAACGTGTCACAACTCTCCTGCTTATAGCTGGTATTTTAATCATGTCATACGCAGGTCGTCCGCTGTTTATCCGATACCAAAATTTATGCCTATTCAATATTAGTGAAAATATCGAGAACTCTTGAGTTTAAAGAGAACAACACGCGACAGCATAATCAAGCCCCGTGCACATCGCTTTCTCAATTTTCTATCCTCGCCTCGGTTCTCGGTGGATGCTTCAATCATGCCACAAAGAAAGGAACGTCTGTGCGTGAAACATTGGAAGTTACAAATTGTTCTAGGATGCCTACTGCAAATGGCATTGCAAAATACCCACTGTGCAATATTTCTTACTTTTACGTAACGTGGACAGACTGGCCACTATGGGCAACACGCAAACCTACAGAGCTTCTCAAAATGTCAATGCTTTTACGGTTGATTATGCATGAATAGGTTTGAGTGCTTTTATAAGTGGGCTTACAAAAAACACCTACTTCTTTGTAAATTACAGGTTTCAACGTCTGTTTGTCATCTAGGTATGCAGGTGCAGCGAAAAAGGGGCGCACCTTCTTTGTGACTTATTTCGCTTCAACAAAGAAAAAGCAACCTTATCGATTTAACCAAGCCAGCTGGAAAATCACCCCCTTAGGCAGAATAAAACCCTGGGGCCCTCGTCTATCTGGTTTGCATAGCGAGATGCTCTGAGGGCGTTCTTGCGATGTCTTCAAGCAACTGCACCGAGAGACAAACTGTGTCTGTTGGCGGACAATGTTGCTATCTTCTACTTGAATAGTGCTCCTTTCCGTGCATTTTTTCTTATTGTCCTAAACTCCTCTTCTTCTCTTGCATTTTTCATGCCTTTGCTTCTTTCCTAAGCACAGGGTAGCGAACGGTGTCTTCATCTGCTTAACCTTTTTGCCTTTCTTTTATCATTCTTTCTATATTCACGCCTCACGATATTGTACACTTCTGCAACACAGTATTGCATTGTTCAGAAGACTTCTCCCACTACGCCACATTCATGGTGTTTTTTTTTTCGAAGCAGGTTTTTGTTTTGCCTTGGCTGTGTGGTAAAGCCTACGTGCCACGAAAAATGTCTGAGTTCTGTTCTCTTCCAAGCCGACGTTTCTAAATAGGCCTAAGTATTTTTTAAATTCTTCTCAGCTTTTCGGTCATTGCACAGGCTGACAACTAATGACGCCTGCACCAATGCGAACACCTAATTTCCTGCATAAAGAGCTCTTTGAAGCGCATTTTCTCCACAATAGTTTGCCTAATTTGCCAGCTGTTCTCCTCCGCGAGCTTCGTCTCATGTGTTCAAGCACGGCTGTCTGCCGTGCTTAATATGTAATGTTACTATGTAATTCAACTTTAAACAGAATTTTCCTCCTACCGTAACCTTATCCCACTAATCTTCTTTTTCTTCTGTAATATAATAAGGTAGGATTGTCCTTTTGTCATTATAATTAGGTTTTCAAATACTGCAGCAATTTATTCTCAACACACTATCTACACTTGCCAGCTTTGTTATTATTTTCAGCTGTTATTTTAATGTATGCTCTCTACCGGTCACATGCCAATAGTTTTCTGCTTCTGTGAATGAGCCACATTATGATTACAATTTTCTGTCGCAGCACCACCAGAGCTAGCACGAGCGTTCGAATAACTTTGCTCGCACGCGCACTCGTTCCATGGGCCA
Source organism: Rhipicephalus microplus (assembly GCF_043290135.1). Classification (NCBI taxonomy): domain Eukaryota; kingdom Metazoa; phylum Arthropoda; class Arachnida; order Ixodida; family Ixodidae; genus Rhipicephalus; species Rhipicephalus microplus. The sequence goes on from NC_134700.1 coordinate 136,315,857, forward strand.
CGCAGTGCGGCTGCTCTGAGATCCAGTCACGGAATTTCCTCGGCAACAGCCAGCTTCAGCGATGTGGTGCAGTCAACCATGTTGCTCTGTCTCAAGCTTTACCAGTGTGACGCTGCGACTTCGGTCGAGGTGGCCCGTTCCCGGTTGCTGCAGGCTCGTTGCTCATCCCTGCGCTGCGAAGGGATTCTCCAGCAGCATAATGCCGAAACAGTTCACGTTCGTCGGTGTTGACAGGTACCGTGTTTCAAGTTTTGCTTGTAGGATGATGCTTAAGGTAATATATGATCGCTACGGTACACCCAAGAATACCAGTACCTATTGAGCGCTCAATAGTGATGCGGTAGCTTAGATCTGCGAAAGCCTCTGGAATACCGTAATGGAAAAGCTGGCTATGCATGCATGTTTTGCGGAACAATATACTGTCTGTTTCTTGAATTGTTACGTTTGTGACCTTTGATTTATAAACCAGTTCGCATTTTTAGAACGTACGTGCAACTATTTTAACGTATGAAGAACAATGTACAAAATATTTTTCAGTGTTCCTAGGCTGGCTTCTACTGAAAGCGATAAACACAAATACGAGTATAAGACAGGCCTCACGACGGTTTCCGATACAGTTGTAGGGTGTTATGCCTGAAACGCGAGACGCGAACGTGCCGCCCTACCCTCAGATTTTACTTCCCCGTCCGGTACGGAGGCACACGCCTGTGGTGGTCGCCCCGTGCGAACACAGCAATGCTCTCACAGTTGCCTCCGAGCAGCTGTGATGTCACGTGACAGAGCGGTACTGTAATGTCACGTGAAAGAGCGGTATGGAGGCAAGCGGTTCCATGTGGCGGACGGTCGCAACACCCGGTAAAAGGCATGGCCTCCAAGATTTTGTGCTGGCAGGAAGCTCTCAAATGAAGAGAGAGCCGCGTTCCAGGCATAGTTTTTCTAGGAGGCGTTGGGTGCTATTTTCGGCTTCGTTATTCCGACACTTGATAAATGCCCGAAGGCTGCTTTATCCAGTCGATGCAATTTTGCTTTGTAATGGCTTCACTCAAACTCTAATAATTGTAGGAGTCAAATAACCAAAAAACGACCATAAAATCATGAGAGACCGCGTAGTCGAGAGATTCGGAAATGTTTAGTTATTAGGTTTCTTTACCATGCACCTAAGTTGAAGCACACGGGCCGCAAACGTTTTGGCATCAAGCACTTTTGTCTCCATCGAAAATGCGGTGGTCGCGTCCGGGATTCGATCACTCGACCTGTGGGCCAGTAGCCGAGTGCCTTATTTACTAGATTACCATGGCTGGTAGCCTTCGAGCACTGCTAATTATGTTATTCTTGCGCGTCCGTGGTTGTGAAGGTTACTAGGTTCCAACAGCTTCACTTGCAATGAAACACTTTCTATCGAATTGCATATCCTTGCTACTCCGCGATCAACACCGCAGCGTAGAGAATATTTAGTAATGACAAAACGTACTCGGTTTTTTGGAACCATTCTACACGTCTATACAATTTCTTGCTTCATGATAGTAAGCAGTGGTATTAACCAAACTTCTTTAGGCTTCATAATTAGAATGCCATTGATCTTTAGGGTAGGCTTGTAGAGAGCACAGCATTATCGATTGCAAGGAAGGAGTAATAAAGAACACTTGTGATGGCATATTTTTTTTTGAAGAATCGAGATGTAACAAGAAATCGATGGCGACCTTGCATAATAATAACAAGGGTGTGTAAAATTCATCTAGTATACCTCACCCACAAATAAGCTGAACGACGCTAAGCGTAGTTTATTCACATAACTCTGAATGATGGTACATCACAACCAGCTTCAGCAAGGCATCTTTCATGTTTCCAGGGATTGCTAGAGCTTGTAATAAAATATATTAGAGAGATTTGTGCTTGCCCAACGGCAATACAGTTTGTTAGTGAGACGTCTGTTCTGGGCTGATCCCATCAGCCATATTTTTTTAAACGCCCCTGTATACGTGTATTGTACAACAAAACGATCACGCGTTAGCGACTTTGTTTTCCACGTTGCCAGCACAAGGAGTTCACATCTCGGCTTTCTCGCAGCCCTGCACCAAGGCGTCCGGACGTCGCTGGTTTGGAGAGGGCAGCTTTTTGCGCGAAAACTGTCTTCTTACTGAAGTTCGGCCACAGCGTAGAGACACAGCCATAGTGCAGAGCGCACACACTGTTGCGTGGACGCAGGAAGCGCCATCTCTCAGTATGAACGCATGACCATAAACCCGTCCAAGACCACGAAGGAGCCCCAGCTCCAAGAACATGCTGAAGGCACAGAGAAGCAGAGATGTGCCCCGATTAAGAGTCGAACGGTGGAAGTGCAACGAACGTTGGCGGCTACTTGGTTGTTTGAGCTCCTTGGCTAAGGCACGTTCGCTTTTTTACAGTGTGCTCGTGTGTCGGTGTTGGTGCGATCTTTTCTGCGAGTGACAATTTATGACGTATTAATTATGGGTAGACGCAAATTTAAGCAAATATTTGTCTTTGGTGTGTTTAGCGACTACAGTTCGCACTAATTTCGTATTTCAACCTATTTAACCACGCGTATAACTCAATTATTTATGGATATAAATCTCAACTTATTCGGTATTCTTTGTCTCCTGTGTATTATTAATAACATTACGACGTTTAGTATAGTATTATTATTAATATTAATAATATTGATAATAAAAATAATATAATAAAAAAGTAATAATAATAATTTAACATTATAAGAGTTCGAGCCGTTCGTGTGGTGGCAGCGTGGGCACAAGAACAGCTGCGCTGGTAGTGGGCGCACTCGCAAAAGTGTCAGCCAGTAATTGGGAGATTAGCGCGCTGCTGATGCCGACCGTGACCGCGATGGAGAGCTCCAGATGCCGGGGTGAACGGGCGCGGAGGAGGGCTCGGAACGCGCGGCTCGGAACGCCACTAGTAGCGAGGGTCGTCGAAGGTGCGGCAGAGGCTGGCCAGCCGCGATCCCGTTGTTTTTGGGCGCGGCGTCGACAAACAGCGTCGATGCCATTGTAAACAGTCCAGTCCTCAGCCTTGTTCGAACGTTCCGCACTGCGCTGCGCCAGGCTGTGTGCTGCGCGAAGGTTCAGGAGCTTAATGTCGGGCACTGGCGTTCCCGTCGGCAGCCGACACACCGTTGTGGCAGCACTCGCGCACTGCACAACTTGTTGGAGAGAGTCGTCCGCGACTGGCACTGCAGCACACAGTTTGCGGAAACGGGGCAAGTTCTCCACACTGTACACACTGGTGCGTAGACCACTGGTATAAAAGGGCTCCAAGCGGATCAGATAGTGATCCGATCTCTCAGTATCCGGCGTGCGACGCCATGAGTAGTAGCATTCGTCCGTCACGAGGGTGAGATCGAGGATCCGCGGGGCTACATGATCATGCCGAGAACCTTGATGGTGTCTACCTTGGGTACTGTACGACCTTATTTTGTGTGGAGGGTGATATTGCGTTCCGCTGGAGGTTTTCAACCTTTGGGCTAGGCACCCCGGTGTTTGGGCAAATATATCAAAAGCTCTGACTTTGCGGGTGAGCACCTGAGACCGGTATGGTAGAGGAAGGACTCGGCGGTGTTGATGGCCTCTTGCAGGGCGTACTAAATGAAGCCATCTGACCCTGTGGAGCACAATATGGTTGCATCGTCCGTATAGATGGTGTGGTTTAACCCGTCGATTTTGGAAAGTTGTTCGGACAGCCCGATTATCACAAGGTTGAAGAGCGTGGGCGAGAAAACGGATCCCCGAGGAGTACCCCGCTGTCCAAGCTCCACTTTTTCCGACACTAGGTCTCCCAAACGGAGGACGGCTATGCGTCGAGTGAAAAAATAGCCGATGAAGTAGTAAAACCGATGACCTAGGCCGTGAGCTGCGATCGCTTTAAAGATTGACGAGTGCTTTATGGTATCGAATACCTTTTCTAAATGGAGACCGAATATTGCACGAGTGTCCCCAGTGTGTCCGCCATCTAAAATTTGATGCTTTAGGAGTTAGATGGGGTCTTGAGTGGATAACCCTGGTCGGAAGCCAATCATGTGGTGCGGGATGCAGGCGTTATCTTCGAGGTATCGACCAACCCTGTTGAGGACGACGTGCTCAACCACTTTGCCCACGCACGACGTGAGAGATATTGGGCGTAGGTGATCTAGGCTCGGTGCCTTTCCTGACATGGGTATGCGAACCGTGTGAGCTAGTTTCGAGGCATCGGGTATCTTACCCTTTTTCTATATTTCGCTAATAGTGTCGGTGAGGTAAGCAACAGAGGGTTCGTCCAGGTTGCGTAGGAGCTTGTTGGTGATGCCGTCGAGCCAGGGACTCAGCGGCCACTGAGCTCATGTAGAGCTCGGCACACGTTCGCGCATATTCGCAAGTCACCTCATCCTGCAATAATTTGAGCTGCTTTTTGGGAGGCTACATCAGCTAAGCTCACCACGTGTCCAAGGCGAGTACGGGGGCTGGGGTCTCGATGAATAATTTCGTTGCGACTTCGGCTGCGGCTGCGGCTTTTTCGGCTTTGTTGTCTTGTGATACTGGGTGAGCGTCCTCTAGGGGCGTTCTTGAAAGATGTGCTCGGGTGTAGGAACGGAGCTGCATCTTGCTCGAAAGTTGAGAATGCGTGCTTTGTTTTGGGCTTGTAGAGCTGTGGGCACTTCAGCGAGCAGGTGGGGTGGTCACTGTTGCACACCAAACACTTAGGTTCACATTCGTGATCAAGAAATGGATTCAAAATGCCACACATTGGGCGTAAAGACTGAGGGGCATCTGTGCATAGGTCTTGTCTGTGGCCAAGTTTGCGGCAGCTACTACAGGGTTACGTCTTATGACGAAAGGGTATGCATCTGGTGATGCCACCCTGATAGCTCATGTAGAAAGGCACGCGCGTACCTCTGAAGGTGACTAAGATGGACGTCCGGTCAGGTTGAGGCCTAGTCTGTCTTAGTCTAATGGACTTGAGAAGATGGTTTCAGGTGTGTGTTCTATAAGAATATTACGGATGACCCCTCAGCAGGTATTCGATGGATCAGTAATGTGGGGGACAACTTCAAAGCTGCGTTCGTCCTTCTTGATAGATTTGATACGGTGGTATGCTGCGGTGCGTCCTGAGTCTGGTGTACTTATGAGCAGAATGTTGCTTATAGAGTTCATGCGGTATTGGTCATGTAGGAAGCTTGTGAGCGCTGCCGCTTTTAAGAAGGCATGTATGAGCTTCGGAAGTGGAGTGTCAGCACAGCTGAGGCGCCCACGTATTCGCAGGACTATATTGTAGTAGTCCGCTGGAAATAGAGTGGGTCTGGGGGCACTGCGACGAGTCAATAGAAGAGCTTTCGGTGACTGTTCCTGCGAATTGTTGATGGCAGGCGTCGATTTCTTCGGGAATGAAGCGAGGTTTCTGGCCCTGGCAGACACTTGACGCCAGCTGCCTTCATTTTCGTCGAGAGCTTTCGCGGAGGGAAGCTCCTCTCCCTCTGTTTCGTGGATGACCACGTTGGTAGGCGTAGCCGGTAGGCACACCGAGGTATTAGAACACTGCTAAAAAGTAAATCTTCGTGGACGCGAAATGCGAAGCACTCACTCAAAATCACTTCAGATGACGTGGTTCATTCTGTATAAAGCTTCACATTGGTTCAAGTTGCATTGAATGACTTAGGCAGTCAGAAACAGGAGTTTTGCCGGAGCGCTTGCGAAACCTGACCACTCCTGGTGGCGTCTGTGGCACGTCTCCACGTCGACGGAGCTGTACGAAAGCGTTCGCGTGAAATATTTCATAGTTATACTTCACGGTGTGCTTCATTTCGAATAGCACAAGGTAAGTTGAAGAGAGCGAAATCGTTTTCTGTTGTTTTACGGCAAGCGAGTGTTGTTCAAAAACTCGCATATAGCTTCGGACAAGCACCGCAAAAGAATCTTGGCTGACTTGGCACCAACTGAAGTGCTCCTCTTCATCAGTTTATGTCCTGGCTACGATTTCACCACTGGTGACACCAAGAATCTAGTTGCAGCCATGTGGGCATGCGTACTCGTTTTAAACCATTTGCATTATAATATATAACACCACCAGCCATTTGCAAGATGACGTGCAAGGAATGCACCAATTACAGACGCGGATTGAAAAAAAGAAACAGAGTGGTAAGCGAGAGAGTGAGGAAGTGAGGAAGAGGGCTCGAGAACAACGAGTCACGCTAGTACAGTGTCAAGAAATATACTGCCTATTGTGCTGAGTGTGGGCTAGGAGATGGCCCCGCAGCTGATGACTGCTGGCAGCGCCCGCATGGTGCACTCCTGTGCGAGGGGGTGCATTTGCGTTCAATCCTCGCACTTCGTAAGCGCTGCGAAGCCTGCAGGAGACAAGCCGCGCGAGGCCAACTATTATTTTCCTGCATTTTTGGAGTGTATTTTACATAATGCATTATTGTATAAGAACTACTCGATTGCTTTCACAGTACTGGCGCTTTGCAATACCAAATGAAGATAATTTCGTGGCAAACATTTCACCAACCGCTACTGCCTGCAAAAAAATAAAGACGCAGATCCCACGTAAATTGATAATCAAAGCTATGCAAGGTGACTTTCTTGTTATTTTTATTAAGTGTAACTTTATGAAGTGGTGCTAACTATATGCAAGAAATCGGATAGTCAAGTCTGGAACCAGCATTGGCGTTTCACGAAAATGTTGCTCTTCTTGCAGAGTATTTCGAAGACCCCAAGTTAATGGGGTGATCGTGAGGGCGCACAGACGTAGACTATTCGATAGATAGATAGATAGATAAATAGATAGATAGATAGATAGATAGATGTATAATAACATAGATAGATAGATAGATAGATGGAAAGATAGATAGATAGATAGATAGATAGATACATAGATAGATAGTTAGATAGATAGATAGATAGATAGATAGATAGATAGATAGATAGATAGATAGATAGATAGATAGATAGATAGATAGATAGATAGATAGAAGCTCAAAGTGGCTGCAGTACGCAAAGAAATTAGTTTTGAAAACCATTGACAGTAAAACCAGCAGAGTTATTTTTTAAAATGTGTTTTATTCTTGAGAGCAACAATTATCACAGAAGAACCTAAAACCTTTACGTCTTAGCCTGAATTTTATTAGGATTCGAATGAAAACAAAGAATGATGACATGCCATTGAATAATCTGACACTCGCCGGAAATGATACTCAAGACGTTGTTGGAAAGGGAGTCGGACGTTGACGCGGGAGAAAAACTGTGTGAATGAAATTCGAAAGAGTATTTTCAATTTTTAAATAAATAAAAATATTTGAAATTTTGCTTAAAGAGCGATTTTATTCCCGACACCGCTCACCTTAATACAAAAATATAATAAGATGGAGTTAATCTCAGAATGCTTTTTTCACACGACAGCCTTCTGATTCAGCCTTCTGTCTGTCGTCTTGATCCTACTTTTTCATTAAGGAAACCGTCCTGGAACCGTTAGTACGGGAAACAAGTCATCTTTTCTTTGTTCGACCGATAACTTTTTTGACACAGCGGCACAAGACACGTCTTTCTATGCATTGCCGCTTAGCTTTTAACATCTCAGGGTGTTGCAGTGTACATATGGCGCCGTCGAACTTCACAGTAGATCAGATGGCAGCTGTCACACACTGATTTTAAACGCGGCGAAGCTTCGGCAGCAACAGGATGAGAGGAATTTCGCGCGTTCGAGCACCCTTTTGACACGCAGCGCTGCTTGTGGCATCTGAGTGCAGTCATCACATGCGCGGCTACCATCTCTCGTACGGAATGCACGCGATCAGCACACTAGGCAGTATATTTCTACTCACTGTAACACTACCTTGGAAACTTGTTCGTCGAGGGACATTACTCTGTTAGCCACGCCATCCGATGGCATACCAGCGTCGCTCATGGTTGCCAGACGTTGAGGTGAAACCGACACTGCTTTAAACTGAAACTGTTTTTCTACAAGATGATAACATAATTCATCGAAATGCTGCAAACTGACTTGGTGGAACAGCATTGAATAAAACACTGTATGAATATCACGTAATAAAAGTAGTCTTCTTAGCGCATAATATATTGCGGTGAACTAGCCCTTAATGGGGCCAGGCGTCAGAAGATATCATTTCAGTAACCAGTTGGTTTTCTAAAAGCCCACCATTACAAAACACTCAGACATATTCAATCAGCAACTGAACTATCAAAAAAGTGGAAAGCTGCGTAGGTTCACGTGTTGCCATGCGGACTCTTATTGGGCACTTCGCTGATTCTAAAAAAAACTTACATGTGCTCACAAGGATAACACAAGCATAGGGTCACTGGGCTGGGGTACGTATTTGTCTGTAATAACCTCATAGTTATGGCCTGTCTTTGTTGAATTTGTTGTATGGTGGTGGATGTTTGCGTCGGTTTAGTCTGTAATGTTGTGTAATGTCGTTGTGTGTTATCCTCACCTATACCGGATGGACGCGCTTAAAGCGTGCAGGGAAAGGGCCACACTGTGAAACATGCTTTTGGAGTATACTGTAAAAGTGACGTCAATGCCGGTGCTTCCTTCACGACGCATGTCACGCAGGGACGAACTCCGAGGCCAATCGCTGCTGCTACTACCGCGTGAGGCGACGGGCCGTCCTCCGCCGTGGCTGCGGTCACTATTGCCGATAGATGGCGTCATCTGGGCTGCCGCAGGAAGGCGAAACTCACTGGTGACGAGCTGGCCGACCAGCTTTGGGCCGCCCGGCCAGCCGAAGATGCCGCCCGGGTCAAACGACTTCGAGCAGTCACCTGAGGTTCCACCATCATATTCGACAGAGAGTGGGAAGGGAGAGGGGTTCATTTCCTCTTCCCCCCCCCCTCGGTCGGTGAAAACTGCTGGCCTTCAAATAAAAAGTATTCATTCATTCGTTTATATGTGCTCCCAAACCTAAAGAAAAGCTGATGAAAGTGAAGAGACTTTTCTTGGTAGGACATGCTATCACCCAGGGCATGGAAGGATGCCGCAGGTCACCGTGACTATTAGCTTTCGCCTTAATGTCTCAAAAAACAGTGCTATAATTCAGGTTTTAACCTAGCACACCAAAGTAGCAAACCGGTTTTTCTACCAATTCAACTGCCCTCTCTTTTACTTTGTTCCATTGCTCTCCTTTTAATCTATTGCCCGTTTTACAGTCAATCCTCCGCTGTTGACGCCTTGGCGGAACAGCATGGTTATCATCAGTAGCAGGGCTGCAGCTACGGAAATGGTACAGCACAAAAGCGGGTTATCTGTTCTGCAGTACAAATATTTTGAATCGAATCAAAATGGTGTTTACCACAAAGCTCTCATTTAGTACAAGTAATTTGCTTGAACCTGTTTATATTTCTTTACATGTATATTTATGTAATATTCCCTCTAATTTTTCATTTTTTGACCAATGCCCCATACTGTGCGTGAGCCATACATTGAGGTCATCATCATCATTATCACTTGTGCCACGAGAACCACGCTATCACGTGCAGTTGTTCGAAGGCCAGCAGATCGCAAGAAGGTAGGAGGCGAGACAACGTGGCCACCCTGAGTTTCAGTCATACAAAGCTACGTCCTCTGCAACACACGCTGGATCAGCGGTTCGACGTAGGCACCCATGGTTTCCGGATTCAGAATGCATCTGGGCTACACTGCACTTTGTTCAAGGTGGCCCCTAGTTGGAGCCGACACCTGCCGGGTCACTGTTCCTTGGGTGAGAGCGGGACCCTGCAGCAGCGCTTCGACGGAAAGGTTCTCGTTCAACGGTGTTCTCCGATGACAGGTAAAGTTTTTTGCATATGGAACCAAGGATGTCGTGACGAAAGTTTAGCCATTGACAAGATTCTAGCAGCCGAATCCTGCGAAAGCGCCTATATAATGCCATCAATTAGGCTAGGAATAATGTACGTGGCAGTGGCATAGGCCGACACAACCTCTCTTGTATCGTCTCAGTGTTATCGAATTTAGCAGCTGCCAAAAAGAAAATAGGCGATCACCAAACACTTGACCAGATCGTGTGGTCTTTTGATGCTCGCTTCCATGACATATAAAAGCAAAAGGAAGGCGAGACCAGTGCACCGACATGCTGTCAAAAACACGACCTGCAATGTTTACGCCCTCCCCGGACTGGACACTGTAAGTGAGAGGAATGATTCGGTTTACATTTATTATTCGAAATGGACTATACTTTGGATTCAGATTTCTTATTTGTACTTCACAATACTGGAGTTAATTTCGGATAGTGGCGAGATCTAACTCAAATGCTCTATTTTCGAGCCTCTCACTGAAACGTCATTGGTTGATGTCCCGTATTTCATTGTCGGTTTGTTATGTGTTAGTGAAATACTCGAAAAAAAAGTCTGCTTGAACTTCGTGTGCTCAAGCTCCCTAAGAAGACATTGTATTTCATATATAATGATGAGCAACTGCGTTGAAGCTAGCAGACGCCATTGGAATATAAGACGTCACGGTTTTTTTTCATCCCTGAGTTTCAATACGGCATCACCACCCATAATTTTTTGTGCACGTTGTCTGGCTCACCAAGCGTCCCATGGTGGTAAGTTCGATGTTATTTGAATGAGCGAACAAACATTGATTAATATGAAAACACGTTTGGGCAACTGATTATTATTTTAAAACAGAACGCCCGCGTGCATTCACAGTCCGACCTTGGTTCTACAATGCAATTAACAAGTAAAAGAATATCTCTTGTGCATACAGGATGTTCTGGCAGCGATTTTGTCAACTCTGCATCTCCTGACCGGCTTGCCTCACTGCATAGCTCGTGTGGGCCCGTTGCCGGAATAAACAGTCGGCCAAATTTTGACCAGACATTGATCTGACTTTTCCATAAATGTAGCAACGCGTGCATGTTCGTTGAAGTGCTGCCATGGTGAGCCCAGCAAGAGGCGATGGAAGCAATGGCTCCGCCAGCTTGAACCTAATATCCAGAGATTCACCCCTTCTCTAAAAATATAAAAAAGTATACGCATCTTAAAAGGTATGTGAGAGAGTGAGTTGATAAACGTTTATTGCAACACATTTGTTTCTGAGAACGAAGCATGTGTGCGCGGGAAGTTTATGAGTGTAGCGTTGATGCATAAGAGAAAGTTACTTCATTGCTACCTTGCCTTGGTTTTGCAGCTCACCATTAAACCTCGGCATTCTGGTTCAACCAGTGTCCACCACCCAGTCCCCGGAATCGGTTCTGCTTTTAGGAACCAGCGCTGTCCATGGACACAGTTTCGCCAGGGCGGTGCTCCAACAGCGGAGAGCCACAGTCATAGTGGAGAGCGCACGCGCTGTGCGCTTTTCCCGGGCATGTGTGGTTCCTCTCTTTCTGCCGCCCACGAACCTGTCAAAGTGGCTGAAGAAGGCGCCACTTCAAGTCGGTACCTCATCTTTTAGACAGACAAAAGGCGTGAAGCACAGAGCGCACGGCCACGGTTCCGTGGGTTGGTGCGCGGCAGTCTGCGGCACGTGGGTGCCTGGTGATAATTGCACATTTGTATATAGTGATGTAAATAGCTTCTTGTATTTCGTATAAAAATATCATCATATGCTATATTGTTTTCATTATGTCTTCAGATTCTTTTTTTACATTGCAATAGTTTTTAATAATACGATAATGTTTTCTTGATTTGAATGAATTGCTTCAATTAGCAATTACGCAGGCAATTATCGACAAAAATATGACACTGCAGTGTCATTTGTCTTATCTCGGGACAGTTTTTTTTTGTCTGTCAGTCTGCAACAAAATTACGTAGTTAAGCTCTGCTTGCGTTGGAGCTACTCTTTCCGACGGTCTTGAAAGAGGACTTTGCGATAACTATTAGGTACACATGAGACGTTTTTAAATGAAATCCAGCAACATAAATCAGGTGAAAGTTTATGGAAAGGTAAAACACCAGAAATATCTTCAACTTCTCGAACTGTAATAATCTAAACAGGGCAGTTCGATGTAGTAACATTACCTCAAAAGTACCGCGTCTAATGAATAATGAGCCATATACTCCAACTATTCCGAACTGATCCACAATCACCAAACCAGCACTTTCCTTATAACTGTGACCAAGTAAACCCCCATGGTTTACCTCAATCTGTTTCAATTGTGTCGTAGATGCTTTACTATCGCGTTCGCGCTCAGCGAGTAGGCTTTCTGGGGTGGGTCGGCGCCTACTGAAATACATGATGTTCAATGACAAGACTCATTTTTAAAGACTGAGACGCTGACTTTTCTACCTACTTTTGCTTCTTAATGATTTCTTTCTAGTTTAGTGCGACAGTATAATCTCCTCCGTCCGTATGCCCCAACAAGGTATACTTGAAAGGAAGTACCTATTAAATGAAGATATTGAGCATCTACATAGTTCTTGAAGAAGAAGGAGGAGCGTGAAGAAGAAAGGCTTGGCATGAAACGAACAGAAACACTTTTGAAGGCTTTCTGCAGATGTCAAGAAGAATAAAACACTGACGAGTGTCGGGAATAGTGCGTCTTTCGAGAATAGTGGCAAAAAAGACCACTTGTTGTTCATGGCTTGTAATCACAATTACGCTCTAGCGATAAAGCACGGCCCCGAGGAAAGCTCAAGGATGACGTTCATTTTGTCTCAAAGTATTCCTACGCTGCACATTTGAACCATTTTAGACTTATTTTACAAGCTAATTCATGCCAATATGAATAGTTCTAATTTATATAAGCCAAATGCAAGTTTAGTTCACAATACTGACGTATTAAGCTATAGAGATCTACACCACATTATAGATATGCGGTATTAAGAAAAAAAGGAACAGACTGGAGTGGAGGTGTTTTACCCCTTGCGAACGTATTCTCAGTACGAATAAAATGCATTTTTCTCAGTTCAACATAAAGTGCATTAGGATATTTTAGAGAAAAAACACCTGAAATGTATGCCACTGTTCTGGATAACTTTACCAATAAATACATGATTTCACGCCAGCAAAAGTGGTAGATCTTTTCTAGTGGTTCGAATGGTGCAACTGATAAAAGCATCATGAAACAACGTTAAATTGTGAAACTTCACAGCATAATATTAGAGTAAATCATAATGATTTGGGTGAAGCACCTTTTTGTCCATCTGGCTGTCTGTCTATTTGTCTGTTTGTCCATTCGTTCGTTCATCCGTTCATCCATTCTTCTGTCTGCCTCTTTTTCCATGCGCTCCTATCACGTTACAGAGAGGGAGATAACAAAACATTTATTTGCGATCAAGGAATGAATGTCGGTGAGTGGGATTATTAGTCCGGGATCCCATTTGCACGGGCCGCTCTCCTAGCTCATTTCACAAAGCCTCTAGGGTCTTCGATCGGGGCTGGACAGAGCTAGCTCGAACCCTACAGTGTTGTGTTGTGCTCTGGGTTGTAGAGGTGGATTGTTGAGCATTCCCATACCATGTGGTACAGGGTGGCTGTTTTATTGACGCAGAACCTGCAGTATGGTGCGTATGTGTCTGGATCTATCTTAGACAGTATGTATGGACTGGGATAAGACAAGGTCTGCAGGCGACGCCATGCTACCTGAGATTCTTTACTGAGCTTTGGCCCCGGTGGCGGAAGTTTCCGTCTTGCGAGTCATTGATGTTCTGGAATATATGTGTATGTTAGGACCAGGTCCATACGCATAGACGATGGTTGGTGCTTTATGCCGGGGTCGGAGGTCGGGAAAAGTAGTTGTCGGGCCTAGGCATGGGCGAGCTCATTGCCTCTAACTCCGCAGTGGCCGGGTATCCATATGAGATGTTTTGTGTAAGAAGTCGATGCGCAATGGGGCAACGTAGCCTTTACAACTATTTTGGTATGGTTGTTTTGAATCGGCTACAACGAAGCTGGACCTGAGGTTTAGTAGGGTGAGGGCAATTCCTGCTTCTTCCATACAATCGATACCTGATCGGGTCCCGGGGTGGCACATGAGGAAAGCTACCACCCTGGGACTTGATCAGGTATCGATAGGACTCCTTTTTAACCTGAACAATGACATGACTAAGTTGCTAGCGGATATCACGCTACAGCACGCACCGAAACTATTATTGCCCTCTAGGAATATTTCCAAAGATATAGACACACAACGCCATCTATCGAGCAACTCATAAACTAAAGGTGGCTAGATACATATTAGATACTACATGCTACATACGAACGGAGGAGGAAACTATCCACACCCTGAGCATAGTTGTTAATGGGGGCTACGTTTTGCCAAATTGAAAAATTTGAAACGCCCGTGGCGACCGAAAAGTTGAATGGCCCCATGGTGAATTTTCGGTGATTTTCGTTATACGTCTGCCCTGAGTTATCCCTTCTACACTCAGTGTCTTCGAAACGAATGGGCAACGTCATTATTTCAATTTTGTCGTAGCTTTAGACCCTCATTTAGAAGGCGTACTTTGCGCGCTATTCGGTACGTATTTTTTGTTTCTAAAATAACTTCTATACTTGAGGCACTAGCGTACAGTGCGTCCCACAGCAACATGTTAGCAATATTTACGTCAACGGGGTGCTTCACGTAGTGGGGGTATAGGAATTCTTAGCTACTCTAGAAGTTCTTAGCTACTTAAAAGTTTTGATGTTGAAGTGGCTAGCTGCTTGCTAGGCCTCGTGTTCCGACCACAGCTCTGTCTTCAATAGTTTGTCGACTTCTTCATTGTGGTAGTACTTCGTGATTTGGTGTGTGGACACTAATTCTTTAACACAGTTTTCGGGCCGGCTAAACAAAAAAAGTTGGCTTCTTTTCGTAGCCTTCAAAAACTGCAGTGAGGAGAATGGGTTGCACAAGCATGACTTCAGAGAAAGGAGGTTATGGTCATCATCATATTAAGCAGTATTTTCTAACCTATATGTGGTTTTGTGAATATTTTTTTGAATATCGGACCCATTATTCCTCTGCAACGAGATTATAGATCCGTAGGCAGGATATGCATGGCGTTACCCTCTTGTTGGGGTGGCTGCATCACCCTGTACTCGATACAAATTAAACCGCCACAAACGTTTGTTATGAGGCGCTATCCTTCAGGGACGCTGCTGGCGCATGGACGCCTTTTCACAGACGAACGGGTGCCGCTGTAAGGAGCTTCGCCTGGTTTGCAACTGCTAAGGACGTCCCTGATCGTTCTACTTCAGGGGCGTCCGTCAGTACTAGTCATGGTGCCCGTTTTGTCTTGGACGCCTTCGAAGGCGCTTGTCTTCGACGTTGTTGTCACTACGGGGACTAGCGCCGAGACCGTCGTTTATGCGACGGCCTCAATAGTCGGCCTCTCAGAGGTATACTTCGTGCAGCATCAGGGATCTCGAAACTTCCAAGTCACCGTGAAGAGCATGGCCTCCGTGTCCTTAATCGTCAATGCTGGCTGCCTGATGATTGGCGGCGAGCGTGTTCAAGTCGTTCCCGTTGGCCCATGAGTGACCAACGTCGCCTGCCTGTCCCTGCCATTGTTCGTCTCAAACGAAGGTCTCGTCCAAGCATTATCCACATATGGCAAGGTGCTCACTGTCACCAGTGGTTTGATGAGCGGGCGACGTGGCGTACTCACTGGAACGCGGTATGTTCGAATGCAAATGAACGCCTCTAATCCTGTGCCGAACTACCTGCGCATCTCCGGTCACCGTGCTACGTTTGACTACCGTGGTCTCCAGCGTGTATGTCGAAGATGCGGCTCAGGGGACCATCTACGAGCCCAGTGCACAACACCGTATTGTGGTCGCTGCGGTGTGCATGGTCACGTTAGTGAAGGATGTGACCGCCCGTGTCGACGCTGCGGGGATGGCCACCCAACTGTGGTCTGCCCTGTCCGCCGCTCTTACTCAGACGCTGCCGCTGGTGCCTTCCCACCACTAACACCGGTAACGGAATCAACTACCGACACAGGGGACGCGGAGGAGGTCACCGACGCTGTGCTGGCCTCACCCCTACAAGTTCCTTCAAACGAAGCGCACAACAAAAGCGCGACTGTCTATGCGACGCTTGGCGCGTTGGCCTCCCCGCTGGTGCAGGAACTGTGCACTTCGAAAGATGCAACGCACTGCCCTGAAAACGGCGTCGGCGTCTCTACTCTGACGCCACTTGATGTTCAGTGCGCAAATGACCCCAGTTCTCAGGCTGCTGCTGTTGCAGTTGACCCTATGATCACTGTTATTTCGGAAAACAGTGGCGAAAATACCACAGACTCTACTTTTGCAGCCGCTCCGACCATTTCGACATCGCGTCGTACACGTAAAAAATCGCCCACACAAAGGGTACCTACACCGACCCGCCGAGATGTGGACAGTGCTACCAGCATCAAGGATGTGAATCCAAGCTTGCCGGCGGCTCAGTCCCTACCTCCTCAGGGCACGTCTTCGGAAGACGGCTTCAGCCTGAGACTGGATAGTAGCATCGGATTGTTTAGCCTTGCCGATTTTGACGTCGAAATGGGAGCTCCACGTGAAACAAAGCGAGGGCACACTTCCAGCTCTTGCTCCGATGAACGCAGTGATGGCCGTGGTAAATCCCAACGGTCCAAAAAACCTCGACCCTCTTCTGTAGGGTCGAACAGTGCGTTGTAGTTTGCTTGAGCAAGTGTCCCCTGGACACTTTCCAGGACACCATCTAGAACTATGCGTCCAGGTTAGTCTTTACTTTTTATTATGGCTACTACACTGCATATTATTTCATTGAACGTTCAGGGTTTTCGCAGTCCGGCAAAGCAGGCTAAAGTGATAAGTGTCGCCCGCGCTGCTAATTGTATGTTTTGTGCCTCCAGGAAACCGATTTCTTCTCACTATCCGACGTGCTTGCTTTTAAACGAAAGTTCAATATTGATTCTTATTTCTCTTTCCCTATATATCGTTTTACGGGAGTAGGTATTATTATTTTTAATCGAGCTCTATTACGGGATCATCATGCTTTTTATGATGGCGTTAGCAGGGTTTTGGCTTTAGACTGTAGCTACTTTTCTTTCAGATCAAGGATACTGTGTATGTATGGGCCAGCGCAAGCTGGACAGTCTCATGACTTTTTTAGAGACCTGGATGTGTTATTTTTTGACGGTCGTGATGTCATTCTGATTGGCGACTTCAACTGCGTTCTAAATACGCGAACCGATCCACAAGGTCTTGGCTGGGGCCGGTCTGCTTTGAATTCACACGAGCTGCGTCGCCTTCTCCACCACTTTTCATTACTAGACGCGCACAATGTAGTGCACGGAAATACCTTTGTTTGGACAAGGCGACGTGGGCGATCCTCCAGCAGGTTCGACCGGGCTTTTATCCCACGAGCGTTAGAGGCGTTTTTCTCTGATTTATGCGCTCCGTACTTCCCACCTTCTACTGTGGACGTATCTGATCATCGGCCTATTGTCTTAAAGCTCGAAGTTCATTTTTTTTTTCGGAAAAACCATGGCGTCTTGTTGTTCGCGTCCTGCAGGACGCGCGCTCAAGATCACATTTGTGACGCGCAATACGTGTGTCGCTCACGGCGTCTGGTCCCGAAGATTGGGATGCGCTTAAAACACAGTGGCGCCTGGGCTGCGCAGTAGAGGGGCGTTCGCTTAGTCGACGCGTTTCTGAAGAGCTTGCTGATACTGCGATGAAGTTACGAATTGCTTTGCGCGCCGAGACGCCTTCTCCTTTGATGCGAGCGTGGCAGCGTGAACTGCGTGAACGCTTTCAACGCTTGACTGCTGCTTCGTCCCTGGCGGCAGCAGCATGGCGCTGTAGACACAACCCATGTGCACATCCTGAGGTGCTGCGCTACGCGAGACATTCACTTTTTGGGCAATCAGAGCCATCTGTCTCTATGACAGCACAAATACCACCTGCGCAGCGGCTTCCTACACGTGATCGATCTGTTTTCTTGGGGCATTTTGAAGCAATGTTGTGTTCGGCCATGCGGACTAACTGTGATGAAACACCGCCAATGCTTAGAAATTTGCCCCGTATTCCTCAAGAAGCTGCGGATTGCCTGCACATCCCTCCGTCGGCTGAAGAGGTAAAGGCGGCACTGAAATCTATGAAACGTGGAATGGCCCCAGGTCCAGACGGTTTTCCTGTTGAGTTTTACTTGACATTTTGGGATGAGATTGGTGCTACCTTTACCGCGGTAATCCGGCGATGCAAAGAGGACGGTGTTTTTCCATCAAATTTTGGAGATGGACGCATTGTGCTTATTCCAAAGGGTGATGCTTCCTCTGTTAATCCTGAAGATTGGAGACCTATCACGCTCCTCAACGTTGACTATAAGATATTCGCGGCGGTAGTCGTTTAACGTTTGAGGGGTCTGTTGAACACCTTGGTAGGTCATCACCAGACTTCGTCAGTGCTTGGATGATAAATACATAGCTTGTCATCTACCACACGGGATATCATAGCCTATACTCTGTCACAATCTGCGCGTGGTATCCTTGTGTCTTTGGATAAGGAAAAAGCGTTTGACCGACTAGAGCACGCGTATATCCTTATTGTGCTCACAGCCTTCGGCTTTACTGATTCGTTTGTGGAAATGATTAAAAACACATACACTGGCCTCAAAAGCACACTAGTTCTGGACGGCTGGGAAAGTGCCGCCTTTTCCATAACACGTGGGGTCCGTTAGGGATGTCCATTGTCTGCTGTGCTATTTGTCCTCAGCCTTGAGCCATACTTGCGTGCTCTTGACGCGGATTCACGTGTCCGGGGTCTTGCGCTTCCTGGTAGCGCTGTCGTGAAAGTCACAGCTTTCTCTGATGATATAACTTTGTACCTTTCAGATGAAGATAGCCTTTTACGCAGCCTGCGTGTATTTTGCCAGTATGGCGACATTTCAGGTGCGGCGTTGAACATCTCCAAATCGCGGTATTTCTTCATTGGCTCTCCAAACTCCAGGCTTAGCGCCGGTTTTCCCATTCAGCCAGCCGCGTCCCTTCGTATTTTAGGTTTTTTATACAACCACTACGGCATTTGCGAATCTGTTTGGTTGAACGCTCTCGAAGAAGTAAGACTGAAAATTCAAGATGCATGGGATTTGGACTTCCCACTTCTTGAGCGGAGGTACCTAGCGCAGACTGTATTTAGCGGTCGCATTTGGTACCTTTCTCACGTCATGCAACCATCTTTACGTATTGTGCGATCACTGCAGTCTGCTTTGTGTTCCTTTTTTTGGTCAGGCGGCACTGAGTTGGTCTCTCGCGCGGCACTGGGACAGGAGCGTTCTCACGGAGGCTTTGCTCTCACTTCAGTGTCCATACGCTGTCGGCTGCTGGCACTGCACTTCCTTTAGCGCCTATTGCAAGGGGAGGAATCTCCCGCACGAACGCTTGCATATTACTTTCTGGGTACTCACATTCGGCAATTGATGCCTAATGTGCAACTTAACAGGGACCGCAGTCAATAACACTTCCTGCGTTTTATGCAACAACTGTTGCATTTTTTCGCCATGCCAAGTCGAGCTGTCCTGGCATAGATGTTTTGCACAACCACATAGTTGAGACAACTGCTGCTTTGTTGCTTCCGTTGGTCCCGCCAGCCCGCCGTGCTCACTCTAGACGGGTGTCTTGGAGCACCTTAACGGCTTCTTTTCTGCCTGGACACCTTCGGGACTTCATGTGGCGCCTTGTATGCGGTGTGCTTCCCACTCTCGACCACCTCGAAAGGTAGAGAATAGTCCAGTCAGTAACATGTCCGAACTGCTCCCTTCGGCAAACAAATCAGCATTTTCTGAAGCATCGTTTCATTGCTCACGTTTTTTGGAGAGCCGTACATGCCGGATTTCACTGCCTCAGAGTAACTCGCTTCGTTTCTTCTGGGCGTTTTTTGCGAGGCCACTTTGCTTGTCTTCTCATTGTTGCCGGCTGTTTCTGCCTCTGGCGCAACTGCTGCGAGGCTGTTGCAGCGGGTCGCTGCCACCGCGCGCTCTACCCGGTCCTAGAACGATTGTACTCGGAGATGCTGTCTGTTTTATTGGAGGAGCTCTTGTTCCTCGGTGAAGAGAAATTTCTTCGGCACTGGTCTTGCCCTTTTGTGTCGGTCTATGACGGACGAGTGAAACTTCTCTTTCGGCCGGCCTGGTATTGGTAGGCTGATCTGTCAATGCGCCAACAGAAATGGCATGCCTGCATGTAAATATGCAAAATGTACATACTTATATTTTATTTGTGTCTCTTGTTTACATTGAAGTATTTTTTGTGGTTGTGTTTGTGTGAACCATCGAACGTACATGTTCTTTCATCGTCATCTGATGTCGATGTTCTTGTAAATGACGTCTGTTTTGTCATTATTGTTAGAGTATGTCTAAGAAGGAAATGTTCTGTTGAGTGTTATTGACGTTTGTGGAAATAAATTTTTTAAACAAATCATAATAATTAGGGTATCCTTCTGTCTGTCTCGCTGTCTCTCTGTTTATCTGTTTGTCTATCCGTCCGTTCATCCGCCATCCATTCTTCTGTCTGCCTCTTTTTCCATGCACTCGTATAACGTTACAGAGACGGAGATAATAAAACATTTACATGCGACCGAGGAAGAAATGTCGGTGTGTGGGATCCTTAATTTGGGATCCAATTTTTACGGGCCGCTCGCTTCGCTCGTTTGCAAGGGCCTCTTGGGTCTTCGATCAGAGCTGGACATAGCTACCTCCAACCCTACAGTGTTGTTTTGTGCTCTGGGTTGTAGAGGTGGATTGTTGGGCATTCCCATACCTTGTGGTACAGGGTGGCTGCTTTATTGACGGGGAATCTGCACAATGGTGCATATGTGTCTGGTCTATCTTAGACAGTATGTATGGACTGAGATAAGACGAGGTCGGCAGGCGACGCCATGCTACCTGAGATTCTTTACTGAGCTTTGACTCCGGGAGTGGAAGTTTTCTTCTTTCGAGTTTTTGATGTTCTAGAATATCTGTGCTTGTTAGGAGCGGGTCCATACGCATAGACGATGGTGGGTGCGTTGCCTCTAACTCCGCAGTGGCAGGGTATCCATATAAGTTGTTCTGTGTAAGAAGTCGATGCGCATTGGGCAATGTAGCCTTTACAAAATTTTTGTATGTTTGTTTTGAATCTGCTAGAACGAAGCTGGACCTGAGGTTTCGTAGGGTGAGGGCAATACCTGCTTCTTCCGTACTATCGATAACTGATCGGGTCCCGGGGTGGTACATGAGGAAATCTACCACCCCGGGACTTGATCAGGTATTGATAGGGCTTTTTTCTAACCTGAGCAATGACAATGCCAAGTTTCTACTGGATATCACGCTACAGCACGCACTGAAACTATTAATGTCCTGTAGCGACATTTCCAAAGACATAGACACACAACGTTATCTATCGAGCAACTCATAAACTAAAGGTGGCTAAATACACATTAGATACTACATACTACATACGAACGGAGGAGGAATCTACCCACACCCTAAGCGTAGTTGTCAATGGGGGCTACGTTTTGCCAAATTAAAAAATTTGAAATGCCCGTGGCGACCGAAATTTACGAATGGCTACATGGTGAATTTTCGGTAATTTTTGTTATACGTCTGCCCTGAGTTATCCCTTCTACACTCAGTGTCTTCGAAACGAATGGGCAACGTCATTATTTCAATTTTGTCGTAGCTTTAGACCGTCATTTAGAAGGCGCAGTTTGCGCGCTATTCGGTACGTATTTTTTGTTTCTAAAATAACTTCTATCCTTGAGACACTAGCGTACAGTGCGTCCGCCAGCAACCTGTTAGCAATATTTTCGTGAACGGGGTGCTTCACGTAGTGGGGGTATAGGAATTCTGAGCTACTCTAGGAGTTCTTAGCTACTTAAATGTTTTGATAATGAAGTGGCTAGCTGCTTGTTAGGCCTCGTGTTCCGACAACAGCTTTGTCTTCAATAGTTTGTCGACTTCTTCAATGTGTTAGTACTTTGTGATTTGGTGTGTAGACCCTAATTTTTAACACAGTTTTGGGGCCGGCTAAAAGAGTTCGGCTTCTTTTGGTAGACTTCAAAAACTGCAGTGAGGAGAGTGAGTTGCACAAGCATGACTGCAGAGAAAGCGGGTTATGGTCATCATTATGTTTAAGCAGTATTTTCTGACTTAATTATGTTGATTTGTAATTATAATTTATTGAAGAGACCCGTTATTCCGCTGCAACGAGATTCTAGATCTGCAGGCAGGATACGATTGGCGTCCCCCTGTTGTTGTAGCGGCTGCATTGCCCTGTATTCGATACAAATTAAACCGTCACAAACTTCTGTTATGAGGCGCTATCCTTCAGGGACGCTGCTGGCGCATGGACGCCGTTTTACAGAGCTCTTATGGTGAACCGGTTGAAATGACTGCAAGCCCAGTCAGCCTTCTAATGGTGAAGTGAATAATGCGACTGCATTGACAGCCTCAATATAGTTCGGGGCTATAGACGGTATTGTGCTCCAGGCGCCTATACATATTTAGCAATTTTTCTTACAAACCTCCAAACAGATATGTTGAGTGGCCACTTTCTGGCAAAATATAAATCAAAATGGCAAATTTCGGTGACTCTTCGCTCGCCGTTTTGAGAATTTCACTGAAAACTCATTGGCAACCCTGACCCTAAAGAGCATCGCCAGTGAAAAATTTGCACAGAATATCCACGCAGTAAATACTGATGATTCGGGCGAAGCATACGTTCATCCACCTGTATGTCTGTCCGTTGGTCTGTTTGTCGGTGAAGGACGAAGAGGCGGACGCTTCACTCCACTCACCAACTCTGTGTGTATGCTGCTAATTTTTATACAAAAGCCACCAGCGCCTTCTCGTGATATATTCAAGAACATTCACACATGAAGCCAAGACAAGTGATGTAGATCGAATAAATGCAAAAAACATGAAAAACATTATACATGTATACGTTTTCATAGTGCCAATCATTTTTAATAGTCACCCGACACAGGTGGAGTTTTCAAGACCGGTGAGTTGAGAAAGCCAGTCCAGCCTTCGAAAAAAGTGATCACTCGTACGCACAAACCTTCTGACCAAACTCACCCACAAGTCTTTATTCGAATATCATTGAACACGTACTTCTTCATGTTGTTACATTTTAATCAATTTTCACCCAAAACAGCCCCACCTGTTGTAAAGTAGTCGCTTATAAAGTATTGCCAGAGTGAAACTTCAGTATGCACCTGCTATGTTTGACCCCAACCAGGCTAATCGTATTCAAATTTTGGAGTCATTCTAGAACCGTGCAACAAGATTCATTGTTTCGGATAATTACCAATACCCCAGAATATCCGCTCTCAGATATAAGCTTAAACTTGCTGCCATTGCTTGATGCAAGTCCCCACGAGCGTGTCTCATCCATCGGAAGCGCCTGGTGGCGTGGTGGTGTCTCCTGACCCCGGGTGTAACCCAACACGGTTTTTTTTAGGTCCCGGTTTTTTTAGGTCCCTAGATGAAACTTGTTTCCCAAATAGTGACATCTTTCTCTTTTCTCCTCGCCTATGTTCCTTCAGAGCGCCCTAAAAGGTTCAAAACTTTCATCTAAAAGCGAATGTTTGTTGTGATGTCGCTATGGTGAAATTGTAAATGGCAGAAAGTTGAAGTCCTCATTAATTGAGTATAGTAAACATCATGTTTCCAATAAACTTCTGGCTAGGTTCCACATATACTCTCACCTTTAGGTTCAAAACGTGTGTATATAGAGTAGCATGTACGTACATATGGGCAGATGTATGTATTAATATGTGAGTGTATTATATGAATATATCAATATATATGTGTTTTTAGATATAATGAAAAGAGCGTCGATGTCTGATTCTGTGTGTCTAGCAGCCTATTTTTTGTACTTATATCTCACCTATTTTCGCTTTTATGCCCTTTCTGTGTTTCTGGTATTACGCTGCTCCTTGTATTGTGATAATTATTATTCAATGTTTGCTGAACTTTTTCGCGTAGCGAAGCCACGTCAGGCCGAATGGCCTTTAGCTTCGCTTCATTTTTCTGTATTCTCTCCAGAAATAAAATCTGTTCATTTCATTTCATTTCAAGAAATGAGTCGTACAGTAAGCGGTTGCCTTTATGAACGTAAACGCTAAAACACAAAAGGAAGAGGGTTGTACGTTACTCCACTGGCAACGTTGTGCAGTTCTATACTTTACACTACTAGCCAAGGCGTCTCTCATCGTACTGCGAAGTTCATCCAGTTATAACTCATCCAGTTTTACAAATATGTTTTCTTCATGCTGTGACACAGTGAACGCGCTTCTTGCTGGATCCTTTCAGTTAGCACAGCGCGTGACGTTGTGACGAGTGGTGGCAGCCAACTTGCGCACACGCAACAAAAAACAACGATTCGGCTGGTTCGAATGCACTATTAGCAGCATTTGAATGGTGGTTTTTTTTAAATGCGCCCATTTGAACAATCGTGATACCAGGTGATTCTGTATGTTGCTCGGAACTTCCACGAAAAGTGAGAGGTCTACTGGTGAGATGTCCCGAAGCAGCGAGTTTCTTAAGGTGTGTTGAATACACCCTCCAGCTGCCCTGTATTCGATCATTTCACTGACTATAGGTGGCGCAGTGGTAAGTCGAAATTGCGAACTAGACGGTGATGCCACGAGCGTGCGCGGCAGCGCCGCGGAGTGTGAAGACTCGTTCATTGGTTCATGACTACTCAGAGACCGAACTGCGGCTGTGTTCCAAATCTTAGACAGCCCGTAGACAGTCTACGGAGACTGCTTAGAAGAAGGCACCGAGCTCATTCTGTCCGAAAATTGGAACGCATCTGGAAGGCTTTTACGCGATGATGCGCCACCTCGTGTCGAGAAGAAAAAACTAAAATGAACAAACGTGACAGTCGCATTTTCTAGCCATTTCGTGTTGAAATAAAAACAAATAATCGTTACTCACATAGAGCGTCTGGGGAAGCGTCTGCATGTGTGCAGACGACCAATTTGGCAAGATTTGATTTATCTTAGTGATTCACTGAGCAGCCATCTTGTCTAGACAGCAATATAGCCTGCTATATATTTGTCTAAGATGCCTTCTTATCGGAACTGTCTATTTTTCCGGCTAAGTGAAAGTTGGAATGGGACTTCATATGGCCGCTGTACATTTAGCTGTCTATTTATCCATCTACGGTGAGTATCGGAACAGGCCCTCCGTCGCAGTGTATCACCGTTTCACAGCTTCGGAGCACGGCTACATGGTGCTGCAAGCGTTGCTGTAATCACCAAAAAAATTGCCCGCAGCTTCCCTCGGGGGAACACTGAGGAGGATGCGGAGCATATAATTGGTTAACGGGGTGTTAAAGTGCGACTTACTTGGGTCGATGGCTAAATTGGTTAACGTGGTTGTGAAATGGGGTGTTAAATTGCGACTTACTTGGGTCGCTGGCTAAATTGGTTAACGTGGTTGTAGGAGGGGTGTTAAATGAGTGAACACGTACGACACGTATGCGAAAGGGTTGGACGACGACTTGGTTGCGGTTCCGCCAACACTTTGGCAGGCGCTGGTCGAAGGGACGTCGATCATTGCGACCTCGGACGTTGACGCGCCGTACAAACCAACCGACGAGCGGCAACTGAGCGAGCGAGCACCGACCTTGAGTATATATACAGCGCGACGGCGCATGCACTGTCAGCTGTCGAATGTTCGAGAAGGGGGAGAAGCGCAACGGCGCATGCGCGCGCGTCAGCTGCCGATGTTTTCGAAGCGCGACGGCGCATGCGCGCGCGTCAGCTGCCGATGTTCTCGAAGCGTGACGGCGCATGCGCGCTACATTATACAGCAAGCGAATGTTCGTGAAGAGGAGAAGCGCACGCGGTGTGTAGAAGAGGAAGGGTGCACAGATGGTGGAAGAGTGAAGCGCGCGCGGTGTGTAGAGGAGGAAGGGATGCACAGATGGTGGAAGAAGGAGGAGGAAGCTTGCGGACGGCGCCGCACTACAAGCCTCGAGTATTAGATGCTCCGCATC
Organism: Rhipicephalus microplus; assembly: GCF_043290135.1. Lineage (NCBI taxonomy): Eukaryota > Metazoa > Arthropoda > Arachnida > Ixodida > Ixodidae > Rhipicephalus > Rhipicephalus microplus. The sequence continues at coordinate 136,341,746 of NC_134700.1, forward strand.
TAAAACAACGCACAAGTATTTGTACTGATTGGCATGCACTATAGACGATGATTAGACGCGGTCTTGGCGTTTTAATAAAAACTGACAAATTCCCCTCTTTCTCCACGTCACCCGGTGAAAACTGCTGGACTTTGAATAAAGTGTATTTATTCAATCATTTATATGTGCTCACAAACCTAAAGAGAAGCTGCTGCAATTGAACAGACTTTTCGGGGTAAGTCATGCTATCATCCAGAGCACAGAAGGAGGCCGCAGGTCGTGGCGACTATTCTTAGTATCTCAATAAAGTGTTATGATTTAGGTTTTAACCTATCACACCAAGGTAGCAGACCGGTTCTTCTACCAGTTCAACCGCCCTGTCTTTTTCTTTGTTCCATTTCTCTCTCTTGTAATCTATTGCCCGCTTCTCAGTGAATCCTCCACTGTTGATGCCTTGATGGAAAAGCATGGCTATCATCAGCAGCAGAGGTGCAGCTACAGAAATTGTACAGCACATTATCGGGGTATCTATTCTGTCATAAAAATTTTTTAATCGAATCAAGGCAGTTTCCACCCCGAAGCTTTCATTTGGTACAAGTAATTTGCTCGAACCTTTTTACGTTTCGTTACATTTACAATTTATGTGTTATTCTATCTAATTTGTCGTTTTTTTGGCCAATGACCCAAAAGGTGTGTGAGACACACATTGAGGCCATCATCATCATCATCACTTGCGCCACAACAATCCCGCCCTCACGTGCAGTTGTTCGAAGGCCTGCTGATCGCAAGAAGGTAGGAGGCGAGAGAGCGTGGCCACGCCGAGCTTCAGTCATGCAAAGCCACGTCCACTGCAACGCCACGCTGGATAAGCGGTTCGAAGCAGGCACCCACAGTTTCTGGATTCAGAATACATCTGGGCTACACTGCACTTTGTTCAATGTGGCCCCTTTATCGAGCCGACACCTGCCGCGTCACTGTTCCTTGAGCGAGAGCGGGAGGCTGCAGCAGCGCTTCGACGGAGAAGTGCTCGTTCAACGGTGTTCTCCGAGGACAGGTAAAGTTTTTTGCATACGAAGCCAAGGATGTCGCGACAAAGATTTAGCCATTGCTAAGATCTTAGCAGCTGATTTCTGCGAAAGCACCTAAATAATGTCATCAATTAGGCTAGGAAGGATGTACGCGGCAGTGGCATAGGCCGACATACAGCTCTCCTTTATTTGCTCAGGGTTATCGACATTGGTAGCTGCCGAAAAGAAAATGGGTGATCACCAAACACTTGACCAGATCGTGCAATTTTTTGATGCTCGCTTCCATCACATAGAAAAGCAAAAGAAAGGTGAGACCAGTGGACACACATGCTGTCTACCAAACGACATGCAAAGTTTACGCACTCCCCTGACTGGAGACTGTAAGTGGAAGGAATGATTCGGATTAGATCTATTAATATAACTCAAATATACTTTTGGCTCATATTTACTATTTGTACTAAATTATACTGGTGTTCATTTGGAGTATTCGAGAGATCTAGCTCGAAAGCTTTATTTTTAAGGCTCTCACTGATTTGTCACTGGTTGATCTCCCGAATTTCTTTGTTGGTTTTCTTTATGTTAGTGAAATACGCGAAAAATAATCTGCCTATACTGCGCGTGCTCAGGCCTCCTAAAAATTGATTGTATTTCATACATAGTGATGAGCTACTGCGTTGAAGCTGGCCGACGGTATCATGATATATAACGTCATGGTTTGTATGTCTGAATCTCAATATGGCATCACCACGCGCGATTTCTTTGTGCACGTTTTATGGCTTACCAAGCGTCCCCTGTTTCGATGATTTTAAAATTAGCAAAGAAAGATTGATAGATATGAAAATATCTTTAGGTAATAGAAATATATTTTAAAACAAAATGCCCGTGTGCATTCACAGTCCGACCTTGGTTCTACAATGCAATTTACAAATAGAACAGCTCCTGGTGCATACAAGAGGTTCCGGCCGCAAACTGGTCAACTCCGCGTCTCCTGACCAGCTTGCGTTACTGTATAGCTCGTGTAGGCCCATCGCCCACAGGAGCTATACAGTAACGTTCGTTGTACAGTACTGTTCGCTGTACAGTAATGTTCGTTGATTAGCTGACACAGAGAGCCCAGCAAGAGCCGATGAGAGCAATGGCTCCACCGGCTGGAACCTAATTGCCAGAGATCCATCGCCCCCTACAAAAAAATAAAAGGAAACGCATCCTAACAGGTATGTGAGAAAGTGTGCTGATAAAAGTTTATTGCAACTTTTCGTGTCTAAGGCCGAAGCATGTCTGTTCATGAAGTTTATGCGCGCATCGTTGATGCATACCAAAACGTTATTTGATTGCTATAATGCCTTGGATTTGCAGCTCACCATCCAAACTCGGCATTATGGTTCACTCAGTGTTCACAAAAGAGTCACCGCGAGTGATTCTGCTTGGAGAAACTGGCGCTGTCCGTGGACACAGTTTTGCCAGAGCGGTGCTCTTACAGCGGAGAGCGAAAGCCATAGTGAAGAGCGCGCACGCTGTGCGCTTTTTCCGGGAATGCTCGGTTTCTCTCCTTCAACCGCCCACGAAACTGTCGAAGTAGCACAGGAAAGCACAACTTTAAGGTGGTACCTCAGCTCTTAAACAGAGATAAGGCACGTAGCATAGAACGCACGGCAACGGTTGCACGGGTTGGTGGGCGGCAGTATGCGGCACGTAGGTGCCTGGTGATAAAACAGACTGGTATATATAGATGTAAACGACTTCGTGTATTTTGTATAAAAATGTCACTTTACGCTATATTCTTTTGGTTATGTCTCCAGTTTATCATTCTTCACATAGCAATAATTTTGATTATTCCGAGAACGTTTCCTTGTATTGAGGAAAATATAACCAAAAGCAACACGTCACCAGTGTCATTTGTCTATCACGGTACTGTTTTTTCTGTTTGTCAATCTGAAACACATTTCTTTAGTAAAGCTCTTCTTGCGTTCCGATCTACACTCTCCGAAGTTTTTAAAAAAGGACTTGCGCAATAACTAGTAGGTACACAAGAGCCATTTAAAAACCCAATGCTTAAACTAAAATCGGGATAAATTTTCGGAAAAATTAAACACCCCAAGTATCTTGAACTTCTCGAACATTACTAATCTAAGTGGGGCAGTTCGATGTAGTAACATGAACTCGAAAGGACCGCGTCTAATGAAAAATGATCAATTACTCCAACTGTTTTGAACTGAGGCACATTCACAAAACCATTACTGTTCTGATAATCGTGACCAAGTCAACCAACATGGTCTACCCAAATCTGTTTCAATTGTGTCGTAGATCCTTTACTATCGCGTTTACGTTCCGCGAGCAGGTTTCCCGGGTCGCCTCGGCACTTCCTGAAATACATGATGTTCAATGTCAAAACTCATTTTTATAGAGTAAGACGCTCATTTTTGTACTTATTTCTGCATCTTATTGATTCCTTTCGAGTTAAAGCGACAATATCATCTCCTGCGTTTGCCCGAACAAGGTATATGGGAAATAAAGAACCTAATGAATAAATACATTGAGCATCTATCTAGTTCTTGAAGAAGAAGGAGCATGAAGAAGAAGAAGGGCTTCGCATGAAACGACCTGAAACACTTTTTAAGGCCTTCAGCAGATTCCAAGAACAATAAAACACTCATGAGGGTCGATAGTAGTGCGCTTTTTGAGAATAGTGGCCAAGAAGGACCAACCGTTGTTTAAAGCTAGAAATCAAATTACGCTCTAGCGACAAAGCATCGCACCGAGGGAAGCTCAAGGATGATGGTAATTTTATCTCAAAGTATTCCTACGCCGCACATTTGATCATGTACACTTATTTTACAAGCTAATTTATGCCAATAAGAATTATTCTAATCTATATAACCCAGATGCAGGTTTATTCCAGAATACTGACAAATTAGGTTATGTAGATTTAAACCAAAAATAGATTTGCGGTATTTGGAGAAAAGTAACAGACTGGTATAAAGGTGTTTTAGCAGTTTTGAACGTATTCTCAGTAGGAATAAAGTGCGTTTTTCTCAGTTTACATGAAGTGCATTTACAAATTGCGAAGAAACAACGCCCGATATGTATGACACTGTTCTTGATAATTTTACCAACATATACAGCGTTCTACGACAGGAGAAGTGATAAATATTTGCATGTTATACGAGTGGTGCTTGATAACGTTATCATGAAAAAAATCTTAAATTGCAAAAATTGACAGCACAATAATGAAGTAAATCATATTGATTGGTGTGAAGCACCCGTCTGTCTGTCTGTGTGTCTGTCTGTCTGTCTGTCTGTCTGTAAATCTGTCTGTCTGTCTGTCTGTCTGTCTGTCCGTCCGTCCGTCCGTCCGTCCGCCTTTCTGTCTGTCTGTCTGTCTGCCTGTCCGTCTGTTTTTCTGTCTCTCCAGCCCTCCGGCCGTCCATTCGTCCGTCCATTCGTCCATCCATTCATTCTTCTGTCTGCCTCTCTTTCCATCCGCTCCTATCCCGCTACCAAGAGGAAGAAAATAAAACATTTATTTGTGACCAGAAAAGGAATGTCGGCGAGTGGGATCCTAAGTCCGGGATCCCATCGGCACGGGCCGCTGACCTCGCTCGTCTCACGAGGGCCTCTTGGGTCCTTGATCGGAGCTAGGCAGAGCTACCTCCAACCCTACAGTATTGTGTTGTGCTCTGGGTTGTACAGAGGTGGATTGTTGGGCATTCCCATACCATGTGCTACAGGGTGGCTGTTTTATGTTGCGCAGAACCTACTCTGCGGAGCATGTGTCGAGCTATATCTTGGACAGTATGTATGGAATGGGATAACACAAGGTCTGCTGGCGACGCCGTGATACCTAAAATTTTTTTACGGAGCTTTGGCCCCGGGAGTGGAAGTTTTCGTCTTTCGAGTATTTGATGTTCTAGGATATATGTGCATGTTAGGAAAAACACGCATAGACGAGTGTGGGTGCGATATGCCGGGGTCGGAGGTCCGGAAGAGTAGTTTTCGGGCCGAGGAATGGGCGAGCTCATTGCCTGTAAATCCGTAGTGACCGGGTACCCATATCACCTGTTTCCATTCAACGTCTGAGAGTAAGGACGGGAGTTGTGTCAGAAGTCAATGCGTAATGGGGCCAATGTAGTCTTTACAAAAATTTAAGTAGGCTGCTTTCGAATCTGTTAGAACGAAGGGGGAACTGAGGTTTTGTAAGGCGAGGGCATTTCCTGCTGCTTCCATACTATCGATACCTGATCGGGTTCCGGGGTGGTACATGAGGAAAGGTACCGCTTCTGGGACCCGATCAGGTTTCGATAGGACTCTTTTCTAACCTGAGCGATGACATGGCTGAGTATCTAGTAGATATCCCGCTACAGCACGAACAGAAACCACTAACGCCTTCTAGCGATATTGTGAGCGTTTGTTACTTACATTGTTTTCATACCTGCATAATCATAATCAGCATAATCCACTTGCCTCTTTCTTATGGCCACTCTGTGCCATCATCATCGTCATCGTCTGGTTACTGGCTCTGCCGGTTCGTTTTGCGAGGTCTTTCCTCGAATAAACGATGTCGCAACGAAGACTACCAAGAATTCATATTATTTACAAGAACGTAGACCACAACGCCATCTAGTGAGCAATTCATAAACTAGAGGTGACTACATACGTATTACACACTACATATTACAGACGAACGGATGAGGCAACAATCCACACCCTAAGCAGGGTTGCCACATAGGGCTATGTTTTAACAAATTGGCGAACTTAAAACGCCCATGGTGGTCAAGAATTGCGAATGGCGACATGGTGAATTTCCGGCATTTTTTGTTATGCGTCTTTCTTGAGATATCTATTCTACACTGTCTTCTGATCGAATGGGCAACATCATTATTTCAATTTTGTTTGAGTTTTAGACCCTCATCTAGAAGGCGCTCTTTACGCGCAATTCAGTACGTCTTTCTACTTTCTCAAATCCCCTCTATCCTTGAGGCAATAGCACACGTTGCGTCCACCAACAGCATCTTACCAGAATACAAGTCTACGGAGTGCTTCACGTAGTGGAGGTATAGGAAATTTAAGGTACTCTAGGAAATCTGAGCTGCTTGAAAGTTTTGACTTAGAAGTGGCTAGCTAACGGTTAGGCCTCGTGTTCCGACCACAGCTGTAACCGTCTTCAATATTTATTCGACTTCGTCAATGTGATAGTACTTTGTGATTTGGTGTGTAGACCTAAATTTTTAACATATTTTTGGGTCGGCCAAGCATTCGGCTTCTTTTGGTAGCCACCAGAAACTGAATTGAGGAGAATGGGTTGCATAAGCATGACTGCGGAGAAAGCGGGGTACGAACATCACCAGGGTTAAGAAGTATTTTCTAGCTTATTATTTTCTTTTCTATATATTTTTCGATTATCGGACCCGTTATTCCGCTGCAACGAGAGTCTAGATTCGCAGGCGGAATACGCACGGCGTCCCCCTGTTGTTGTAGCTGCTGCATCGCCCTGTATTCGATACAAATGAAACCATCACAAACTTCTGTTATGAGGCTCTATCCTTAAAGGACGCTGCTGGTGCATGGACTCCCTTTCACAAAGCACCTACGGTGACCCGGTAGAAATGAGTTAGCACATTCTAAATCAAAATGGCAAATTTCGGTGACTTTTCGCTCGCTGTTTTGCGAATTTCACTGAAAACTCAATGGCAACACTGACCCTAAAGAGCATCGCCACTAAAAAAAACTTGCACAGCATACCCACGCAATAAATATCGATAATTCGGGTGAAGTATAGTCATCTACCTGTCTTTTGTCCGTTCGTCTTTCTGTCGGTTACGGAAAACAGGCGGACGCCTCGCTCCACTCAACTCTGTTTATGCTGCAAATTTCTATACGAAAGCCGCTAACGCCATCTCGTGATACTTCCAAGGACACATACACATAAAGCCAAGATGAGCGATGTAGATCAAATAAATGCAGAGAAATCTGAAAAGCAGTATACATGTATACGGTTTCTTAGTGTAAATCATTTTTCAGTAATCGCCCGACGCAGGTGGAGTTTTCAAGACAGGAGAGTTAAAAACGTCAGTCCGGTCTTTGAAAAAAGTGACCACTCATACGCACAAAACTTCTGACCAAACTCACTCACAAGTCTTTGTTCAAACGTCAAGGAACACGTCTTTCTTCTTGTTGTTACATTTTTATCAACTGTAAACAACTTTCACCCAAAACAGCGCCACCTGTCGTTAAAGTATTCGCTTATAAAGCATTGTCAGAGTGAAACTTGAGTATGCACCTGCTATATATGACCCTAACCAGGCTAATGATATTCAAATCTTAGAGTCTGTCAAGAACCGTGCAACCAGATTCATTGTTTCGGACTATTACCAGTACCCCAGCATCTACGATTTAAAATACAAGCTAAAACGTTCTGCCCTTGCTCTTTGTCGTAATGCTACACGCATCTGCTCTTTTCTCCCAATCTCTTACTCAATCAAACGGGAATATCAACAAATGAAACGAGTTCATTGAGGTTACAGAGGAATAAGTTTCGTCTATATTGCACTAATTACTGATTCATTATTGAATATATACGGAGCTAGTGATGCAAGACCGCACGAGCATGCCTCGTTCCTTGGAAGCGCCTGGTGGCGTGGTGGTGTCTCCTGACCCAGGTTGTAACCCAAGACGCTGTTTTTAGGTCCATAGATGAAACTTGTTTCCAAGATAGCGACACCTTTTCCTTTCTTTCTCGCCTATATTTTTGGAGAGCACTCCAGGAGGTTCAAAACTTTCATCGAAAAGCGAATGTTTGTTGTTCCGTTGCTACGGTGAATATGTAAGTGAAAGAAAGTTGAACGAAATGAGTCGTGTAGTAAGTGGTTGCCTTTATGAACGTAAACGCTACAACACAAGAGAAAGGGCAATGTGCATTACTCTACTGGCAACGTTGTGCAGTTCTATATTTTACACCACTAGCCAAGGCGTCTCGCGTCGTACTACGTAGTTCATCCAGTTATAACTAATCCTGTTCCCGAATGTGTTTTTTCGTGCTGTGACACAGTGAACGCGCTTCTTGCTTGATCCTTTCAGGGACCACAAGGCTTGACGTTGTGACGAGACATTGCAGTAGGCTTGTGCCCACGCCACAAAAAACTACGGTTAGACTGGTTCAAACTTTTGATGAAGGTTTTTGTAAATGTGCCCATTTGAACAATCGTGAAGCGAGGTGATCTTGATGTGGGGCTCGGAACTTCCACGAAAAGCGAGAAGTCTACTGGTGAGGTGTCCCAAAGCAGTGAGCTCCCGATGGTGTGTTGATTACACCCTCCATTTGCTCTGTATTCAACCACTCGAGCGACTATAGGTGGTGCTGCGGTAGGTCGAAATGGCTAACGAGAAGGTGATGTCACCAGAGTGAACGCTAGCGTAGCGGAGCGTGCAGACACGTTCATTGGTTCATGATTACTTAGAGACTTAACTGCGGCTGTGTTCCAATTCTTAGACAACACGTAGACAGTATACGAAGACTGCTTAGAATACAGCACTTCTGGGCGGCTTTTACGCGACGATGCACAACCTTGCGTCGACAAGAAGAAGCTAAATTAAACAAACGTAACAGTTGTATTTTCTGGCTTACTTCTTGTTGAAATAAAAAAAACGTAACTCAAATTGAGCGCCTGGAGAAGTGTCTGCATGTGTGCAGGCAACTGAATCGGCGAGATTTGTTGTATCTTAAGTTGTCCACTGAGCCGCCATCCTGTTTAGCCAGCAAAATAGCCTGCATCGTATTTTTCCATGATGCGGTCTTTTCAGAGCTGTATATTTTTCCGGTTACGTGAGAATCAGAATGGGAGTTCAGATGGCCGCCGTTCATGGACCTCTCTGTTTAGCCGTCTGCGTTGAGTATTGGAAGAGACCCTGCATTGCAGTTTATCACCATGAGACAGATTCGGAGCACGGCTACATTGCGCCGCCTGCGTTGCTCTGATCACGAAATAACGCACAAGTATCTGTACCGACTGGCATGCACTAGACGCTGATTAGACACGCTCATTGCGTTTCAATAAAAAAAAATTTGCTGCATATACACGGAGTGAATAACGGAGTGTAGGAGAAGCATTGATCTATCCATTCATTCTTGCTGCTGTCCGTCCGTGCGTGCGTCTGTGTGACCGTCCATGCGTCCATCCGCCCGTCCGTGCGTGCGTCTGTTCGTGCGTCCGTCCCTGCGTACGTCCATGGATCAGACCCCGCGTCCATTCATGCGTCCATTCATGAATCTGTCTGTGTGTCCGTTCATCCATCTATTCAACACTGCAAGGGCTACCATCTCGCATCTTTTCATCATATATTCCTCATATAGAAGTACCGTCATCCAGCGGACATTCCGAGGACTAAGCGAGTGGTGGCACACGCACACTTTCTTACGCTTGCGCTTCGGGTCTACTTCCCACCTTTAACCACCTCGAGTTCATGATATAAACTAGTTCAGCGTATTCATACCACTGCGGCCCAACGCTCGCTAAACCTTTCTAAAACCAAGGAGGTTACGCCCAGCGAGTATTACGTAGCAAACCTTTCTTGTGAGATAGTGCTCAATGTGCATGCCGATGGCTGCTAATGGGGAATGAGAGACAGAAGAATTCGGCTTTTACTTTCTTACGGCTTGCGCTTCGTATTTACTTCGCACCTTTAACCACCTTGAGTTCATGGCATATACTACTTCATTGTATTCATGGCAATGCGGCTCAACGCTCGCTAAACCTTTCTAAAACCAAGAAGTTTATGCCCAGCGAGTATAACGTAGCAACCCTTTCTTGTCAGATAGTTCTCAACGTACATGCCAATGGCTGCTAATGGTGAATGAGAGACAGGAGAATTCGGCTTTAGTTAACGCGCACGCTACGAATTTTTTATTGTTCAACCACACACAGGAGAAACCTCCCCCTGGCACCACCTTGCAGGTCAAAACGTAAGACTGCTTACACACTACGACTACGGCTACGACTACGAAGGACGAACGGGTGCCACGATAAGGAGCTTCGCCCCTAAAATCTTGGCCGACTTGGTGCGAACTGAAGCCGCCTTCAGTTTTTTCAGGCTACGATCTCGTCACTGGTGACGGCGAGAATCCAGCTGCAGCCATAGGGGCATGCATATTCGTTTTGAACATTTTGCATATTAATATATAACACCAGCAGCCACATGCAAGATCACGCGCAAGAAATGCACAAATTACCGACGCGAATTTCAGAGAAATGGAGTGGTAACCGAGAGAGTGAAGAGGACGGCTCGAGAAAAACGAATGACGCTTCCTCAGAAACTTGTTCCATCTAGGGGCTGTTTATGTTAGCCGCGCCATCCGGAGGCGTACCATAGTCACACATGGGTGCCAGATGTAGACGGCGAAACCGACACTGGTTTAAACTGAAACTGTGATCCAACAAGGTTATCCCAATAGTTAATCGAAATGCTGCCAAACTGACTTGTTGATACTACAGTGAATAAAGCACTGTATATATATCACGTAATAAAAGTAGTCTTCTTAGTGCATGATATATTGCGGCAAAAAAGCCTAGCCTTATTTGTTGTTAGGCGTCGAAAGATATGATTTCAGCATCCAGTTGGTTTTCTAAAAGCCCGCCATTACAAAGACTCAGATAGATTCAATCAGCAGCAAAACTATAAAAAAAGTTGAGAGCTGCGTAGATTGACGTGTTGCCATTCGGACGCTTAGTGGGTGCTTCACTGATTCTAGAAAAAAAATGTTATATGTGCTCACAAGGATAACACAAGCGTAGAGTCGCCGAGATGGCGTACGTATTTGTCTGTAATAACCTCAGAGTTACGGCTGGTCTTTGTTCAGTTTGTTGTGAGGTGGTGGGTATTTGTGTCTGTAATGTTGTGTAATGTTGTTGTGTGTTATCCTCACCTATACCGGATTGACGCGTGTAAAGCGTGCGGGGAAAGGGCCACCTTGTGGAACATGCTTTGAGAGTGTGCTGAAAAGTGACGTCAGTGCCGCTGCTTCCTTCGCGACCCATGTTATTTAGGGACCAAGTCCAAGACCAATTCCTGCTGCTACCTTCGTGTGAAGGCTGGGGCCGGCCTCCACCGCGGCTGCGGTCAGTGTTGCCGATCGGAGGCGTCGAGTGGGCTGCTGCTGAAAGGCGGCACTCACCAGCGACGAGCTGGTCAATCAACTTTCGGCCGTCCTGCAAGCTGAAGAAGCCGCCTGGTCCAAAGACTTCAAGCGGCCACCTGAGGCACCACCATTAAATACGACAGAGAGTGGAAAGGGACTGGGGTTAATCCCCTCTTCCCGACCTAGCCCGGGGAAAACTGCTACACTTTAAATAAAGTGTTTTCATTCATTCATTTATATGGGCTCAGAAACCTAAAGAGAAGCGGCTGCAAGTGAGCAGACTGTTCGAGGTAGAACATGCTATCATCCAGAGCATGGAAGGATGTCGCCGGTCACTGCGACCATTACCTTTCGCCTTAATGTCTCAATGAAAAGTTTTATTATTCAGGTTTTAACCTATCACACCAAGGTAGCAGAGCGGTTTTTCTAGCAGTTCAACCACTCTGCCTTTTTCTTTGTTCAGTTTATCTCTCTTGTAATCTATATCCCGCTTCTTAGTCAATCCTCCGTGCTTGATGTTGTTGTTGTTATTGTTGTTGTTCACCTATTGTTAGTGGCGCATACCCACTATGGGGGATTGACCAAGAATCGAGTAGTTTTAAATATTACTGTTCAGATTTGGAATAATGGAGGTAAAACAAAGATTACCGATAGCCTAGGAAAGTGTGGTGCTTAATGTAATGCATACAAATATTTACATAAACGAATTTATTCTTAGAATAGAGCAATCATCTGATTTTATACGTATATATTTATGTGGATATGTTAGAATAATGAAACCGGTTAATTAGCCGACCTATTAGTTTCATCAATATATTCCCGGACGGCCGCGAATACTGTCGCATTAGAGAAACCAGGAATGGAAGCTCCAAAAGACAAAATGACCGGCACCACGTAAAGGCAATACCACGTAAAGGTATTTCAAAAAGGGTTTTTCGTAATGTGTTAAACCTTCTGAAGGTCAAAAAGAAATGATCCATTGCTTTCAGTTCATCACAAAATGCGCACAGTGGCGAAGATGCCTGAGCAGACCTGTGTTTGTAGAAATTTAGATTCCGTACCCGGTAACGCAGCCTTGTGATAGCTACTTCTTGTTTTCGAGTGCGGCAAAAGTCTCTTCGCCAGGGATACAATAAATGGCGATATTCTGTAGAGTTTGTTAGTGCTGAACCTTTGAAGACTTCCATAAGCGTACGTCTGCGGAATCGAGCAGCAGTCACATAAGTGGATGATAGACAGAGCGGTAGAATTGCTTCGCTGATTGACGACTTAGCTAAGGAATCGGCTATTTCATTCAAAAACAAACCTTTATGTCCAGGCACCCAAACTAATCGTACTTTTCTCAAAAGCGCAGGAACTAGTGCACGGAAGGCTTTTGTTACGTGATTATCAGCACCAACAGAATGTGCCACACAGAGAGATAGGGAATCTGTTATTATGACAGCCAATGTAACTGCTGTATCTAACTTCCATAAGGCGAGCACTACTGCCAGAAACTCAGCCTCAAAAACGGGTATGAAATCGGGTAGTCGAAGGGAATATATCTAATTTAAAATCGGGCTGAAAATACCAATTCCTGACTTTTCGTCATATTGCGATGCTTCTGTAGCAATAATAACGTTCGTTGTAATACGGCACAGGTGATCTTGTAGTAAACCAACCAAAATATTATGGGGACGTAATTTGGCATTACTAGTAGAAAATGTCGAATTGTATTTCCACCGAGACTGAACTATCGTGACTCGTCATGATGTCGCATATACGTACGTTTAGAGGCTCCAGTAAATTTTGCACAAATATAATTTGTGGGGTGTGAAATCGTGGCCATCTAGCAGCAAAAAATGATTCCGGGGTGGAAATAAAGGCTGTTTCTGAATGTCGTAATGGTGATTCATAAATTCTTAAGAATGTCGGAATAGATAGAAGGCGATTTCTACAAGAAAGCGGAGGGACCCTTGATTCGAGATACAACACATTGTTGGCAACTGTTTTGGGAAGGCCAAGGCATAAGCGCAAAGCTACTTTTTCCAGAGGAATTAGAGGCCGCAACTTGTAAGCTGGAACTCCAGAGAAAAGTACACAACCAAATTCAAAAATGAGACGAACGTACATGTGGTATATCAATACTAATGTGTCTCTTCTCATACCTATGCGGTAGCTGTTTAGTCTACGTGATATGCCAATGGCCCGCACATCTTTCCGGCGATATATTCGATATGAGGTCGCCAGTTAAGCGATGCGTGATAAATTACTCCAAGGTATTTAACAGATTCAACCTGTGGTATTACCTCATGATGGTAAGACAGAGAGATGTTCACAGGGTATTCCAGCGGGAAAACAAGGAGGGCACATTTATCGGATTAAGTAAAATGCAGTTGTCATCGAGCCAGCTCTCCAATATATTAAGGTAAGTCTGCAGCCGTTCACATAAGGTCTGAATGTTATCTGCATTGCAAAAATGCTATATCGTTTGCATAAACTTAATTTGTTATATCCTGTTTACGTGGAATGGTGCGTATTAGTAAATTAAACAGCACCGGGGAAAGTACCGAGCCTTGCGGTACTCCCCGCATTTGGGTATGATTAGAAGATGAAAACCCATCTTTAAAACAATAAAATTTCCTGTCTGCAAGGAAATAGCGGACCCACGCTACTATGTATGATAGAAAATCAAGGTATTCCAATGGATCTATCAAAATACAGTGCTCCACGGTATCATATGCTTTAGCGATGTCTAAGGTAACTGAAGCTGCATATTTTGATGTAGTCAAGCTAATTGAAGCCGACTTTCTAAATCATTGTGGGCATCCAAAATTGAACAACCAGCCCTGGGACGTAGAATTGACCTCATGATAATAAGTTCGTTAATTCGTATATTTATGATTCTCTCAACCCATTTCACTAAGTCTGATGTCAATGCGATCGACCTTATGGTATTCAACATGTATGCATCATTTCCATTTTTAGCAACAATACAATTTTGGCACCATTCCATTCTGGAGGTATCCATACGTTCCATAACGTATAATTCACTAGTTCTAGCAAAATATTAGGCGATTCCTGGAGTGAACATTTCAACATAGAGTTCATAATCCCATCTGGTCCAGGAGCCGTCCTCGGTAAGCATAATACTGTGTCACTCAATTCAGCTAAACAAACTTCTGGAAATTCGTGCAAGTTTACCAGAATGGACCGAATAGCCAAAATATTAGCAGTGAAGCGGCGTTCTAAACCTTGCGCTATGTCTTCTAGAGAGGTGTTCATTTCTTGCGGCGTCGAGGCACAAGATTTAAACGTTCAAAGTGCTGGTAGTACTTTTCTTGTCCAAAAATAAGTGAACAAAGCACGCTTATTTTTTATTAAAAAGATAATCAAAATGTCTACTGTTGTATTCTTCTTTCGCGCGGTTCACTGTACGCTTAAATACGCCTCAAGAAATTGATAGTCCTTCCAGTTTGTTGGGCGCTGATTATGAAGAATTTTTTTCCAAGCGGCTTTTCGTCTTCTATAATCGCGTGTGCACTCATCATTCCACCAACGAGAGGATGAACGAGAGGATCGAGAAGATCAATGGCCGTAATTTTATTTCTGGCGGGAATTTTGTGCCCAAAAGTGTCGCGATGACAGATTCGGTTGGTACCCTCTCTTCGTCGACTAAATGATTACACCGGTAAATTAATATTACGCCTGCTCCAAAGAGCATATCTAGGGTCTCAGCTGGACTCAGCTTGGAGTCCACTCCCCGTGCAAGGCCTTTGGTACATTCAAGGTGAGGCAGAATAAAAGCACTCACCGGCGTAGCAGCAAAGGAGGTGCAATTGAGAAGATCCTGTACTCAGGTCTGATACGGCGACCTACACACGATACCTCCTCCCCCAATTGGGCGCACATGTGTGATGGTCTGAAAATAGTTTGCAGTTCTTTTAAGTTCTTTTTGGACAGCCTGGGTGTTTGTAAGCCTGATAAACGCTCCACTTGTAGGTACCAGTGCCACGAGATTGCTGTCGATACCACTGCGGAAAAGGGAGTCTAGCGGCAATTCATTAGACGGCAGGGCGCTGACCAGATGGTTCACGCCTGGCCAGGAGAAGTAGTCGTCATGAGCACTAGAGATATGGTTAGACTCAGAAACAGATAAACTATAAAATCGCTCTCAAGACAGAAAGTTAAAACCACTCAATCCTCAGCCAAGAACACCCCAGCAGGTTGATCACGGGGAAGCTTGAAGGCAAGACCGGAACGGTCTTGAAATGCCTTGCAAAACATTGATATTGTTGTTGTTGTTGTTGTTGTTGTTGTTGTTGTTCTCCTATTGTTAGTGGCGCATACCCACTGTGGGGTATTGGTCAAGAATCGAGTGGTTTCAAAATTTACTGTTCAGAATTGGAATGATGGAGGTTTAACAGAAAGATTACCGATAGCCTAGAAAATTGTGGTGCTTAATGTAATGCATACAATTGTTCACATAAACGAATTTATTCTTAGATTAGAGCAACAATCTTATTTTATACGTATATAATTATGTGGACCTGTTAGGATAATGAAACTGGTTAATTAGTCAACCTATTAGTTTCATCAATATAGTCCCGGACGGCCGCGCATACTATGCTGGCGGAACAGCATGGCTATCATCAGCAGCATAGGTGCAGCCACGGAAATTGTAGAGCACAATATCGGGATATCTATTCTGCGGTACAAAGTTTGTAATTGAATCAAGGCGGTTTCCACCGCAAACTTTCATCTAGTACAAGTATTTTGCTCGAACCTTTTTATATTTCACTAGATCTACAATTTATGTGTTATCCCCTATTATTTTTCGTTATTCGGCCAGCTCCCCAGAGTGTGTGCGAGCCATACATCGGGGTCATCATCATCATCATCATCATCACTTGCGCCACGAGAACCACGCCCTCACGTGCAGTTGTTCGAAGGCCTGCAGATCGCAAGAAGGTAGCAGGCGAGACAGCGTGGCCACCCTGAGCTTCAGTCATGCAAAGCCACGTCATCTGCAACGCCACGCTGGATAAGCGGTTCGACGCAGGCACCCATTGTTTCTGGATTCAGAATGCATCTGGGCTACACTGCGCTTTGTTCATGGTGGCCCCTAGTTGGAGCCGACGCCTGTCGCGTCACTGTTCCTTGGGCGAGAGCGGGAGGCTGCTGCAGCGCTTCGACGGAGAGGTTCTCGTTCAACGGTGTTCTCCCATGGCAGGTAAAGTTTTTTGCATATCGAGCCAAGAATATTCTGACGCAAGTTTAGCCATTGACAAGATTCTAGCAGCCGACTCCTGTGAAAGTCTTTACATAATGTCATCGTGTAGGCTAGGAATAATGTACGCGGCAGTAGCATAGACCAACACGCGCCTTTCTTTTATTGACTCAGTGTTATCGACATTGGCAGCTGCCAAAAAGAAAATGGGTGCTCACGAAACACTTGACCAGATCGTGCGATCTCTTGATGCTCGCTTCCTTCGCATAGCAAAGCAAAAGAAATTTATATTTATTGTTCGAACTTAACCATACTTTTGGTTTAGAATAATTGTTTGTACTAAACTATACTGGTGTTAGTTTCGAGTATTGGGAAGATCTAGGTGAAGTGCTTCATTTTGAAGCCTCTCACTGAAATGACATTGGTTGATCTCCTGAGTTTCATTGTTGGTTTTCCATATATTAGTTGCTTTCGCGAAAAAAAATCATTTTAAACTTCGTGTGCTCAGGCCTCAGAAAATTACATTCTATGTCATATATATACATAGAAAACTGCTTCGAATCTAGTAGACGCCATTGAAATCTATAGGGTCACGGTGTTTTTATGCCCGAATTTAAATATTTCATCACCGCCCGCTTTTCCTTGTGCACATTTTCTGGCTTACCAAGCGTCTCCTGGTGGTATGTTCAGCGATATTGAAATTAGAAAAAAAAGATAGAAGGAAATGAAGGTATGTTTCACCAATAGATTCCAATTTCATGACAGAACGCCCGTGTGCGTTCACAGACTTGATATGCTTCTACAATGCAATTAACCGGTAGGAGAAAAGTTCTTGATGCATACATGAGGTTCCGGCAGCAAACTGGTCAAATCCGCTTCTCCTGACTGGCTTGCGTCACTACATAGCTCGTGTGGGCCCGTCAGCAGGCTAAACAGTCGGCTAAAATCCGACTAGACATTGATTCGACGTTTCCACAAATGTAGAAACGCGCGAATATTTGTTAAAGTGCTGTCACGATCATTGAGCCCAGTAAGAGGCGATGCGAGCAACGGTTCCACCGGCAGGAACCAAACTGACAGAGATCCCCCCTCTCCCCCTTTCAAGAAAAAAAAGAAAACAAGACCCAAAAGATACGTAAGAAAGTTTGTTTATTACCATTTACTGCAACTTGTTTGTTCCTATATAAGGCTGATTATATTTTTGTTGAGAAGTACTAAGCGAATTTTATGCGGGAACACTCAACTACCAGTTTGTTAGCCCACATATCGCGGGATTGATACCCTGCCGGTACGGCCGAGTTTTCAATGAAATCGACTGTGATCAAGGCCCGTGTGCCTAAATTTAGGTGCACGTTCAAGAAGCCCAGATGGTTGAAATATCCGGAACTTCTTTCATGGCGTCTGACTTAACCATTTCTAGTTTTGCGACGATAAACGCCGACAGTTATTAAGATAATGTTCCCTATTTGTTGGTGTGATGGTACTTACTTCAATAAGTCTCGCTAGGCTCCACACTACAAGTAAATATTGCTTTTATATAGCTTGAGAATGGGTCCGCCTTGCGGTCACTTCCTTTATGCTGGCCCTGACGAAAATTGTTGCTTTTGTTCACCAGATCACATGTATTGCTTAAGCAGGTGCATCTCCGAAATTCTAAAGCTCCAGGATTGAGGCCATCATGTCCAGCTGCCTACTGGTTCGGGGAATCTTGTGCAAAGTTCATTTGACTTTTCATACTCCTTCGCACGTTAAAAAGAAATTGTTTTGCCGCAATCAATTCTAGGTAACGTATACTTCGATTTTCCTATATTGCCTGACAGTGGGGACGCTGGCACATTAGCGTATTGCAATCAATGTTCAATTATAGTGGTTCAAGCGCCAAGGCTCTGTAAGAAGAGGCTGGCTTCCAATTATCTCACTTGATATGAAATACATACGCTTGGCTGCCGTTTACTTTGTATACATTGCTCTGAAATAAACTGTGACCCGGTAGTATCAAGAATTTTTCGAGAGAAATCTCTGCCATGTGTCTGTTTCTCTCCACAGGTATTGAATGTGAAAGGTTCAGGTAAATATTGAAACATAAGTACCTAGTTTTAAAAAGTGGTGTGTGATATAAGAAGACATTAACTTCCAAGTGATGCTGACCCTATGGGAGACAGCCTGTAAAAAAATCTTAGCCTTTGAAGCGCCGTTTAGGTGGCTGTCACACCTACATCGCCTTCATAAAGTACTAACCGATTTTTGTAGGTGAATAAAACACCACTTAGGAATGGTAGTCCATAACATCCATAACCTCATCCATAACACAAAAAAACAAGTGAGAGTGACGCAGTAATAAGTATAACGCCTACAAGTAAAAATGAGGGCTAGTATTGAGAATGTTCGGAACACAGTGTTGACGGAAGAATTTTTCACGACTATCATGTAGTCCTCATAGACGCGGACTAATGCAAAGAGAAATTTTTACTTCAGGTCGCACATTTCAGACTTGTGCTCTACTGGTGCTTTTCAAGTACAGAAGGCAATGGCTCTTCATAATAGAAAAAGTCGATTTTTAATTTCGAAAGGCATTTTGTCTCGACACGAGCAATGCAATCGTAAGTAGTTGCCTGTTGGTGGCGTTTTTATAGCTGGCGTGATGAGAAACAACGCCAACAATGTACTCATCATCACATCTGTCTTCAGCAAGTCCATGCTACGAAGCAAGCCCACTTAGAAGTGAATTGTCGTGGTTGAATCACCCTTGGAACAAGCGAAAATTGATTAGTGTTTGTGATCAAGAAATGGCAAGATAATTGTTACAATTTCTTGGTCGTGCACGCAGTTCGAATCATTAAGCAATATGAGAAAGAAAAGCCGTATCTTGAGACAATCATTATTGGAGACATTATCGCTTTTCTTCACATGTAACCTGATGTGTACAGTGGTATGAAGGGGTTAATGACGTAACATGGCTCTAAAAACCAATCACTGACTACTGAGAGTGATATTACGGTGCAATATTCAGCTTCAAATATAGTCCATCTTCGTGCCGCGGTGTTGAATATAGTTGCCCAGCAGAAATCGTCAGCATGTATGCGCATGAAGTTTATGAGCGCAGTGTTGATGCATAACCAAACGTTACTTCATTGGTACATTGCCTTGGCTTCGCAGCTTATCATCACCACTCGACATTGTGGTTCACCCAGTGCCCACCACCCAGTCGCCCGGAGTCGTTCTGCTTGAAGAAATCAGTGCTGTCCATAGACACTGGCTCGCTACGGTGGTGTTTCAACAACAGAGAACCACAGCCATAGTGGAGAGCGCAAACGATGTGCCCTGCTTCTGGGCTTGTGCGATTCCTCTCTTTCTGCCGCTCACGACCCTGTCAAAGTCTCTGAGAGAGGTGCTGCTCCAAGGCGGTACCTCAGTCTTCAGACAGACAGAAGGCGCGTTGCAAGAGCGCACGGCAACGGCTGCACGGGTTGGTGGGCGGCAGGCTGCAGCACATGGTTGCCTGATAATATCTACAGATTTGTATATAGTGATGTGAATGCCTTCCTGGATTTCGTATAAAAACGTCCACATATGCTATATTGTTTCTATTTTATTATGTCTCTAATTTATTCATTTTTAAAACGCAATTGTTCTGAATATTCCGAGAACGTTTCTTTGCTTTGAATAATTTTTCAATAAGCAATCACGCAGGCATATATCAACAGAAATAACAAGACACCAGCGTCATTTGTCCTACCAGCACCATTTTTTTTCTCAGTTTGCAACACTCTATAGTTATACTCTTATTGCGAAGTTTTTCAGAAGGTACATGCGATAACTATTAGGTACGTATAGGGCAACGTTTCAAAAAAAAACTAGTACAGAAACGGAAACCAGAATAAATTTTACGTGAACGTGAAGCAGTACAAAGTATCTTTTAACAACCACAATAGTTGTAATCAAAATAGGGCGATTCGTTAATGCAACATGAACTGAACATGGCCCTTTCAAATAAAAAAGCCGAATTTTTCAACCCTTTCATTCAAAGATGTTTGGTGCTTTACGGCGGAAGGGCCATATGATCCCTACAGAGCGCCATATCCTCAATCCAATTGCGATGTGGATAGTGTTTATGGTAGGTGGCTGCATAAGGGCCTTCATATTCGACGCACTGTGATGGTAAAACATGGCAGTATTAAAGCTATGACAGTGACATGAAGGATGTCTAGTGAGAAAGGGTGGCGAAGTATCGGGATAATAAAAGTGTGGTGATAATCTCATTAGCACAAATGCCTGTTAAATGTCCATATTTTTCTTTATTTAATAATTTATTGGTCCCTCAAGGGTCCCGAGGGACATTACATGAGGGGCGGGTATCATAACAAAAGAGAAAACGATAAACAATATAACAATAAACATCAATAAGACTAAAATACAAAATGTAGATACAAACGGCAGCAATAAAAAAAAGACAATCTATTTCAAAAAGGCAAGTCCAAAGGCATCAATTCATGTATGTTCGATATTATATCGGAAGCATGTTGCATCACGGACAAGTGCAACATCTATTGGAAGGCCATTGCAGTCTCGGGCAGTTCTGACGAAGAATGACTAATGGAATGTAGTGGTGAGAGTACGGGGTGGAATTACTGCGTTCAGGTGGCTTGTTCGGAATGTACGATGAATCAGTTGAATCAACCAACTGTCACGAGGCATGGTGTGAAAGAATCTGTGGTCGAGGCAAAGGCGTGAGATGCGGCGACGAGAGGCAAGGGGCACCAGCTGCAGCTTAGACGTTAGAGACGAAACACTTGTGTGATACGAGTACCCAGAAAGGGTAAATCTGACTGAACGGCTCTAGACTGATTGGAGAGCTTTAGTGAGATTAGATTGGGGGGGTGGGGGTCAACAATAGCAGAGGCATATTCAAGTTTAGGTCGCACGAGCGTTATGTATGCAAGTAATGTTACATGTGACTGAGCCATGAAAAGGTTTCGGCGAAGGTAACCAAGCATTTTGTTCGCTGAATTGATAATATGGGTTATATGATCCGTCCAAGGTAAGTCTTGAGACAGGTGAAGTCCTAGGTACTTGAAGGAATGCACATTAGCTATAATGCTGTTATTATTCTTATACACAGAGGGTGCATAGTTGAGTCGACGATGGAATGAAGTGTTCACGGTCTTACTGGTGTTCAGTGACATGAGCCATGTGGTACAACAGTCTTGATTACGAAGTAGGTCTTCCTGAGCAGTATAAACGTCGGAGGAGTTCTTGACAGGGCGGTACACAATGCAATCATCTGCAAAAAGACGTATTTCAGAGGTTACAGTAGATGGCAGGTCGCTGACGTAGATTAGGAAGAGGAGCGGCCCTAGAACAGTGCCTAGAGACACGTCAGACTGAACGGGTGAAGTGGATGATGTGTAGTTGTTAGCGTATACGAACTGTTTCCGGTTAGTTAATAAACACTCAATCCAATTGCCAACAAGCGGATGAATGTTTAGGCGCGACAATTTCTACAAAAGACTAGAATAAGGAACCTTATCGAAGGCCTTTTCAAAATCTAGGAATAGAGCATCGGTTGGAATGTTACTGTCTAATTTTAAATGAAGAGTGAATAGAGCAAGTTGAAATTCGCATGAGTGACCCTTCCTGAAACCACGTTGATTTGGATGAAAGAAGTTCACCGACCTTAGGAAATCAGCAACTTGAGAGCAATGGCCGCGTTCCATGATCTTGGAGCATATGCTGGTAAGGGAAATGGGACAGTATTTGCCAGGGGAAGACCGGTCACCTTTTTTGAAGTCTGGAATGACCTTTCCTGTCTTCCAATCATCTGGCACTGTACCTGTGTCAAGTGAGTGCTGAAAGATAATACAAAGAGTCACACTGCACGCATATTTTGTACTTTTAGTACTTCGCGTTGATTTCGTCAATATCGCAGGATGAAGAGCACTTCAGGGAGTCAATGACCTTGACAATACTCTCTGCCCTGAGTTCAATACCCTCCATTGGAGAAAAATTGAAATATGGAAAGTGTGGTAATGCATTTGTACTTTCTTTTGTGAACACCGAACAAAACGATAGATTCAGTGTGTCGGGAACTTCAGAATCAGCAGTGTGTGTCCCCGTGTTATCACATAGTGAAACGGCACTTTTATTATCAGGCTTAATCGCTTTCCAAAAACGCCGTGGGTGAGACTACAGAATATTTGGTATGGTAGTGAAATAGTAGTCACACTCGGTGCGTGCTTTTCATGAGTTGTACACTTTAACGACCTCATTATGCTTTTGCCAGGCCGAGGATGAGCCAGTTCATTTAGCAGCTCTAAATAACCGCTTTTTTATTATTAAGGCCTTTTAAAGACTTGTTAAACCAGGCGCAATGCGCTTTTGCATTTATAGTGATAGTTGGGATGTAAAGGCTCATTAAACGCAGCATTTTGGCTTTGAATAGTACCCAAATGCTCTCAGTTGAATGCTACCGATATGATAGGGCAAGTTTCTCGTGAAAAAACAGAAAGTTCACGGTTTATGCTGGAATAATTGGCTTTGTCCTATAACGTGAGTACTTTTTTAGATTTCTTGCTTTTTAAGATGTTGCAAAGAAATGTTGCATGAATGACGTTGAGGTCACTAAAACCACGGATATACGTAAGGGGGGCACAATATTGGGGTGTGACGTGAAAAGGAGGCCCAAGACTATTGACGAGTGTTGGGCCACTCGGGTAGGTTTATTGACCAGCTGTGAGAGGCCAAAAAGCAAACATATGTTTACAAATTCTGTAGCCATGTTATTTTGTGCAAGACATGGCGCAACATTACTGCAATCTATTGAAGGAAAATTGAAATCACCGAATAATAAGACGGGAGTGTCGGGATACGTCGTTGTTAGTTGTAACAATGCTTCGTGAAAGGAAACATGCCTCCCGACCCTTGTATACAAGGGTCGGGAGGCATGTGCTGTGCTTTTGCAATAACTGCAGCAGCGACCTCTCTTTAGCGGTCGTGCTATGAATGCCCAGGGTGAATCACTTGAAAATCTTGGGCCTGTTTTAAAAATGATAGCAACGACTCAAGTTTGAAACGTCGCACCCTAGCGATGAACTCTGCAGGGTGGAGTGGTATTTGGTGTTGGTAGGGTAATAAAAAAGAATTGCTCTCTAATGGTGTCTAATTCCTTACATTCAAATAAAATGTGAAGGAAAGTTTGTGCTTCACAACATCTCTCACGCAATAGTGGATCGTCACTAGATAAAAGGTATGAGTGTGTCATGTATGTGTGTCCTATCTTTAGCATTGTTAGTATAACTTTTGTGCGGCCTGACTTAGATACTGGCGGCCACTGACTGAGTTGCGGCTTGATAACATGCAGTTTATACGTGCGTGCAAATACCATGTGCGCCGCCAAAATGCGCCGAGGTTTTCTTTGCGGAGAGGTTTTAGGTCGAGTGCAGACATCCTCATTGTAGTATTGGCATTGGTTGGCTTGACGGATGCCGCCAAGTGGTCCGCCGATCCGTGTACTTCTACCTCGCTGTGTCCAAGCATCCAGCACACTACGGCACGCTGTTTGAGTGAGTATACTGTGCATAGGATTCAGTAAAGACATACAAGGACAATTTTTTAGTTTTTTCACGGTTTGAGGGCTTTTACCTCACTGAGAAAATTGTTGTATATTACTGCACTTTGTAGTTTTATTTGCTTCATGTGTTAAACGGCCGCACGTATCGCATGAGGTTCTGCAGTAAAGAAGCTTTGGTTAGGAGGCACAGTGCCGGCATCTGAAGAGGATTGGCCGACCGCAGCATAGGAGACAAGCGCTCGTCTTTGAGGCGTCGGTGTATAATTCGGGACAACTGTATTCGTGTTGCAGTTTATGAAAGTGTGTGCGGATTCCGATGGAGGCGGAAATGTTGTAGGCCCGTGTGCTCACATTTGGGTGCACGTTAAAGAACCCCAGGTGGTCAAAATTTCCGGAGCCCTCCACTACGGCGTCTCTCATAATCATATGGTGGTTTTGGGACGTTAAACCCCACAAATCAATCAAAGTGTGTGCGGATGTGTTCAACAGGGGCAAGGTGACTTGCACAAAAGATACGCAACAGTCTATAAGCCGCCACTGCTACGGTGGCAGATAGGCAGCAGAAGCCATCCTACAGTGTTCTAGAGTGGCACATCTGTTTTCTCAGCGAGGCCTTTCACACGATGTGAGTAGGGCTGCCTCTACTAAAGACAGCTGTAGAACAGGCCAGAATAAGACCGATCATTGATTGTGAAATGAGAGGGGTGTTCTTTGTCTGTGTTCACCTTGAGGTATACACCAAATATACGTAACATCTCTGTAAATTGAGTGACCAGTCATTCAATTCCTCATACAGGCTCTCCTCGGGGCTGGTGCGAAAAGCACCCGTAGAAAGGCGAATGCCCAAATTGTACTTAAGATTCGGCATCTTTATAGCACTTCGAGTCGCACACTGATAAACAACGACCCCATGCAAGTTATCAAATGGTGTGATTGAGACTGCTATACAAATTCATGAGACGTTGTCTGTCACTACCCCACGAAGTTTGTGACAACACTTTTAGAACATTAAGGACTTTTACGCATTTTGTTTTCAAACACTTGATGGGCGGTATGAAGTTTACCCAAATGTCCAAGATTAGGCCTAAGAGTTTTGCTCAGCATCAAAGACAGACGTTAACCATTTAGTCGAATGTTCGGTTCTAAGTGCATGCCTGTCTTTTGGGAAAACAAGACACACGTGCTTTTTGTGGGTAAAGTCAGAATGCGTTTTTCTCGGCCCATTCGGAGACCTTGTTTGAACCTAGCTGAACCTGCCACTCACACATTACCAAGTTGCACGACTTACAGCCAAGCTAGACGTCATTGACATACGTACAATAAAACATACTGCGGGAGATGTACATGTGCAGGGAATTCATTTCGATAATACAAAGTGTTCAACTACGTACACCACGTTCCGGTACACCGGTATCTTAAACAAATGTTTGGGAGAGAACACAACTCAAACGGGCACGGAATGCCCGATTGTACAAGTAACTTTCAATATGGAAAGCATTCTACCGCGCACACCGAGGTGAGACAAGTCTCTTGTTATGCCAAAGTGCCATGTTGTGTCATGAGCCATCTCAATATTGAGGAACACAAAAAGAAGTATTGTTTGTGGACGAAAACGTCTCGCATCTCTGCCTCGATACGCACTAGGTGGTAGGCGGTAGATCTACCCTTTCGAAACCCACAGCGGAAACGGTCGAGAAGATTGTGTGTTTCAAGGAAATGTAAAAGTCAGTGGTTTATTATCTTTTTGAAAAGTTTACAAAGGCAGCTTGTAACTGCAATATGCCTATAGTTCGAAACTTAGGAAGGGTCCTTGCCCTGTTTCAACATATATGTATAACAATATGCTCTTTCCAGGAAGTACGGATGGTGCCAGAAAGCCAGATAGCATTGTATAAGAACAGTAAAGTTTTTTTTTGCGTTTTGCGCAGCAGCTCTTTCCACATTTCATACACAACAATGTTGTAGCCAGGGGCAGAATTATTGCATGAGTTTAGTGATGTCTGTAGCTCAGCTAAGTTGAAACGTTGGTTGTATGCCTTTTATTTTGTACACTTTGTTCTAGTTTTTGCTTTTCCAGTCTTGCTCTATATCTTCAGAATGCTTCAGTATAGTGTGACAAGCTAGACGCCTGCTCGTAGTGATGGCCGAGGAAGTTCACCTGATCGTCCAGGCTGTCACCCTGTCGGTTTATGAGTGGAACTCAGTGTACTAGTCTTCCTGCTACCCTACCGACCATGTTTCATAGTTTAGCCTCTTGTGTATATGAATTGATTCCTTATAAAAAGCTCTGCCAGCTTTCTCTTATGGCCTGCCGACGCGTTCTCCTGCCTCGAGCTTTTATTTTTTTAAAGCTGTCAAGATTTTTGGCTGTAGGTGAGTTCCGATGCAACCTCCATGCCTTGCTCTGCTCCTTTCGAACATAGTGACACTCAGTGTTCCACCATAGGACGTACGTCGCTTGCTGGGCAGTTCAAATGTTGCAAGATGCACTTGGCTGCTGCTTCAATAAGGAAAGCTGTGAAGTACTGCACGGTTTGATCAATGCTCAACCCATGTATGTCAGTCCAACCTAAATGAAAAAAATGTTATAAAACTGTTCCCATACGGCTTTGTTTGTCAGCCATTTGGGAACACGTGAAGGACATTCGTATGATGTCGGTGTACTCAGAATAACATGAAAATGGTCACTTCCGTGACCATTTTTTTAAAATTATACATAGTAATATTGGTAAAGGTGAAGAATATACGATACTGAGATCTATAGAGGAGTGATTTTTGTTGCCAAGGTTATAATATGTTGTCTCTTTGCTTTTTAACAGACAAACACCGGAAGACAGACAAAAAGGACTGATCAATGAGACGACCTCGTGCGTTGCAGCGAGAATCACCTCACAGACCACTATGAGTATTCAGGTCTCCTAGGACAAGATAAGGTTCAGGTAGTTCATCTATTAAGTACCATAATTGTCACCAGAAAATGTTTCATTTGTGTCGTAGATGTTTTTCTATAGTGTTGACGATCCACAAGTATGTTTTCTAGGGTGAGATGGTACCTACTGAAGCACAAGATGCTCAATGACAAAACTCAATTTTAAATTGTGAAACGCTCACTACTCTATTTTTTGCTCCCCCCCCCCTCCAATGACTTTTTCGAGTCTAGCGCTACAATATAATCGCCTTTGTTGGCTCCAACGAGGTATATTTGTAACAAAGTACATATAAAACGAAGATAATGGGCACCTATCTAGTTCTTGAAGAAAAGGTAGAACGATACGGCATGGCATGAATTGAACTGAAACAATTTTCAAGGCATTCAGTAGACACTAAGAACAAGCAAACACGGACGACTGTTTGGAATAGTGTGCCTTTGGCCAAGAAAGACCACTCGTTCTTCTAGGACGCAATTACTTTCTAGTGACAAAGCACGGCACTGAAGGAAGCACAAGGATGATGCTATTTTTTTCTCAGAATATTCATATACCGTACATTCCTACCATTTTCCACTGCTAATTTATACTAATATGAAAGGTTCCTATCTATCAGAGCCAAATACAAGCTTTAGTGCTCAATACTGATGCCATTGCTCTATGTAGATTTTCAACACCGTATATATTTTTGGTATTTAGAGGAGAGGAACATACTATCATAAATATGTTTGAGCAGCCTCACGTATTTTTAGTAGCAAAAAAGTGCATTCTTTTCAGTTTCACATGATGTGCATTTGGCTCTTTTAGAAAAAAAATTGTCTCACACGTACGCCACTGTTCTGCACATTTTTGCTAGATAAGACAAGGTCCTACCCCTGCAGAATTCGTGGATATTTCCATGTGGTTAAGATGGTGCAGCTGTCTGATAAAATCATGGCAAAAACAGTGTTAAATTTCGAGCATTCACTGCATATCTACAGAGTGAAATATGATGAGTAGAGAGAAGCGTTCATTTGCCCGTCCGTGCGTCTATTCGTGCGTCTGTCTGTCTGTCTGTCTGTCTGTCTTTCTGTCTGTTTGTCCATCCGCTTGTCTCTTAGTCGGTCTGTCTTTCTCTCTGTTCATTCGTCCGTCCATTCCTACATGTCAGTCCGTCCATGCATACGCCCTCGCGTGTGTGCCTCCGTCCGAGCGTCTGTCCGTCTGTGATTGAGTCCGAATAGAAGTTTTACCCCACTCATCATCATTCACTCCGTGGATATACTGTGAATTTTTAAATTCGAAGCATTTCTTGGCGAACTTGAGCGACATTGAGCGTATCTCAATATTCGGCTACAGTATTCGGCTACAGTTTCTTTCAGACATAGTAAACCACAGTCTACCCTTGGACACCGCCGTATACGTATCCCCCTTGTTAGGCAGACCCACTCGACACCACTATCCTCATTCCCTCACGCCAATCTTCGCAAGGACTGATACTTTTCGGTACTCCTGCTTCCCACAAACAATAGATGATTGGAATAAACTAACCGAAGCATTTCCTCAACGCCCTTGACCATTTGTGTAAATACTCTTCTTCCATGACTTCCTTGAATGGTATTATCACCTTGTTGTTCAACTGTTACTTTTTTTTAAAGCCACAACCCCTCTGTCTTATAGCAAAGAAATTGTGTAAAAAACGCTTTGCAACCTTGTTTCATTCTGTTATTTAGTGTGTTTCATGTATGCTCACCCTGCTTGGACTTTTTGTCTGCAGTATTCTATAAGTAAATAAATAAATCTATCTATCTATCTAGCCGCCTACGACTTTTAGCTCTCCTGCCCGTCTGGATAGTGGTATCAATACCAAACTTGGTATGATACAACAAGCTTGAATGACAAACATAACTGACTAGTCATAATGTGCAAATCAGGATCTGTATGTCATAGATGTCATAATTTACATGTTACGGTCTTGCTTCTCTTGCGCTGGTTTCATTCATATAGTATGTTGCAAAATTTGTATGGTATGTTATGACTGCATGGCGAACACAAGCAACAGAACCTAACATCAAAATCATGACATGCGTGTTATGTAAAAACATGAGTACATGCCACGCTTATGATGCATTCGCGGCCATTTCACCAGCTTCTCATGACCCAATTTCGGTATTATTAGACGTCAATGGACGACGAAGGTACGTGACTGGTGTTAACATGATAATCATGAGATGCATGTCATGTAAAATCATGACTACATCCTACGCTCATGATGTGCGCTCACGGCCGTTTCGCTAGATTCACGTGTACGAAATTCGGTATTACGTGACGCGAAAGGATGACATAGGTAAATTACAAGTCCAAACATGATGATCGTGACATGCGTGTCATGTAACTGCATAACTAGGCCCCACACTCATGATGCGCTCGCGGTCATTTTGCTACCAACCCATATGCCAAAGTTTGGTATTACGTCGCGTGAAAGGATGGCGAAGGTATGTGACTGGTGCAAACATGATATTCATGAGATTCGTGTCATGTAAGAACATTAATTCACGCCACACTCAAAGCAACAATACACTTCAACGGGGGGGGGCACTGCGAGCGCTCGATGGTGACGGACGCACTCCACATCGCCTCCGTAGATTTTATGCTATTTCTGCGGACATCCACCTTGGTACCCCTGAAACTTGGATTTATCGTCACCGCCAAGTTCTCCGCTTCGCCTAGACAACACCTTCGTCCAGGTGGGTCCAGTTTTGACAACTTGAGGGACGTCCTTCACTCCCGGCTACAACGCCGCCTCGCTAAGGGCTCTCAGCCCGGCGATGGCGGCCGCTAACGTGGTTACGGGCTATGATCCTACCTCAAGCAAAATGCTGTCTATGGAGATTTCATCCTCCGAAAACACCATGCCATCAGAAGATGAATATCTCGACGACATGGTGAGACTGTGGCAACGCAAGCAAGCGAAATCGAAGCCTGCGTCTCAACAACAACGAGACGCCACAGCGGGCCACCATTCCCCAGCCTTGCAAGGAACGCCGGCGCGCCATCCCTCCGGTGGTGTGCCTACCTCTGCTCCGTCCTCGCAGCCAGCGAAGCAACGCAAGTGGCGTCCGCGTCAAACTCCTCGCCTCTCTCGCGACGACTACATCGTAGTAGTTAAACCTCGCGTTCCCTGCGAGCTACGCACATTTGTCCCGGCCGATCGCGCGGGCGACGCCATCCGCAGCTACCTCGGCGACCGGACTACCACGCAAATTCAAGTGTGGCCAATCTGGGAACAGAACATCTTGGTCTGTAGCACCACCATTTTGCCTATGGCACAGCGACTCCTCGGGGACTTCCAGCTGCAAGTGGGGGATCAGCAGCTGCCCGTTCGAGGCCACGCCAAGGCACCAGGGGATACATGCAGGGGCGTCATCAACATAAACCCTGCTGAAAGCCCGGAAAAGATAAAGTCTGAACTGTATTGGCCTCGAGGTACTATCATTGCGGTCCGCAAACTCGGAGATTCCGCGGCGGCGGTGGTGACTTTCGAGGGCACGAAGTTACCCCGCTTCCTCTTCTACCACTGCGTGGCGACGTACATCCGCGCCTACAAGAAAACGGTCCCGGTTTGCACCAAGTGCGGTACCATCGGCCATCGACCACCTCAGTGCCCTCACCCCGCTCCAACGCAGTGTGCCAAATGTGGAACCCCCGCACCTGCAGGTCTCAATGCCCACGACTGCCACCCCAAGTGCCTCCTCTGCCACGGCGCCCATGAGACTGGGACCAGTGGCTGCACGGCAAAATATCGAAAATATCAGAAAAGCAAGCAGCCCTCAACATCTGCTCGAGGGACCACCTCATGTTCGTCACAGCCAGACAGCGGCACCAACCTGCATCAGTCGGCTCCACTACTCCACGCCGACACTCAGGCATTCCCACCGCTCGAAGCACCAGCGGTGGTACCTCAGGTGAGCAGTTGGGCAGGGAAAGCTGCTTCTAAGCCTCTCTCACCCCCTTCTGTCGATCCTCCTTCTCCCGAACTTGCGGCCCTTCGCCAGCAAGTTGCGGCACTTCAAAAGCAAAATTCTCTTTTAACTAAACAACTCGAACTCTTAAATAAGCGACTTCAACCCCAACAACAGTGCACTGCAAGGCCATCCGGTATTGCCTCCTCTGTCCAGGCGGCTACGCCAGCTACATCCAAGCTTAGTCCTGGCGCTAAGCCCACTCCCATTAAACCGCCGGTTCAAGCAACCATTTGTACTCCAGCACTCGGAACCGGTGCCACATCTACTCCAGAAGATCTTGAGGCTCCTAGGGCACCTCAGGTTATCTTGCCCGCTAACCAAACTCTCCCTAGCGAAGAGCGCACCCCGCGCGTAGAGGAACGCCTCACGCGCGTCGAAACTTCGATTAATCACCTCCTCACCAGCTTCTCGGTCCAACGCATAGTAGTAGAGGTTACCCAGGCTATTCAAGCCTGGGCAATCACCCAGTTTCAACCCAAGGCATCGCGTTCCCACTCCTGCTCGGTGAGCAGTGACGGTACAGCTCCACGGCGTCGTCGTAAGGTGGCTACCACCACCCCGCCGTCGGACAATCCGGCCTCCGTGCCCCTCCCTGCCTCTGAGGATTCCGAGCGGGACATGGAGGACCAAATATAAAACCTAGGACAGTCACGATGGTTACCAATCGTACGTCCCGTTCAAACATTGCGTCTAAATTCGAGATCATACAGTGGAACCCTGGAGGCTTCGGGAACAGGCGAAAGCGTTCACATCTTTCCCTTTTCCTCAGCTCACTTGGCTCTCAGCCGGCCGTCTTGGCGCTCCAAGAATCTGGCCCTGCTTCATCCCTTTCTGGATACTGCTCCTATGTAGGCGGCACCACCACATGCCTCCTCGTGCATAAAGCTTACACGGCAGTACAGATTGACCTCGATCTGGATCTTCCTTACGACTACTGCATGATATCAGTGCTATCTCAGCGGAGGGGCCAACCATCAATACATATATTAAACGTGTACTGTCCCCCTCGCCTTGCAAGGGCTTCGTTTGCGCATCTCTTCCACCGGGCGCTGCGTATAGCGGCCCGACAACCACTGGTGATTGTCGGGGACTTTAATGCCCCCAGCCCTCACTGGGGTTACCACTACGAGAAGGCCCGGGGCAGAGAGCTCAAGGAGCTCATTTCCTCGCTGAGCCTGACGCTTCTTACCGATCCGGCACAACCCACACGTTCCGGCAACTCGGTCACGCGAGACACATGCCCCGACCTCTCCCTCACCCGTCACATCCGCGATGCTACATGGGAGAATTTAGGCGAAACCCTAGGCAGCGATCACTTTTTACTCCGCATTTCGTTCACACCGCGGCAGAAAATGCGCCAACACTGGGGCCAAGCCCGTCTCACCGATTGGACTCGGTTCAGAATGCAACCATTCCCCGCCGGCCTCTCCTCGACCGAATATGCAGCGTGGGCATCATACGCTCTTCATATGAAACAAGTGAACACTCGCACCCTTGCAACCTCTAATTTGACTCCTGCAATCGATCCACACCTCCTACATCTTTGGCACGCTCGCCGCGGGCTCATAAGGCGCTGGAAACGCAACAAACTTAATCGGAAACTTCGCGCTCGCATTGAGGCGCTCACTGCAGAGGCGCCCGCATACTCCGCACAACTTTCCGATGCTAACTGGGCAGACACCTGTTCGAAGGCTGCAAAGCAGATGAGCTCTAAGAGTGCGTGGCGACTCTTTAGAAGCCTTCTCGATCCCTCGACCACCAGGGGAGAAACGCAACGCCAGCTCCACCGTGTTCTGCATGCCTTTCAGGGCACTACGGATGAACTCGCGCGAGAACTTTGTGACCGCTACATCTGCCGCACAATTGATCCCGCAGGCCCAGCATATACGTATTCCGGCGCCCCGAACACCGACCTCGACGCCCCATACACACTTTCTGATTTACGATTTGCACTCACGAAAATGCGACGGGGCACGGCCCCTGGACGCGACGGAATCACAGTATCGCTCCTGGCAAATCTTCCCGACCAAGCACACCTCTCGCTACTCCACCTTATAAATTCGATATGGGACGGTTCTCCGCTTCCAACGGAATGGACCACATTGGTCGTGACATTCATTCCCAAATCGGCAAAGTCCATTAGTATTGAGGCACTGAGACCCATCTCACTTACGTCTTGCGCAGGCAAACTCATGGAAACCATGGTTCGTGAACGCCTTTCCACCTACTTGGAGGCCAGTGGCGCAATTATGTAAAAGTTCCAAATCCGGACAAAGGCGGTCTCTTCCAATGAGTTGCACGCGATTGGCCCATACAAGCTGTGACGAATGCTGTGACGTTATGAGTGACGTGGACTGGGGTGTCACGTGACTCTTTTTTTTCGGTTTTCGGAGAAAGGCGACGGAACGGTCGGAGAGACTGTCCGAAAGCAACCGGATGGATTGAAATGGCTGCAAGGTGGCCTGGATTGGATTGAAATGGAAAAAATGCACGACTTTTCGGCACCGGGGCACTTAGACAACATGGCGTTTCCCACTGACACGGTACTTCGCCTTGCCTGTGCGGTAGCTTTAACCGAGCAGAGGTGACGACGCGAGGTAAAAGATGCATTTGAAGAGTTCAGCGAAGAAGAGTTCCGGCAATGTTTTCGTCTGTCCAAACGAACAGTGCGTAGCTTGTGCCGCGAACTTGATCCTATCATCGGATGCCAGCGAGCCAGTGGCCTTTCCACAGAGAGAAAGGTGTTGTGCGCGCTGCGATTTTTCGCCACCGGTAGCTTCCAGAAGAGCATTGGTCGCGAGGAACACATCGGCATGTCTCAGTCGGCGGTGAGCAACACCATCCACGAGGTGACGGAGGCGATCATTACCGTGGCTGCTAGAAAAAGGGTGGCGGACTTCCTACTGACAACAGCTGCTAAGGATGAGGCAAAGGTGGAGTTTGTGCTACGCGGTTGCATCCCAGGGGTGCTGGCGTGTGCCGATGGCACGTTGGTCACCATTCGCAAGCCAGAGGGATTCAGACTGGCCGACACGGCGAGCTTCATGTCCAGAAGGGGCTATTATGTCCTAACGTCATGATCGTAAGTACTGTTAGGATTGTTTATTACTCGCCCTTCGGAGCAATTGTTCAGTTGTGACGCCAAAGCTGGAAAAAGTAATAATGCAACGAATGAAAAAGAACCTGCAGGGAATTGGGTGCGAGCTAGATGGTGGCTCGCAAGGCCTCGGTAATAATAAGTGGCAAGTGTTTTGTGCGTGAGCCAGTTGCCGTTTTTGCACTGGCATGCATACGCAATTGAATTGTGCATTTTAGAGGTAATCGGTAATATGGGCAGCAGACGTAGCAGAAGTATATACACGACAGGGAGGTATTTCCAACACGAAAGTGCTTACAATCACAATTGGACGAGCTGGCTTTGGTATTTACGAGTGTTTTTTCCCAAGAGCAACGCGTAGCTTTTCACTTATCGAACATTTAGTGGAAGTCGTAGTTATGTGTACAGCAGAGGTGGGGTCATTGCCCCCACACTCCCCCCTCCTCAGTGTGCTACACCCTGTGTTTCCCTCTAAGTGAAGCTCCTTGTAACAATGACTGTACTAGTACGCATTGTTTCCTGCATATGCGTAGAAAAAAGGGATTTATTCTGAGTATAAATGCAGTACTATTTTATATCGCTCCTCATCGCAGATGTGCAAAGCATGGCTGCGCATAATTGTCATAGACCCATGATTCCCAGATTGTTAGTGCACGCAGTGGGAACACAACCCACTGCGTGCACGCCTAGCTGCACATCTGCATCCTGGCGAATATCTGCTTGGTAAGTATTATTGTGTACTATCTGGGCAGAGCACTCAGCTTTTATGCTTACATTGCAGGAGACGCAGGCTATCCCCTCAAGCCATGGCTCCTAATTCCAGTCCTTGGCAGTCAACCGTGCAACACTTCCGAAGGCCGATACAACAAGGAGCACGCATCCATGCACAATGTTGTGTAAAGGTGTATCGCCGTGTTGAAAAGCAAGTTCCGCTGCTTGCAGCACTTTCGAACGATGCTCTACAACCCCGATCGGGCAGCGCAAATCATCTATGCTTGCTTTGCTCTCCACAACATTGCGTTGCATGCAGGCGACTGGACCTTGGACGAGTATGTCGTGGACATGCCACCAGCTGAGGATGACGATGGAGAGCCAAGGGGGACCCATATGCAACGTGCTGCTCAGAGACGGCAGCAGCGCTGTCTTGGACCTTTTTTGAAGTACACAGGAACGGTGAGTTTTCATGTTTTCATATCCGACACATAATTTATTTACACTGATTCTAGTGCATCTAGACATGAAAGGGCTGTGTTTGCCACATTTGAATACACAGAGTACTTACTTGTGCTTCAATATGAAGCAAGGTGGCAATGTCAAAATGCTGCATTTTCTTTAAGTGGCACATGAAATATGCAACAGAAACACCCTTTTCCATAATAGCGATCACAGTCACAACAGACTAGATTGGAGCAAGCATATATGAGCGGCACTCTGTGCTGAATGTTGCTATCACAAAATTGTGCGAACAATGCAGCAACGTCTCAAAATTCTTTTCACCAGAACGCATAAAAATCGAGATTCCATTAAAAACATGTTGTATGAACACATGATACATAAGTCCATATCTTGTCATAGTGACTGACTACAAGCATTCAACTGTGCACGCCAGGCTTGACGAGCAATCGTGCTTGTCAAGTTGTGCTGTTTTTTTTGCTCATTGTCCTAAACATTGTGTGAATGTTAAAATAACATTTATTTGAATTCACGACTGCAGTCATGCTGCAATGCTAAAAAATATGCAAATCAAGACGGCAAACAACAGGCGAGTTGTTTTGATAACATACAGCATGAATAATTCCCTCAGCCATCTCGCGGCTCCCAAGCCATACCACGTTCGAAATTTATTCCCGCAAAGAGTCGTTTACAACGAAAACTAGATGAAATCAATCGCTGGCATGTTGCTGTGATGACCATTTTCCTCTGTAAAACTGTGTGAGATGACCACTTACTAGCTTAGCGCTCCCAAACAAGATGCGAGATGACCACTTACTAGCTTAGCGCTCCCAAACAAGATTCGGAATGTAGTTGTTGCATCTTAGCCTC
This sequence comes from Rhipicephalus microplus, assembly GCF_043290135.1. NCBI lineage: Eukaryota > Metazoa > Arthropoda > Arachnida > Ixodida > Ixodidae > Rhipicephalus > Rhipicephalus microplus. The sequence continues at coordinate 136,377,729 of NC_134700.1, forward strand.
ATTGTGCTGAAATGAAAATATCACAGTGTGATGCAAAAAGATATCACATTACTACACTATGTGGTAATGCTGAATAAAAATCACAGTGAGCTAGAAAACACAGTGGGACAATACAAATATCAAAGAAACATTAACAGAAAATGTCAACTATACACTCGTGGTCTCCGTGTGAATGACTGGACACCTTTGAAATGTGGGTAAAAAACACTGCCACTAGAACAGCTCGAACATACATTGAGAAATGCATATATCGAACATAAAAAATGCTGCACTCCTTATACAAAGTAAATGCTAACCTAAATCTAGTAATATGTACTAAATGCAAACAAAAAATGAATAAAATAGAACATGAACAGCAACACGTAAACATATCAAAAACACTAAACCAATTATGAATGATAAAAAGTTGAAAACATGGCGAAAAACAAACTAAACTATGTATATGTCTCCAGAACCGTATAAAATTGAACATGAACAGCAGCACCTAAACACATTGAAACCGACAAATCTATAATGAATGATGACAAGAAAAAACATTGAACACATGACGAAAAATTAAACTAAACTACGTATCCCTTTCTCGCAGAAAGCCCTCAGCCATGACCAGTGCCCTCCTGCACCGCTGCCGCTTTCTCCTGTGCCGCTGCCACGCGCCGTTCTGCAGGAGCGATGCGGGTGGTTGATTTTTTCATCTCCCGCAGCACCTGCGATGAATCATCATGGTGTAAATGTTTAAGTGAGCTGCCGGTAAACCCTTAACCATCTCGTGGCTGGAAGCTGCTGCTGCTGCCAAGAATTGCAACGGGCACAACAACTTCCCCTCAGTTGAAGATCAACTGGCCTGATGGCATCCTTTGAAAGTGGGAAGCTTTGTGTACAAGCTATGCCCTCCTCGTGTGGACCTACAAACATTTGTTGCAACTGCTCTTTATTAATGTCCTCAAATGCATCTCTCACCATGAAAGAGCCCCAGGGCTAACTAACCTTTTGCCCGGCAGTTTATCATTGCAGATACCCGATACCATGCCCTCAATACAATGCATGGTTCTTGTTTACAGCCCAAGTTGGTTTCAGTCATCATAATAGAACATGGAGAATGCTTATGCCCCTTATGTAAAATGTAAACAAAGGGTCTACTCACCTTGAGCACCTTGTCGCCCTGCTCAAGGTTCCAGTCCTGCACTCAATAAAGTACTAAGTTCTCAGATGCTTGCGTGTTACTGTGTCACTGCCATCTACAGCCGCTTCAGTGGCCTCCACATCCATTTCCACTGCAGCAGTGGGAACGTTCGCCTGCTGGAAAGTGTAGTAAGCATGAATTTTCAGAAAGTGGGAATTCGTTACTCTAGCTATTTTGCAACCTTAAGTACTAAAAATCTACGGAAATGTTCTGCAGCTATTCAGTGGTCATTGATGTCATGTATTACCATTTTAGTGCATGCACTTTCCCGCAGTCATTGCGTGTTTTATGATAAATTAATACCCCTTGTACTGCAAGGGCTGCAAACTGAGATTTTAGTTAAACCTACCCACTTTTGATTACTTTCTCGTGCGCTTTATTCCCGTTTAACAAGGTTCCTCTAAAGGCACCCCTTCAGATATCAAACTCTGTCATGGTACCGCTCAGGAACCCGTGATACTGCGGCGGCAGAGTGCTTACCTGTTGATAGGTGAGACCAAAAACGCCACTGAAGCGTGTCATCCCAGTCAACTGTAGAACCTGGCCGCGGAAGCCAGGCAGCCAACCCCATACAGTGCCCCTGAAAATGTACACTAATGTCACGGAACATATTGCCCGTGCCATTCGACGGTCACTTACGTTTGTGCGTCTCTGATGGCGGCGGTGTCACGGCGGGCCTCGCGCACCGGCCTGCGCCACCAAGCCTGTCATTCCTGCGCAGGCACTTCATGGTTCAGCGCGTCGCTGAGCTCTTGCCACAGCCGCCACCGGTCGGTGATGGTGTCGCCGTGCCGCAGCTCGATGGCATTCGCCACGAGCTGGGGATGTTCGTCCATAAAGGCGAGCACCAGCGCGCGCTGAGCCTCGGATAACGCCGATGAGCCGCTGCTGCTGTTGACTACTGGTACAGTTGACCTCCGCCACGATTATGCTCGACTGAGCCAACAACTTCGAAAGTTGCGCTGTTTAGGTTTGTATAGTGGAGGAGATATAAAAACAGTAACTGCTTGAAACGGGGTTGTATTTAGCGCCACCACGTACCGTCCCGCTAAATTTAGCTTTATTTCATAACAATAACAAGAAAAATACGTTTATATTGTGCCGTATTCCTTAATAAACGTTTGAAAACTTGTGCCAACACAATTTGATGATGATCAATAGTAGTTAAACATTTTTCAACACGTTAAAAACACTTTTCACTTTGCTATACGGTCCCCAAGTCCACGTCAAAATGATGACGCGAGGCTTCATTTCGCTCATTGGCTGTTCACTTCCCTTCTTCCTCGCGACCGCTGCGGACCGCCCATTTTTTGACGTCACCGACAGACCGCCTCCGTCCGGATTTGGAATTTTTACATAATTGCGCCACTGGAGGACCTTTGCCGACACGATGTTTGGCTTTCGCCCACATCTGTCGGCGCAGGACGTCCTGCTCCAGCTTCAACACGATATCATAGAGCCGACTACTATGCGCCATAACGATAAAGCCGTGCTCGCTCTCGATCTCCGCGGGGCGTTCGACAACGTCAAACACAGCACTATACTCACTAACCTGCCTACCACAAACTGCGGGCAGAAGACTTTCAACTACATTCGCGCCTTTCTATCACATCGCACCGCCTTCATTCGCCTTAATTCTACCGAACACGGCCCTTACTTATTAGGCATGCGGGGTACACCTCAAGGGGCAGTCCTGTCTCCTCTGCTTTTTAACCTGGCGATGATGAACCTCCCCTCTCTTCTAAGCGAGGTCGAGGGAATACAACACGCACTATATGCGGACGATATCACAATCTGGACCAACACCGGCTCCTTAGCGCAAATCGAAGAACGCCTGCAAAAGGCTGCCCTTCTGGTGGACACCTGCGCAGGTTCATGCGGCCTGGAGTGCTCTCCAGCTAAATCGGCTCTTCTTTCAGTCTCTCCGCTACCGCCGCCTCAAATTTTTCTTCCGTCCGGGCCCGTCCCGTCAGTGCAAAATATTCGGGTTCTTGGCCTTCACCTCACATCGTCTTTGGATCCAAAGGGCACAATAGCAGGCCTCAGACGCACCAGCGAACAGGTGAGCCGCATGATACGGCGAGTGTCTACCAAGCGCGGCGGCCTCCGCGGGTCTCAGTCCCTCCGATTGGCCCACGCGTTTGTGACCAGTCGCGTCCTCTACGCCTTGCCTTACCTTCGCCTGCGTCGTCGACACGAGCACCAGCTGGACGTCCTTCTTCGTTCAGTATACAAACGCGCTCTGGACCTACCTATTGCAACTTCCAACAGCCGATTCACGGCTCTGGGGGTACACAACACCTTTGCAGAGATGCGCGAAGCTCATCGCGTTAACCAAATCAATCGACTGTCGCAGACGCCTTCAGGGCGCCGTCTTCTACACAGACTTGGCCTTAACGCGATATCTGACCAAGACCCTCTGGAGCCGGTACCAGAGCTCTGGCGTCAAAAGCTATGGGTGGAACCTCTACCCCGTAATATGAACCCCGACCTCCATCCTGGCCGTAGACTAGCACGCGCCGCGGCCCTTCATACGCGACACTCCGATCGTCCTGGTGTTTTCTACGTGGACGTCTCGGGTCCCTCCCCCTCGGGTCACTTCACGGCTGCCGTGATTACAGAGGGCAAACACGTAGATGGCCTCTCCTTTCGAGCAGACACAGTAACGCACGCTGAAGAGGTTGCCATAGCTTTGGCCGCCTCTCACCCTGCTTCACGCACCATCCTGACGGACGCGCGCTCGGCCTGTTCTCAGTACCTTCAGGGTTCCATTGCCCCGCTGGCGGCTAGCCTACTACAGGCAGCCTCTTGGCGCTTTAACCCTCATCCCAATCGTATAGTCTGGACCCCAGGCCACTCGGGCCTGCCCGGCAACGAGGCGGCAAATGCCGCTGCCCGCGCTTCTCCTGTCCGGGCCGTTGCCCCTCCATGTCCCGAGACGGAATCTGGCAATACCAACCTGACGCGCTTTCGCGAAATTTTGGCTTATTACCGGGCTTCGCGCAGCCTCTACCCGGACCCCGCACGCGGTTTGGAGAAAGCGGACGAACGACTGCTACGCCGCCTGCAGACGAACACCTTTATCAGTCCGGCGGTCGCCAGGCACTTTTTGCCGGAAATCAATGGCACCTGCTCGACCTGTCATGTCCTCGCCGACACATATCACGTCGTAGCATCTTGCCCAGTTAATCCCGTCCCTTTCTCATCCCCTTTTCCTATCCCAACTAGAGAGGCTTGGGAGGAGCACCTGCTCGGCTGCTCTACCTTGGCTGCACAACGCTCCTTGGTGGAGCGCGCGCGGGCAGCTTCCAGCTCCACTGGCGTCCCGGAATAGGGTCTTGCCACTCTAGCACGCCGATGGGCCACGTCGGCACTCTCTAGTAGACTTTTTCTGAAATAAATGTTTTTTACCACCACCACTTCAACGTGAGCCGGTGGTCATGCGCGCCGGCGTTCGTTTTATTGCGTCACGCTGGCGATGCCGCGTCAGGCGCCGATATCCCCTTAGTAGAGATCAGTAGATCTGCCCACTGACCTTCATTGTGGATTTGCATGCCATATACTCGCAGGCGCGCCCCACGCAGCGTTGCTTTGACGCTTGCTCCTTTGAGGACACACGGCGTCCTTTCATCATGAAGCGAGGCAGACGCGGTGCTGTCTAACTAACGTTATCGGTGCGAAATGCAGCATGTTGCATTTAGCGCCGGTTGCCACAAGGCCACGCCGACAGACGCTGGTCACACCGGTAGCGCCCGGCGTCACACTGTAGAATTCTTGCATTTTGCTAGCGTGGCGTTAATGCAGCAAGCCGGCGCGTGCGTCAACGTAGCGTCGGAGTAAATTGGGCTCTTTATGACGCACTCGCCACCGGTGCGCTAGCTCCACATTTACCAAATTTGGTATCATGGGAAGGTGAATGACATGTTCAAACCCGATAAACATATTATGCGTTTTCTAAAAAAACATACCTACATGCTACTATCACAGCGTTCTCATGGCCGTTTCACTAGTTCCACATATACCAAAGTTGGTATCAGGTGACGTTGTTAGATTATGAAGGTAAATGAAACGTCCACATATAACAATAAGGACATAGAAGTCATGTAAGGCATAATTTACCTTCGCCTCTTAACGTTGGGCTGATTTTAAAGTGACCTATCACCCTTCCTCTTTCGTGCTTCGCATATCATCGATTCCCACGGTACGTCGGATCTGCCAATTTTAAGTGCGAAGCATTTATTTAGCGAACTTCAGCGACCTTGAGCGTATCTATGTATCTATCTATCTATCTATCTATCTATCTATCTATCTATCTATCTATCTATCTATGTATGTATCTATCTATATCTATCTATCTAGTCGCAAACGTCTTTTACCTTTCCTGGCCGTTTGGATAATGGTATCGATACCAATTTCGGTATAGCATAACATGGCTGTATAAAGAGCATATTTGACTAGTCGTAACATAAAAATCATGATATGTATGTCATGAATGTCATAATTTATGTTTCATGGTCATGCTGCTCTTGAGGTGGTCTCGTTCACACGACTTGTTGCAAAACTGGTATGCTATGACATGATTGCATGGCGAACACAATCGACAGACCTTAACGTGGAAATCATGACATGCATGTCATGTAAGCCATGAGTCATGACTACACGCCACGCTCATAATGCGCTCGCAGCCGCCTCGCTAGCTTCACATATAACAAATTTGGCGTTACAAGTTGCGAATGGATGACGAAGGCATGTGACTGGTGCAAACATGGTAATCATGAGATGCATGTCTTGTGAGTGAGTGAGTGAGTGAGTGTGTGAGTGAGTGAGTGAAAACAACTTTATTATGGTCCAGTGCAGACGCTGAGGTTGTCGCGCGTCATCCGGCTACTCTCACGTGGGGACCGGGAGGTCTATCCTGACGGCCCTGTCGCGGGCACACTGGACGGCTAGGTTTTGTCCTGAAGTTCTGAGCTGTGCAGAAGCGCCTCCCACTCGGGTTTGCTAGAAGTCGGTCCAAGCGACCCGCACTCCCAGGGCATGTGTGCTAATGACTACAAGCCACACTCATGATGCCCTCGCAGCCGTTTCGCTAGCTTCACATACACCGAATTCGGTATTACGGGACGTGAATGGACGACAAAGGGGTGTGACTGCTGCAAGCATGATTATTATGTGATGCGTGTCATGTAACAACATGGCTACATGCTACGCTCATGATGCACTCGCAGCCGTCTGGCTAGCTTCGCATGTACCAAATTCAGTATTACGTGACGTGAACGGACGACATATGTATATTACATGTTCAAACATGCTAATCATGACATGCACGTCATGTAACAACATGACTACATGCCGCACTCATGATGCGCTCAGAGCCCTTTCGCTTGATTAATATATGCCAAATTTGGTATTACGTAACGTGAATGGATGACGAAGGTATGTGACTCGTGCAAACAAAATACTTATGAGATGCGCGTAATGTAAGAGCATGACTATATGCCACACTCAAGGAGTTAATACACTTAGACGTGAGCCGGTGCACGTGGGCTCCAGCGTTCGTTTGCCGGCGATACCACGCCAGGCGCCGATCTGCCTGGAATATACTCGCAGGCACGCGCCGCACTGCATAGCTTTGACGCATGCGCGTTTGAGCATGCCCGGCGTCCCTTTGTCACGAAGCTAGGCAGATGCCGTGCATTCTGGGTAACGTGGTTGGTGCGAAATGCAGCATGTCGCACTTCACTCTGGTGGCCGCCGGGCTGCGCTGACAGACGCTGACAGACGTAAGTCGCTGTGCCCAGCGTGCACTCGTCGACTTTACGCAGACGTGTATTGGGCCCTTCATGATGCTCTCCCCGCCGTTTCGCTAGCTTCACATATTCCAAGTTTAGTATTACGGGACGTGAATGGAGGACTAAGGTATGTGACTGGTGCAGACATGATAATCATGAGATGCGTGTCATGTAACAACATGACTATATGCTACGTTCATAGCACACTCGCGGCCGTTTAGCTAGCTTCATATAAACCAAATTTGGTATCAGGTGGCGTAACTAGTTGATGAAGGTTAATGATTCATCCATATGTAATAATTATGACATGAAAGTTAATTACGGAATAAGTTACCTCCCCCTGGTAACATTCTTCAAATTTTAAACTGAGATATAAACGTTCCTCATTTATGCTTCGCATATGATCGATTCCCACTGTGCGTGGGATCTGCCAATTTTTCGACTAGTCATAACATGAAAATCAATACGTGTGTTATGAACGTCATGATTTGCAATTTATTTATTTATTTATTCATTTTATTTATTTACAATACCTTACAGAGCCCTCGAGGGGCATTGTGTAAGGGGGGCGGTACAGATAATATGTCAAAAAAATATATATACATGTTATCTATTAATTTCATGGTCTTTTAGCTCTTGCGGTGGTTTTGTTCACATGGCATATTGCAAAACTGGTATGGTATGACATGATTGCTTTGTGAGCACAAAGGACAGTTCCTAAAATGAAAATCTTGACATGCGTGTCCTGTAACAACATGACTACATGCCACGCTCATGATGCCCTCACGGCCGTTTCGCTAGCTTCAATTATACCAAATTTGGTACTACGGGACGTGCATGAATGACGAAGGTATGATACTAGTTCAAAGATGATAAACATGAAGTGTGTATCATGTAACAGCATGACTACATGCTACGCTCATGATGCACTCGCGGCCGTTTCGCTAGCTTCACATGTGCCAAACTCGGTATTACGTGACGCGATCGGACAACATTGGTAAATGACACATTCAAACATGATAATCATGACGTGCGTGTCATGTAACAACATGACTTTATGCCACACTGATGATGCGCTTGCGGCCAATTCGCTAGATTCACATATACCAAATTTGGTATTACGTGTCGCCAATGGATGACGAAGTTATGTGACTGGTGCAAACATGATTATCATGAGCTGTGTGCCATGTGAGAACATAACTACATGCCACAGTCAAGGCGCCAGTACCTTTCGACGTGACACGGTGCGCGTGCTCGCCAGCGTTCATTTCTTCGCGTCACGCCGGCGTTGCTACGCTAGGCGCCGGTGTTGCCATACATTTACTTGCAGGCGCGTGCCGCGCTGCGTTGCTTTGAGGCATGCGCGTTTCAGCGCGTCCGGCATCCCTCCATTCTGAAAAGAGGGAGAAGCTGTGTTGCCTGAGTAACGCATTGGCATTAAATGCAGCATGTCGCACTTCGCGCCGGTTGCCGTCGGGCCACGCCTACAGACGCTGGTCACGCCAGTCGTTAGACTATAGGGTGCTCGCGTTTTGCTAACGTATACCGTCGTTGTGCCCAGCGTGCACGTGCGTCAACGCTACATTGGAGTATATTGAGCCCTTCATGATGCACTCGCAGCCGTTTTGCTAGCTCCACATAAACCAAATTTGGTGTTACGTGACATCAATGAATGAGAAAATACATTGCTGGTGCAAACATGATAACCCTGACACGCGTGTATATAAGAACTTGACAACATATTACTCACATAGCATGCGCGCGTCCGTTTCGCTATCTCCTCATATGACAAAGCTCCACATTTACCAAATTTGGTATCACGGGAAGGCAAATGACATGTCCAAACCCGATAATCATAATATGCGTTTCATATAAAACATGACTACATGCTACCCTCACAGCGTTCTCGCGGCCGTTTCACTAGTTTCACATATACCACATTGGGTATTAGGCGATGTGAATAGATGAAAAAGGTATATGACACGTCAAAACATGATAATCATGGCATGGAAGTCATGTATGGCATAATTTGCCTCCGCCTCGCAATGGTGTGCTGACTTTAAAATATATATCAACATTAGTCATTCGTGCTTCATATATCATCGATTCCTTCTGTACTTGGCATCTGCAAGTTTTTTATTCGCTAAGTCAATTTCTAAATCAAATCTCCGCTGTTGATACGTCTGCGGAAGACATGGTTGTCATCAGCAGCAGGGGCGTAGCAATGAAAATTGTACAGCACATTACCGGGATACCTATTCGGCCGTAGAAAAATATTTAATCGAATGAAAGCTGTTTCTATAGCGAAATTTTCTGTTAGTAATAATCATTTCCTCTAACCCTTTTATATTTTAATAGATTTACAATTTATTTGTTGTCCCCTAAATTTATTCGTTTCTCAGCCAATGCCCCAGAGCCTGTGTGAGACATACATTGAGGCCATTAGATCATCATCATCATTTGCGCCACGAGACCCACGCCCTCACGCGCAGTTGTTCGAAGGCATGCAGATCGCGACAAGGTAGGGGGCGAGACAGCGTGGCCACCCCGAGCTTCAGTCATGCAAAGCCACGTCCTCTGCAACGCCACGCTGGATAAGTGGTTCGACGCAGGCGTCCACGGTGGTCGGATTCAGAATACCCTTGATCTTCTCTTTTGTAACTCCCCTAATTTAGTAAGTAACGTCGATATCATTCCAGGCATTAGTGACCATCAGGTTGTAGTAGCAGGCGTTATAACAAAAATTCAAAAAATCACGAAGAGTATCAGAAGAAAGTTGTTCTTTTTTGACAAAGGCGACTATCCGTCAATTTCCGCAAGGCTTCTTGATTATTTGCCTGTATTTGAATGCTTGGTAGAGGAACACAGTGTAGAGTATTTGTGGAACACATTTAAAAATAAGATACTCGAACTCTCAGAGCAGTACATACCAAGTATGGATTCGGCTAAGCTTAAGAAACGTAAAAAACCGTGGGTGACTTGCAGAATCCTGAAACTAATTAAGAAACGAAGACGGGTATTCAAAAAATACAAAAAAATGAAAGGTAAAGTTCATTATAAGAAGCTACAGGAGCTAACACGTGAATATAAAGAAGAATTAGTAAATGCAAAGCAGCATTTTTTTAAACGATTGAATGAAAATATGAGTACAAATCCTAAACTTTTCTGGCAATATCTAAAGGGATGTGGGTCTGATCCGGTTGGAATAAATGAACTTATTTTCGATGGACGCACTCTTTCCAATGATACGGATAAAGCCACGTGCCTAAATAACTACTTCCAATCCGTTTTTCTTCCTAAATCTGCATTGAGCTCATCCTTGACAAGTAGCAGTGTTCCTCTCATGGAACCTCTTGTAATTAGTGTCAGCGGTATTGAGGCCTTGCTCAGGAATCTCGACGACAGTAAAGCTATCGGCCCTGACGGTGTCTCTCCAAGAGTTTTAAAACAGTGCGTTAACCCCATTTCGCTCTACCTTTACCTGATCTTTGAAAAATCACTAAGCACTGGCCAGTTGCCACAAGACTGGAAAGTGGCAAATGTAGTCCCGATCCACAAAGGAGGTCCTAAAAAAGATGTCACGAATTATAGACCTATTTCGCTTACCTCGATATCATGTAAAATCATTGAACATGTAATATATAAGGCTCTAATGAAGCATTTATTAGATTACGATTTGTTAACAAAGACTCAACACGGTTTTCGTAAGGGCTTTTCCTGTACGACCCAACTTCTCGAGTTCTACAACGATCTAGTATCCGAAATTGATCTAGGTGGGCAAACAGACTGCATCTTTTTAGATTTCAGTAAGGCTTTCGACACTGTTTCGCATCCTCTGCTCCTCGAAAAATTACGAATATTTAATATAGATGAGAGAATTTTTAATTGGATAGAGAATTACCTGTCACAACGCCGCCAATGTGTTGTCCTGAATGGTACTAAGTCGGAATTTCTAGAGGTCACTTCGGGCGTCCCCCAGGGATCTGTATTGGGGCCTCTGCTATTCATAATTTTTATAAATGACATTAACAAAGATATAAGCTCAAGTATACGGCTCTTTGCTGATGATTGCGTAGTCTACAGAAAAATTCAGAAAGAACATGATGTCCTTGAATTGCAGGCTGATCTTGCACGTATTCATCAATGGTGCCTTAAGTGGCAAATGAAGTTAAACACAAATAAGTGCGTTCATGTGTGTTTTACAAAGAAGAAAAAAATATTTGATGCAAATTTTTGTCTAGGAGGAAATAAATTAGATAAAAAATACTCGTACAAATATTTGGGTGTATTGCTGTCGCATGATTGTTCCTGGAATGCACATGTGGATTATGTGGTTTCCAAAGCCGCGATAGCGTTGAATTATATTCAAAGGAATTTGAGATGTGCAGATCCTAACCTTAGAAGCACGGCCTACCTCACTTGTATTCGTCCAATCTTGGAGTATGCCTGTACTCTTTGGGACCCAACACAAACAGGTTTGATAAATAAATTAGAAAAAATACAAAACAGAGCAGCCAGGTTTGTTTTGGGTCGGTACGGACAAAAGCAGAGTTGTACCGAAATGAAAAAGGAGTTAAACTGGGAGTTACTGTCGTCCCGTCGCAAAAAACTGCGTTTGAAGCTTTTATACCAGATATTTCATAAAAAAACGGGACTAGACAGCGACACTTACTTAAAAAGACCAGATTACATATCTCAACGTACAGACCACATACACAAAATAAAGCCGTGCCGGGCCAGGACGAACCTGTATTCAAACTCGTTTTTTGTTAAAACTATTAACGAATGGAATTGTTTGACATCCAAGCAAGTGTGCAGTGTTAATGAAGATGTATTTTTTTCAACTTTGTAACCCCCCTGCTGTAACGCCTCTGGCAAAGCGGGGATATGTATGAATAAAGAATAAAGAAAATGCATCTGGCCTACCCTGCAGTTTGTTCAAGGAGGCCTCCTCCCTCTTCAAGCCGACGCCTGCCGCGTCACTGTTTCTTGGTCATGAGCGGAAGCCTGCAGCAGCGCTTCGATGGAGAGGTTCTCTTTCAACGATGGCAAGTATCGTAGGCACAGAGTTTTGCATACACAGCCAAGGATGCGGCGACACTCTTAGCCCTTGCTAAGATTGTAGCAGTTGAAGCTAGTAAAGGCCTTTCGACTATAGTTTAAGAAATATCTACGTGGCACTGGCATAGGCGGGCACACAGCTCTTACTGGCTCAGTGTTCTCGACATTGGCCGCTACCGAAAAAAAGTGGGGGGCTTATCAAACACTTGACCAGCTTGCGCCACCTTTTGATGCTTGCTTATTCTAGATAGAAAAGAAAGAATGGCAAGACCAGTGCACCAAACACGTTGGCAAGCAAACGACCTGCCAAGTTTGTCTTTTTGAAGACGCCACAGCGTCCCTTCCGCAAATAGACTGTCACTGGAAGAAATTATTCGGTTTGGATTTAATATTAGTACTCTGCTATATTTGTGTTATTTCGGGGAGTGAGAAAGTCTAGCTCAAATGCTCTATTTTTGAGCCTGCCCCTGAAAAGTCCGCGAATAATGTCCCAGATTTTATTGTGGGTTTTGTATAACTAGTGACATTAGCGAAAGTCAGTCTGGTTACACTTCATGTGCTCAGCCCCCCTCCTCTCCCAGAAGACAATTCATTTCATATATAATGATAGCAACTGCGTTGAGCCTAGAAGAAGCAATCGAATTGTATGATGTCACAGTGCTTTTGTGCCGAAATTTCTATGTGGCTTCGCCGACAGCAATTTTCTTGTGCGCGTTTTCTTGTTAACCAAGCGTCTCCTGGTGGTAAGTTTGCTAATATTGAAATGAGGAAAGAAAAAGCGGTGGATATAGGAATACCTTTGGCCGATGTATTATCTTTTTGAAAGAAAACGCTCGTGTGAGTCTCCAGTTCGACAGTAGTTCTACAAAGCAATTCACTGGTAGGAAAAATGTCCCTAATGCTTATACGCAGCTCTGGCAGGAAAATGCTCAGCTCCGTATCTCCTGGGCGGCTGGCATTGTTGCATAGCTGGTGTGGGCCTGTCGGCGGGACAAACCGACCCATCCGACGTATTCACGAAAGCAGGAACGCACGCCCATCCGTTAAAGCGCCGCCGCGGTTATGGCCTTTACACGCGCTACCCGCTCAGCCGCAACGCACGTGCCGGTACACCTCCGCACACAAGCGGTGGACAAATAAGCGAATTGGCGACCCTCCGCTTGAGTGCGGCAGCGGGGCCAGCGCGTGCGTTGCGGCTGTGCGGCCATCGCATGGAACGGCCCTTAGCCCAGCAAGAGGCAATGCGAGCATCAGCTACATATAGCTGACTGTATTCTGCCTCGGGCTCCGCTGAGCCAGTCGGTAGTTGTGTCACTGCACATGCGCAAGACAGTCAGGCGCTTAGCATGTCAGAGGACCGTTGAAGCGAGCGAAAGATCACGTGGCGCAAGAAAAGCGACCAAAGTAGACACTTTTAGTTGGGGGAACAGAGAAGTTGCGTACGCTGTTTAAATTACGTGGCGTACGCTATAGGCAAAGCGTGCGACACCACATTTTATTTAACGTATCTTGAGTCGGTTTACTCAATTAGATAAATCATATGCGAGATGCAAGGGTTTGGAATTCTTATCGGCGCCCCCGACGTTATAAGTATGCTAGGACTCCCAGTACTATGGTCCCAGTAATAACGTGACCTCTGTTATCTGCACGAAAACATTCGGACTACCGGGGCAAGGGCCCACAGCGTACAAGTCAGGCCGTGGCGTTCGCTGTGTTAAGATTGTTAGCATGGTTCCTGGGTGCTCTGGATGCCCACGTTTCACTTTGCTGTTTTGAACTTTTGTGCACAATGTAAGAACTGCATCGTATAGGGCGAGGCTACACTGGATCGACCCTAGCATTCTATCAGCGCTGATGTAGATGAGGTTTAGCAAACTTCTCAGCAAGTGGTCGCGTTCCAGGTTTTCATGAGCTTACCAGCGCATTTAAGGAGCAAAAGCTTACACAATGCTCAAGGCGTGTTACGTTGCCCCATAAATAAAAGTGCCTACCAAGCTGCCGTTTTTTTTACTCGTTCAGTCGCAGCGAGGCGTGACCGAAAGAGACGCGTTCCCCCACGCAACCTATCGAAAGCTATTCTTGAGGAATTTCGCGAGATAGAAGGCGATACCTTCTGAATCATCAAGATGCCGGAACGCGTCGCATGAATGTACCTTGTCCGGAAATAAAACAATGCCTTTCATTGTGAAGTACACAAGTCTTGCATCGGGTCACTACAGCCTCCATACACTCTCGTTCTGGCTTCCTCGAAGTTTCGCGAGAACGCAACGTAGTAAGCGTTGCATTTGGTAAGCATTGTCTTGTTACGCGCGTACGCGCGCATCTCTGGAGTCTATACGTTACGTACTGCACATGCGAAGTTCTCCGGCGCGGCATTGTTGCGTTCGTAGGCTGGTAACATACGCCAAACTAAGTGTGCCTAAGGCAGCCTCTTCTACCGCGAGTCCGCACTGCTTGGAAACTGCAGTGGTTGTTCGACAAACACGCAAGTACCGATGGCAATTCAGGATACACAAGGATCTGTGCCTCCTCTGAGAAGTCTTCACAACCAATCCGCTTGAGAATCCCTGCATGTGGGGTTAAGTTGGACGAAATGATGTAGAGGTGACCTTTGGGACCATAAAGAAGCGCCTCGAGACGCTTCTGTGCTACTTCCGTCAAGGAACTTCGCAAATCTTTGATAGTAAGCGATTCTATGAAGCAATATAACAATTTAGTACTTAAGAGCAGCCGCTATACCACCTATTCAGAAAAGCTTTTTAGTTTCATTTACCACAGGGTGGTGCAGTTACTGATTGAGTAATGTATATTTAAATCTTTGATTTATTGATTGGTTGACTGATTGATTGATATGTGGAGTGTAACGTCCCGAAACCACCTCACACACAAGTTTTGCATCAGGTCACTACAGTCACCGTACAGTCTCGTTCTGGCTTCCTGGAGGTCTCGCGAGAACGCAACGTAGTAAGCGTTGTATTGGTACGCAGTCTCTTGTTACGGGCGCACGCGCGCATCTCTGGGATCGATACGTTACGTACTGCATATGCGAAGTTCTCCCGCGTGGCAGTGTTGCGTTCGTAGGCTGGTGATATACGTCCAACTAAAAAATTACGAGAGACGCTGTAGTGGAGGGTTCCGGAAATCTCGACAGCCTGGGGTTATTTTAACGTGCAGCCAAATCTGAGCCAACGGGCCGACATCATTTTTGCCTCTATCGAAATTGCAGCCACTGCGGCAGAGATTCCATCCCGTGACCTGCGGGTCAATAACTGAGTACCTTAGCCACTAGATCACCACGGCGGGGCACACCGGCTAGGTTGCAGTCACGCGTGCATCGTCTTCTTTAAGTAATAACATATTTCTTCAGGGATTGAAAACATCACATATAAACGATACCATTACCACGAGTAAACCGAAATGAGCAGCAAACAGTGCACCTAAATATAGCACGAACAAGAAAAAATAAGTGTTGATATTGAGAACGTTCGGAACACAGTAGTATTTCCCGCAAAACTTATCACGACTAACGATTATGTAGTGCGCGTTTATGAGAGCTAATGCAAAAAGAATATTTTAATTCGGCTCGCACATTAAACGCTTCTGCTTTACCATTGCCTTTTAAGTACAGAAGGCGTTGGCTCTTCATAATTTCATATTATTAAAAGGCATTTTGTGTCGGTACGAGCAACGCAATCCCAAATACTGACCTGTCGGCAGCGTTTTCATCGCTGGTGCGATGAGAAACACCGTTAACAATGCACTGTTCATCGCATCTATGTTTAGGAAGCCCGTGAGGCGAAAGCATTCCATGTAAAAATGTGCTGTCGCTCTACTGTTACCTTTTGAGGCAGCAAAAAATCAATTTCTGTTTGTGATTGTCAAATGGCACGTTTCCTTTTACCATTTCATAGTCAAGCACGCAGTTCGAAGCAAGGAGCTCTGTGAGGATGAAAAGTCGTATCTTAAGACAATCGCTAATTGAGGCAGTATGGCATTGCTTCATATTTATTCTCGTGTGTACAATAAATTGAATGGCTAATAACGTAACATTGCCCTAAAAACCAATCAGCGTGTACCGAGGATGATAGCACAGTGGAATATTCAGCTTCAAATATGCTCCATCTTCGTGCCGCGGTGTGGGGTATAGCTTCCCTGCAAGAATCGTTAGCATGTCTGCGCACAAAGTTTGTGAGCGCAACGTTGATGTATAACAAAACGTTTCTTCATTGCTACATTGCCTTGGGTTTGCAGCTTATCAAGTCGGCATTCTGTTTCACCCAGTGTCCACCACCCAGTCACCGGGAGTTGTTCTGCTTGGTGAAATCGGCGCTGTCCATGGACACTGGTTCACCACGGCAGTTCTCCAACCGCGGAGCGCCCCAGCCATAGTGGAGAGCGCACACGCTGTGCGCTTTTCCAGGGCATGCGCGATTCCCCTTTTACTGCCGCCCACGAACTTGTCGATATCGCCGAGAGAGGCGCAGCTCCAAGGCGATAGCTGAGCCGTTAGACAGACGAAAGGCGCGCAGCAGGAAGCACGCGCCAATGGTTGCACGAGTGGTTAGCCGGCAAGCTGTGCCACATAGATGTCTGGTGATAATTATTGACTTATAGTTAGTGATATAAACGGTTTCGTCTATTTTGTATATAAATGTCAACGTGCGCTATGTTGTTATTTTTTATGTCTCCAGTTTACACGCTGTTAGAACTGCAAACGTTCTGAATAGTTTTCGAAGGTTTGCTTCCTTTGAATAAATCTGAATAAGGAAACACGCAAGCAAAGAACAACAAAAGGAACTTGACACCAGCATCATTTCTCCTATTCTGCACCTTCTTTTTTCATATTTTTCAGTTTGCACAAAAATATACCAAGTGTTCAAATTTAGGTTATATATATTTTAAGGCTCTCGCAGGCATGCAACAGGTTAAGTGGCGAGTGAGAAGGAAAGTCAGATGATAATTCTTGCTGTCAGCAGCACAAATAACGAAAATATAATGATAACATTTATATTGACTGCGGTGAGATGGCATGTTTATATTGGAAAAAACACCAGGCCTGCGAGGAAGCGCAGTAGCCTGATACCAACTAGGGCATTAATAAAATTTTTTTGCGTAGTTGGACGGCATTCGCTAAGTATTTTTCGTCATTCTTCTCAAAAGCGTGGTATTCGGAAAACACCTGCAAAAATTTTGTGCCAATTTTTCATGCAGTGGCTGATAAGGATGAGGAATCGTGCTTGATGTGGGTATGCGCCACAGTTAATAGGCAAGCAAGAACAAACTTTTGTATTGGGTTAGAGCATTGGACGACCCATTCGTTACGCTATTCACATTGTACGACGACTGATTGTTTTTTCACTATTTTAGAATGCTTTATGGGTCGTATTAACGCAATTGCTTTCCCGACATCAAGCCCACCAAAGGCAAGTTTACTAAGAAGTCTTAAGCAACGACGTGGCGCAGTGGATGAATACTTGGTGGGAACCCAGTGGACCTAGGTTGGAGCCTCACTGTATCGTTGCTACTAGCTTTTTTTTTCAAATTTTGTGCGTTGTGGTGGCGTTACACCGGCGGCGGCGGCTGCAGCGGCGGCGGACAACCACGGTGGCGCGTGACCCGAGTTGTGATCTCACAACAGCTTTCGCTGTAAAATGGCGGCATATGCACGGTGTGAATAATGAAGAGTGGAGTGAAGCTTTTGATATTAAAAAAAAATGTCACGTCCTATACCTCAAATAAACTCTTGCGTAAAATTTTATTAACCAACGTTTAATGAACAACGTTGTTTATTACTTCCGGCTTTTGTTTTGCCCTAATTAGGACCGCCTTATGATCGGCGAAATGAATCAAGAGCGGTTCTTGCATTGGTAATAAGGGCTGCAGCGCGAGCACGAAGGTGCTAGAAGAAGCGTGAAATGAAAGGCGAGGCAAGGAAAGCAAAGAGGACAACACGAGCTGGTGTTGTCCTCTTTGCTTTCCTTGCCTTGCCTTTCAATTCATGGTTCTTCTAGTACCTTCGTGCTCGCGCTGCAGCACTTATTACCATGAATTCCAACCAACTAGCCCAAATAGTCGTTTTTGTTCTTGCACTGGGTGTACGTGAAAGTTTTTAAACACGACGTCGATGAACGTTCCCCTGATTGTCATCTTGTGATCAGGGTAATAGAAGGAGTTGCACCTGAGTCCGTACGTGCTCGCCTTGTATTGCATCAACCAATGTTTGTCCGGGTCCGATACGTCGATGTTGAAGTTGCCGACGAGCAGGAACGGTCTTGACCCTTCGTATATGCGTATGTCCTGGTCGATAAACAATTTGACATCATTGATTGGAAGATTCAGCGCGAGGGACACCTTCTCGTGTGGCTTGGCATCCTAACCGAGCCACTTCAGCCTCCCGCGCTCGTACATCGGGATCTTGTCAGCGCCGCCGCGCGCCTTCACGGAAGGCTTCTGCCTCACGCGTCCACTCATCGGGGTTGATTCATCGAGCGAGAGCCGCTGCCTAGCGCACACACCGCTCAGCAGCCATGTCGATCCGCTAACGCTGTGAACACGCGTGTGCCATAACGGCGCTTCAATTTTACTATAGAGCGCCATCTGGCGTACGACACCACCGAAGAACAAGCGATCGTCATCGCGCGATCGTCTCTCTATGTGTGACGTCATTCCTGTCTTCATAAAACTCACCCTCAACAGCCGGTTCAAAAATTAGGCAGAGGTGGCTACATACGACGGGACGCGCAGAAAACGCTTTAAGGAACTTCGGCCCTAAATATTATAGGCAGTGGTGTTTGTATACAGTTTCGGTTGAGAGAATTTTCGCTAGCATGCCTGTGCTCTGAGATATCCGGCTCCAAAGTTTGTCTTCCGCATGAATACGCATGCAAAAGGGTGAGGGTCTGCACTAAGCTTTTCTCTAAAGTGATGCACCTGTTACGTGTGGCGATGCATAGATGGTCAAACGGAGGCACAGACGGACGCACGGAAGGACGCACAGATGCACGGATGAACACATGTATGCATGGATGGACACAAGGACGGCCGCACAGGCTGACGCACGGACGGACACATGGATGAACGGAAGCAACAATGAACGGACGGACTTACGGACGCTTCGCCCCGCTCATCATTATATAGTCCGTGGATACGCTTTGATTTCTTTCTTTTTCTTAGTTCTATTTTTCTTTTTCGTTTTATTTCTGCTGCTTTATTTCCTACCTTTCTCTCTTATTTTCGTTCGCTTCTTTTTTTCAACGTTTCAACCCTATTTTGTTTTCTTTTTTTGGTCATAATTCTCTTTTTCTCTCCCTGCACCTCTTTAGTCATCTCACTCAACACAGTTATCACATGACGCATCCGGAGAAATCGGCGTACTTGTTTTGGGAGCGAAGCAGAACATGAAGAGGAGTGAGAGCACTGAGGACAAAGGAAGCGCATGCCAATTTATGGTTATCATCATTTTAAACGTTCGCTGGCATGAAGGCTTCCTTGGCATGAAGGCCTTCTGGTGGGTCACGATGGTAAATGAGGACAACAGACCATGTTCTTACAAAGTTCTATTGGCCGTGTGTACAGGCGGATGTTATACGGTTCGTGAAGTCGCGCGATATATGTCAGCGGACCGTGCCGAAACACCTCGTTGGAAGAGATCCATAAAAGAATATGCCTATTATAGACGCACCCTTCAACCGAGTCGCTATTGATAATTTCGGGTCACTGTCCCAAACGTCATCCAAGGGCAACAAGTAGGTCTTAACCATGGTAGAATTTGCTACGCTTTATCCGGATGCGGTGGCCCTACCGAACATCGAGACGAAGCGCAAAGCGGAAGCACTACTACAGATGTTTTCCCGTGTTGCAGTGCCACGAAAGATAGTCAGTGACCGTGAAAAATCTTTGACTTCGAAGCCTATGCAAACAATCAGTCAGCTACTTTGGTTTCGGCGGCTACCCACAACGCCATATCACCCCATGGGCAATGGACATGTCAAGATATTTAACGGCACCCTCAAACAAATAATTCGGCGTATGTGTCAAGAACGGCCTTAATAATGGGACAGGTATTCGGCTTCGCTGCTCCTCACTTCAGGAAAAGTTCCGCAAACGAACATTCAATTCTCGCCATTCGATCTCCTCTACAGTAGATTTGTGCGCGAGCCAAGGTCAATTCAGAAACTGTGGGCAAGAGCGAACATCGATCCCGACACGAAAACAACATACGCATATGTTGTCGATCTCCAGGAGCGACTGAAAAACACATGCACGGTGGCTGATAAAGAACTCCTCAAGGAAAAGATCATGCAACAGAAATAATACGAAGAGGAAGCAAGAGTCCGTCAGCTATCGGCTGGAGACAAGGTATTACTACTACTACAACCAGATAAAATTAAGTCAATATTGCCGCAAACCATGCATTGGGTTTGTTTATTTGTGTTTTGTTTTTTCGGCGTGGCTGCGCCGGCCTGTGCTATCACTGTTTTCACAGCGTTTCGAACAAACGCTATGACAGCGTTTCGAACAAACGCTTTCGAACAGCGCTTCGAGCGTTCCGAACGAACAGCGTTTCGAACAAACGCAATCACGGCGTTCTCCATACAATTCGGCTATTCGAGAAATCCTCGCGCCGAGGGATATAAATTCCCGCACAGCCGATGCCGCGACATTTGATCGCCGACGCTCACTAGCGTGCCCGTCGTTCTGCCGACCGCTGCTTCGCCGCCTGTGTATTCTTTCAGTTGTTAGGGGAGCACAGGTTCGCTCCAATAAACTTGTTTTCCATATAGACAACGGTGTCGTCCTTTGCTGTGTGACATCTGGTGGAGGTGCGGGGTACATGAACCCTAAGCCATTGCCAAGCCGACAAGCAAGCCCAACACGACAAGCACGCCCAACTCGTGTCAGCCGCCGACAGCAAGGCCTTCAGCCAGAGTTTGGACTGCTCCCGGATGAAAAAAGGAAAGAAGACGTAAAAACCACGATGATCAACGCAGGCACCATGATCAGCGCTACCAACCCTCCCGTCGTTCTGCAAGAACCTCGTGAGCCCCCATCATTCCGAGGATCTCCAGGTGAAGACCCGGAAGAGTGGCTGGAGAAGCTGGAGCGCGTCCGCATCTTCAACAGGTGGGATGACGAAGAAACGTTTCGTCATGTCTTCTTCTATTTGGAGGATGCACCTCGAACGTGGTTTGAGAACCATGAAGGCTCCCTAACCGACTGGACTGTCTTTAAAAGCGAATTCCTGAAAACATTCGCTATGGTTGTGCGGAAAGAACGAGCCGCCCTTTTGTTGGAGACGCGAATGCAACACCCTAACGAAGGTGTTGTACTGTTCGCTGAGGAGATGAAGAGGCCGTTCCGGAGAGCTGACCCCGAAATGGCAGAAGAGAAGAAGGTGCGCTTTCTGATGCGGGGAGTTAAACAAGAGCTCTTCGCTGGACTCATCCGCAACCCCCCTAAGGCCGTCACTGAGTTCGTCACCGAGGCTTCGATGATCGAGAGGACTTTGGATATGCGTTCGCGGCAATACGATAGACCACTCAACACCCTTTCGGTGAACCCGGTAAACGCCCCTGGATTGGCGACGGAAGACTTGCGGGAGACCATCCGCGCCGTCGTTCGCGAGGAACTGAGGAAATTGTTCCCAGGAACGGCGCAGCCGCAAATCACCTCCCTCACTGACGTCGTCCGCGAGGAGGTTCAGCAAGTACTGGGGAATTCCACGCCGTCGGAAGAATCTTGCGAACCACAAGCGATGACCTACTCCGCTGCTGCTCGTCGACCCCGACCCGTCCCAACCCGTTATCAAGAGGCCCCGCCGTACCGCCGCCCAATGTCGCCCGCCCGACCCCCTGTAACAAGAAACCAGGCGCCCACAAAGACCGAGGTGTGGCGAACGCCAGACAATCGTCCGCTGTGCTACCACTGCGGAGAGGCCGACCACGTCTACCGCCGCTGCCCGTACAAGATGCTGGGTTGCGTGGGTTCTCCGTCGACGCACCCCGCCCACGAGCCAGCCAGCGCCCATTTGAGATCGAAGAATACCTGTCGAACACCAGCCGTGGACCATCCCGTTTCAACCGTTCGCCGTCGCCCCACCAGTACCAATCCCCCAACCGTCGCAGCAATGCTGACTTCGACCGTGGAAGGTCTCCCAGCCCACGAGGGGGAAACTAAAAGCAGCAACTTCTGGAGGTGAAGTTGCACAACGGCGAGAAAATGAAAACCCTCCAACGACGCAAGACCGTGATTCAGGACATGCCCTCATCCCGACGACCCGACGACACCCTGACGAGACCCCCGAAAACGACGACAGCTACGCTGCGCGACGCGTACCCGAAATGACGAAGCCTGCCACTGAGAAGACGACGATGACGACGCATAGTGCCCGACCATCAACACGCGCAAGCCGCGATACGACGCCCCGACGCCACCGAAATTCGAGAAAAGCGGCATCCGACGTCCAGTTGTCCATCGACGGCCTTGACGTAGTCGCCCTCATCGACACGGGAGCCGACTACTCGGTCATGAGCGGGTCATTCGCGTCCAAGCTAAAGAACGTTACGACCAGATGGGACGGTCCGCACATACGCACAGCAGGAGGACACCTCGTGACCCCAAGTGGAATGTGCACATCGCGCGTCACCATAGACGGCACTACGTACTTTTCGGAGTTCGTCATTTTGCCTAACTGCTCCCGCGACGTAATTCTCGGAATAGACTTTTTGACACACAATGGCGCAATAATTGATGTACAGACCAGGTCGATAACGTTTTCTTCCGATCACTCCACGACGCCGCAGCCGAACCTCGGACACCGTGCTGCTGTAAGAATCAGCGACGATCACGTCACCGTGCCACCCCGCGCAAGCTTTATGATCGCCGTCTATTGTGAAGGTGCTGCTCCTGACGTCGACGCTATCGTGGAGACTGACCAGAGGTTGCTTCTAAACCACGGTGTGTCTGTCGCAAAAGGCATTGCGCGGTTTAAGCAACGCAGACCCCACGTTTTGGTCACGAATTTCACCGAGGAGTACCAACATCTAAATAAGGGCGCTGCGATTGCGTTCCTCGAAGAAACGCAAGAAGCGAGTCAAGTGATCACGGTCACCACCTTTGAACGCGCACGCGCAGATGCTTCCAGGCTGCCACATCCTTTCGACGTGAACCCGGCGCTGTCGCAAGAAAATCGAGACAGATCACTGGAGTTGCTCCGTCGCTACAGCGAGTGTTTTTTCTCGAACTCGAAGTTACGTCAGACACCTTTGGCGAAGCACCGGATAATAACCGAAGATGGAGCCCGACCTACCAGACAGTCACCGTACCGCGTTTCTTCACACGAGCGCGAAGCCATCCGGACTCAAGTAGATGACATGCTCAGCGGCGACATAATACAGCCATCGAAAAGTCCGTGGGCTGCGCCGGTTGTACTCGTGGAGAAAAAAGATGGCATTTTAAGACTCTGCGTTGGCTACCGGAGACTAAACAAAATCACCAAAAAGGACGTGTACCCCCTGCCACGAATCGACGATGCCTTCGACCACCTCTGCCACGCCAAGTACTTCTCATCCATGGATCTGAAGACCGGCTACTGGCAAATTGAAGTGGACGAGAGAGACCGAGAGAAGACTGTATTTATAACCCCAGACGCTCTATACGAGTTCAAGGTGATGCCGTTTGGGCTGTGCACGGCGCCCGCAACGTTTCAGAGAGTCATGGACACTGTGCTAGCAGGCCTGAAGTGGCACAGTTGCCTCGTATACCTCGACGACGTTGTCGTATTCGCTCGGACTTTCAACGAACACCTCACAAGGTTGGAATCTGTACTCGAGGCCATTCGTACGTCGGGGTTAACGCTGAAGCCTGAGAAGTGCCGTTTCGCGTACGAGGAACTCAAGTTCTTGGGTCACGTCGTGAACGCCGCGGGAGTCCTACCTGACCCGGCAAAAACATCAGCCATTGCGAACTTCCAAGGCCGAAAGATAAGAAGGGTGTGCGAAGGTTTCTCGGACTGTGCGCATACTACCGGCGCTTCGTCGCAAACTTCGCACGCATTGCAGAGCCACTCACGCGCCTGACGAAAGAAAGCACCCCTTTCAGCTGGGAAAACGACCATGAAAAGGCATTCTACGAGCTGCAACAACGCCTGCGAAACCCGCCCGTGCTCGCTCATTTCGACGAAAATGCCGAAACGGAAATGCACACGGACGCCAGTGATATCGGTTTGGGTGCCGTCCTCGTCCAAAGGAAAGCGGTTACGAAAAAGTAATCGCCTATGCAAGCCGTGGTCTGTCGAAGGAGGTGAGAAACTACTCTGCCTCCGAGAAAGAGTGCCTGGCTATCATATGGGCCATTTCAAAATTTCGCCCATACGTCTATGGTAGACCGTTTAAGGTTGTGACAGACCATCATGCGCTGTGTTGCCTCGCCAATTTGAAGGATCCCTCTGGCCGTCTTGGGCGGTGGAGCTTGCGCCTGCAAGAGTTCGACGTTACAATATTCTACAAATCCGGCAGGAAACACTCCGACGCCGACTGCCTGTCCCGCGCCCCCGTCGACCCACCACCACAGGACTCCGATGAAGACAGCGCGTTCTTCGAAGTCGCGACAGAGAGCGACCTAGCCGCCCAGCAGCGTGCCGACCCTCACCTCCGCGCCATGATCGACTACCTCGAAGGACGCAACGTCGCCGTGCCTAGGGCGTTCAAGCGCAACTTACCAGCATTCAGCCTCAAAAACTCCATCCTAGTGAAGAAAAATTTCAGCCCCGGAACGAGAACGAATTATCTACTTGTCATCCCCGCCGACCTTTGTGACGAAACTTTGGAAGCGTGCCACGACGACCCGTCTTCCGGACATCTCGGAACAGCTCGCACGATTACAAAAATCAAGGCGAAATACTTCTGGCCCCGCCTTACATCCGATGTCACCACTACGTCCGGAGCTGCCGTGACTGCCAGTGACGAGAGGAGTCTTGAGGGGCATGTGCTGGTGTAAGTTAAGAACAGCAAGTTCCGCCTATATTCACCCCCTGGCTAATGTAAATTACTAGAGTTTGTCCCAATAATGTTCGTTAAGTGAGTGCAATACCACGAAGTAGTTGAAAATAATAGCGCACAGGGCCATTGCCCAAAAATTCGAATAATACAAATAGCTATAGTTATCACTGATTGTATATACCGCTCACAGGACCACAAAGGTTACGTGACAACCTTTAGTTAATGTACACCAAACAGCGACAGCAGGTTTCGCTCGTAAATTTATGGTCAGCGGTGCTCTAAGAACACGCTTCTCTTAATCAGTCAACTACGTGTATTTGTGCGTGCATCAGCTTAATAAAGCTATAGCCTCAGATGTCTTAAGCCGCTCAACTGCGCACACGAGGCTGGCTAACGCAAGGCGATTTGGAGTCCGCGTCGTCAGCTCCCTGTCTAAGGGCCTTCGCGATATGTTTTTGAATGACACCGTATTAGGTGTAAGTCGCCTACGCCTGTAGTCTGCGTGCAAATAATGGCTGAAGTACTGGCCACACTCCTAAGCATGGTTACAACCTTACCAAAGAGTGTAGCCGGTGACGGGTATAGCAAAAGTCGCTGTCAGCGAAATGCTTGCTGCACACGGCCGATGAAGACGTGGAGCACTTTTCCTTTCCGGGTTGGGCTATCCACTTCTTCCTCAGCTGCGGGTTTTTAAGATAGTTGTTCAAGCTAACGCTCTTTTCATGGTTGGGTGTTCATATGGATGCACAGGGCAGTAATTAGACTATCATTGCGCAGCAGTCACCGCGGAGACAAGCACCCAAAGTTTTGAGAAACAGAGCGCTGTACTTTTAAAGTGAGCGTTCGAAGCAGACATTCATGTTTGGTAGAAGAGCGTCGGTAGTCACCAGAAAAAAAGATAACCAATTTAACTGCTTTCTTGCTGTGTTTTACTATTATCCTGGTTTCTATACGGTGCCGCGCCTCGAAAGTGCGCGAATCCTCAAGCTGACGCCAAGTGTGATTCGCAGCCCTGCCATCGGTCGCACAACAGGCCAATACGTTTCACTGGTGATAGGATTTCTCTTGAACTGTACAGTCATAAATATATCCTTTTCCCGTGCGCACGGTCTTTGCATCGTGTCTTTTCTAGCGCTCATTAGTATTGCCCCTTATCTAAACGCTTGACTGTTCCATACCAGCTTCAAATGTCACCCTTAACATATTTTTATCGGGGCTTCTCTGAATTTCAACACCTTCGAGATAACCTACTGAAACTTTGAGATATATAGTACATAAAGCTAAATTAGTCTGTTCATTTGAACCAGGATGATGCTGGCATGTTGATTCCTTGTGTATTAGCGTGCCGGGGCTGTGAAATCTTGTTCAGAGTTGCTATGTGTATTATAAACTCTGCATATAAAATAATGTTTGATTGACCAAAGGAGTTCCATGGTGCTCGTTGACTTTAACTGTTCGGCTTCCGTGGCTTCCTTGCTCGTGCCCATTACTAAGTGGCGCGATACAACAACACTGCTAGCTTGTTGCTCGCAATGTTTTACGAAAAAGTTGGTCTATATATCTGTGCACTTCTATGCAATACCTCATCTGATAAAGAAGTCCCCGTGAAACAATTTTATGCTTTTTGTGCTTGTTTCTACAAGAAAGACTGTCGTTGTCTTTAATATGTTCTCGCCCCCTGAAGGACACCTAGTAAAAACTCTGGGGCTTCATATGTGCAGTGTCGGTGCCAAGAACGGCAGCGTATGCAGAAAAAAAACATTGGCTATCGATCACAGCCTCCTTGGCTAGTATATGCTACTGTTTCTTGCAAGCCGTGTGGTCTCTGTTTTTAACAACATTGGTTCCGCGATGCGGCATTTTATTAAACTGCATTCTCGAGTTCCACCGGGGCAGGCTTCTTTCTCTTCTTGTTTTTGTTAGTGTGTTGGTGTAGCTTCGCCTTATCTACACATTCATTTCGTCCAACATGTCAAACAGTTTCATGGTCTAAAAGCGTAATGGCTTTTTAGGGGCGAAGCTCCTTAGGGCGTGGGCTGTGCGTCCCCTGTAGCCTGTATGTAGCCACCTCTAGTTTAGTTCTTGCAGTGTTCACTAGATGGCGGCACCGTCCCCTGTATGTAGCCACCTCTAGTTTAGTTCTTGCAGTGTTCACTAGATGGCGGTACCGTCTCCTGTATGTAGCCACCTCTCGTTTAGTTCTTGTAGTGTTTACTAGATGGTGGTACTTGTAGCTGATGATGAAAAGATGCAATATGTTATAAACTAGAAAGCGGTACTTGTAGTTGATGAAAGACGCGAGATCTTATCAAATAGGAATGATGTCACATATGGCGCGTGTCATTGGTTGAAGGCAATCGTTCGATTTAGTGCGGCGACGTACGCTAGGGGGAGCGATGTAATAAAATAGAGTGGGCAAAATGTACAGAGGATTCATGGTTTACCAGGTTTACCTCCGGAGCTTCGCCCACTCATCATCATTCACTTCGTGGATATGGCGGAATTTTTTTCACTGTTTGGCAGCGTGAGATTTCATATTTGAAGTCATCAACATATAATTGTTCCGTTCATTATAACATGACTATTTTGGCGGATTAGCAAACATATACCAAATTGCCTTTCGTGGAAGGAGATACCCTCGTTACGTCAGGGTTAGAAATCTTGAGCCGTTAGAGGCAAAACGACAGGTGGCCTAGCATGTTGTTCAAAAGTAGTGCATAATAATCGAGGTTACGACTTCTTGTACGCATAGCAGCAAAAAATAAGAAGTATAGTCGGCGAATAAGGCTGCACTTCAGTCACGATCAGCATCCGACTCATCCAAATTCAACGCACAACACAAGAGTGCGCACTCCGTCCTGCAGTCTTAAGAATTGGACTGCGTGTAAAGGTGGTTAACGTTAACAAGGTGTTTCTTAGCATGCGTGTGCTGTTAGGCTTTCAAGTAGAGTATGTTCCGTGCATCCCAACTTGAATAGAAACAAAAAAACGCGAGGTAATTGGAAGTTTTAGTTGAAACACTCCAACGTATAGCTTGTCCTTGCACTTTAGGTGTGAGAGAACTTTAGTTCCACAGGTGTTCTGTCATGTTGCGATACGGCTACTCGGACATACCGTGGTTTACCAGAAGACAGACACGCTGATAAATGCCCCCAGTGGTATCAAACCTCCCGAAGCCAAGTTCATCTTGCAACGACATTATTTATCGGTTTGGTTCAAACTAGGGGTTCAACCCAGCAAAAGTAGCTAGTCTATCGGCCTTTGTTAGCACCCAGTCTTGATATAGATACTGACCATTTCTGTCTATTGCGTTGAGTGCGGAGAAGATCGCTTTGCAGAAAACACAGGTTGTAGCTTCAGAAGTCGATTTTCAACAGCAGTGCCACTTTGCGTGACGTTGGATCCCGTGAGGCCAAATAACAAAGCAACTTCTCCTCTGCCTTTCCAAAATTAGTGCATCGGCGCACACAGTATATAAGCGATATCATTGTGACGTGTCCTCAACCAGAATATGGTTCCACCATATTTTTGAAAATAGCACGCTCTCTACATACAGGTACTTTGCAGGTAGGTTAGCATGCTTGTGCACAATGTTCATTTGAAGAACATGCACATGTAACCCCACTATTCTAATAGAAACAATGACCGTGCTTCTCTTTTGCAGTTGACTGTCACAAGAACCGGGCGTTCTGGCTCACTCAGGGCTCACAAACGGGGCTTCGGAAGATGCGTTCGAAAGGGCTTTCAGTTTCAACACCACATGATGGCCATGACGATGCTGTAGGTAACCACTTTAATGGCGTGGTAGAGGGCAACAGGCACAGTGGAGAGATCATGTTCGGTTCATGCACTGCCTCTTCTTGTGGCTCGAGCCAGCGAACCTGTCCAAGATGCTGAGAGAGGCCCCGCTCCATGTCCGCCACTCGGCAGCCCAGAAGACACAAAGGGTCACAGAGGAAAGCACGCCGACATCCGTCTAAGAGACGGCGACATGCTCTGTGTCGCACGAATGGCTCCGTCTTGGCACGCCGAGTCTCGCAACGTCTGGTCGCGCACCTCAATGCCATCTCTCTTTTATGACCATCCTGAAGAGCGCGTGGCTAATTTTAGCGTGATTTCAGTGGTTAAAGGCCTGACCACGGCAGAAATTGTATACATAAGAGAACAGTGTCGGTACGGGTCATATATATATATATATATATATATATATATATATATATATATATATATATATATATAATTGTTCTCTTTCAACCCTTCACATTTTGAAATACGCGCAATAGACAAAATGGTCGATATCTATATTTGACTTGGCAAA
The DNA here is from genome assembly GCF_043290135.1 of Rhipicephalus microplus. NCBI lineage: Eukaryota > Metazoa > Arthropoda > Arachnida > Ixodida > Ixodidae > Rhipicephalus > Rhipicephalus microplus. The sequence goes on from NC_134700.1 coordinate 136,407,078, forward strand.
CACAAAGGCCGATAGACTTGCTACTTTTGTTGGCTTTACCTCCACGTTAGAACAAAAGTAAGGAATAATTTTATGACATCCTAGCAAGGTTAACTTGGCTTTGGGAGTTTCTATACCACTGGGGCCATTTCTCAGCGCGCCAGAGTTGTTTAAAACCACGGTACCCGAGTAGCCGTACAGCCAAACGACATAACACCTGTGTAGGTACTAGCTTTCAACGCCTAAAGTGCAAGAGCAAGCTGTTCAGTGGAGTGTTTTGGATACAAATTTCAATCAATTTGCGTTTTATGTTGTTATTCAGAGTTAGAACGCAAGCGAGATACTTGAAACCCTAACTGTGCAAGCACGCCTAAAAACACCTCGTTATTCTTACCCGCCTTGCCACTTAGCAAAGATTTCAGCGCTGCCGGATGGAGTTCGCACTCCTCTGCGGTATTTAGGGGCTCGATGTGTCGTGTCATGATCGTGACTGAAGTACAGCCTTATTTGCAGACTATAAATGTTATTTTCTTTGCTGCTACGCACGAGATGTCGTAATCTCGATTATTATGCACTAATTTTCAAGTATATGTTGGGCCACCGGTCCGAATATCTCTAACGGCTCAAGAATTTCTACCCTGACGATGCCTTTTTCAAATGTGGCAATGCCACGCCCCTTTCTCAAGCTTCCTTATCGCCGCGTTACGCGTGTATGTGCTGCCTTGCGAAACCACGCCCATTGATTAAACAACTACCGAAATAATCATAATCATAGGCCAAGCGGTGGCTTTTCTGGTCTCCTTCCCTTACCTCTGAGGTTCTGTTTTCTCTTTTCCTTCCTTTCATCGAAGTTGGAAGCCAAATCGCTCAAAACTTTCCCTTGAATCGGCGCAGCCAATTACGCCCACAACAAGTTTTCTCAAACTTGCGTCACTGATTGCGATAGCGCTGGAATATTTGACGCACATATAAAATTGCGGAGACGGCTCATCACTTGTCAGTGGTTGACAGCTAAAGCTCTGTTCCCCGCAACCTGTGCTGGTGTGCATCAGTGTAATCTGACTTTACACTTACGGCCACAAGTTTGGCCTCATGAACAGTTTATTTTGCGACGTGAAGTCCATAGCTGCCTTCGTCGACATCACGACCCCTTATAACAATATTCTTCTTTCTGTTATGCTTGTATTCCTAATTCGTTTATTCTTTTTTCCCAATGCCCAATCATATGATGGCCGAGTGGGGACCTTTTTGCTCACCCTCCCTTTCCTCTGAGTTTCTGTTTGACTTTCAATACTTCAATCAAAATTAGATGCCAAATCACTCAAAACTTTCAATAAAACCGGCGAATACGTTTGCAGGCGTCATTATGGTTGCATTTGTACAATGGAAGTCAACGGGATACGCTTACAAAAACGCCCCACGCTGCTGAACAACAGACACAGGCAGAATCATCTTGAAGTTTCCATCAGCTTAAATGAGGACTGGTTTAAATTATTCCCACAAAAACAAGAAGTACAAAAGTTCATTGACAACTATGACGCCACCTAATGCGACTTTAGCGAAGCCTGCTGGGACAAGGCCAACTCTGTATGAAATTTTGGCTTGCCGTAAGGTATCGTCTATGCCGTAAATCATGACTTTCTTTAAATATGAAGGCACCCATTACGACCTTTTTGTCAAGCATCGCATAACCTGGGTAACCACTATACATCTATCAATTATTATGTGCACAATGTTGATGCTCCATGCATCTGATAATGATGGAGAATTATGATGGTGCACTTATCAGCGAGTGGAAAGGACTAATGCTCACACTCATTACGGAAATAACACTTCAAAGGAGAACATATATGACATAGATTTGTATGGCTCCTGGGAGGCTCTCAAATCAGGAAGCATTCTCAAATCATGAATTGTAATCTTCCAATAACCATAAACAGAATAGAATATAACAGCTGAATCTTGCCAGTACTTACCTATAGAGCAGAAACCTGCCGGCTTACAAACAGGGTTCAGCCAAATTTTAGGACGACGCAGAGAACGAAGGGAAGGAAAATGATAGATGTAACCTTCGGAGACAAGAAGAGGGAAGAGTTGGTCAGGGAACAAACCAGGGTTAAGGATATCATAGTTGAAATCAAAAAGAAGAAATGATCATGGGCCGGGAACGTAGCCCGTCGGCCGGATAAACGCTGGCTATTGAGGGTAACTGACTTCATTCCCAGAGAAGGCAAACGTACGAAGGGGAGACAGAAAATTATGTGGACTGATGAAAACAGTTCGCCACTATAACGTGGCAATGAAAATCACAAGAACTGCTTGATTCGCGAATCTTGATAGAGGGCTTTGCCCTGCGGTGGGCGTAGTCAGGCTGATTACGATAATGATGATGAAGTATGGCTGAGCTTTATTCGTAATTACCACTGCGTGAAAACTGGTTGTTATTTAGTGTACTGCAAGCCTAACTAGCTTTGGTTATTGCGATTTCTTTCCCAAGATGATGCCCGTACGGGTGCTTTTCTTGTTTTATTTATTTATGTCTATCAGTTGCACCATCAACGATGACTGCGAAGGAAACACTCACACTGATCCCAATCATCCCCTGAATGGGCACCTAAAAACTGTACTATAAAACCAAGAACACAAGATGGAACAGAATAACCAGACGAGTGCTAGCCTAACTACTTGAAGAGAGTGTTAGCCTGGCCTTTTCGTTCTTTCTAGCTGTATTTGTGTAGCTCTACTCGGTTTTGTTGGAAGCTGCTCTTTGTTCCTTCCAATGAGATTGTTGTTGATCACAGGAATAACACGACTCTTACTTCACTCATTGTATTTATGTTGTCTATACAACCTCACTGGAGGCTTATAGCTCCACCTTTGGGTGTCGCATGAAACAACTCTATACCAAAAGTTTTCCTCATCTATCTTTTCGAATCGGCTAAGTCCAGTGCCACTAAAACGTTTTTTCGTATGCGTAATTGAAGCAGTGGACAGGGCGGAGGACCTGTACTGTGTTGTCACTGGAAACTGGCGCAGCTACACTCTCAAGTCAGCAACGGTAATGGGAAAGCCGTCAGCAGCCATCGTCTCTCGTATCAGAGACAGGGTGACAATAGCGCCGTTAATTAAAAGGTGGGCCAGTATGACCGTGAAAGAAAGAATGCACTGCTATCGGTTCGAAGCCTCTGGTGGCCCAAGATTTTGTCCTCGTGTGGAGAGAGGAGGCAGTCTCGTATTCCACCGTAAATTTTGAGCAAAAAAAAACGCCATCCAAAGTTCAAGGCAAATCGTGTAGTCTACTCACCGTATATGTTCGTTGCATTGTACCCCACTGACCAGCTGTTACTTTCCTTCTGCATTTACCTGTTACAGTTTATGTATGAAATAAGTTCTGAGACAACACTATTTATAGAGACGTCGCTACCGCGAAATGAGTGCGTCTTCTTTATTTACATGTCATTGTTATAGTATCACCTGATATCAAAGCAGATATATTTAGGGCACAGCGGAAAAGCAAAAGGGGTGGGGGAGGGTGATGGCTGCAATAGATAGGAGGACAACGCTGGTTAACGAAGAGGTGGAGAAAAGAACAAGATTGGACGCTCAAGAAAAACTGGTCACTGCCGCAAGCCAATAAGGAAAGCCGTGAATGAAAATGCACTAATACTGTAGGAAAAAGTAAGAGATGCTATAACTGAGTTTACCTTGTTCAGTTCTTGTGTAACTCTTGCATTTAGGTAAGTGTACGTAATGAAGCTAATAATACAACGCTAGCAAAATATCATCGCGTTTGCAACGTTCTCCTGGACAAACTTGCGCTATCAAGGCTTTATTGACTACCTCTATACGTGCCAGCGTGGTAATCATGTTAGCAAGAGAAAACCGTATAAGCTGACGGGAAACAGACAATGCGTGATTCTCCTCAAAAAATTTTATGTCTTGTAGAAAAAAGCAATGCGCCTTAGCACTCCAGATTTCAGCGCAAAAGTATCAACTTCGCTTCGCCTAACTATTGATATTTTAGAAAAATGACAAACTTACAGGCAGAAATTTAGTAGCAAATTCGGAAACGTTATTAGCGAGCACAAGTTACAAGCGCACAATGAAGGCTTGACTATCGAATGGTGATAGACGTTGCTGGCCACACGCTAAAAGTAAAAAAAAATATCGCTTTGTTTATTGCCTGAGTGGTGCTTCGCATATCTATTGCATTGTTACGTAAGAATATATATTTGTTTTTTGCTCAATGTGCGTCTGTCCAAAAACACTTAAACAAATAAGTTATGAGTTTGTCGTGACATTAAGAAATTATCCCAAATATGTGAGTTTTCGCAAGTCTCAACTGGCAAGTTGCTGTCATCACATTCCGAAATTTATTACTCTCAATATCAAGTAGTGGGGTAAAATATAGCATGCAAAGAGAGGTATTGTGAGGTCCACCCTGTGGCTGAAAGCTGTTATGACGTCTATATATATATATATATATATATATATCTATATATATATATATATATATATATATATATATATATATTTATATATATATATATATATATATATATATATATATATATATATATATATATATATATATATATATATATATATATATATATATATATATATATATATATATATATATATATATATATATATATATATATATATATATATATATATATATATATATATATATATATATATATATATGAGATCTAACAGACAGTAATGCCAAGGAATGTACAGGGGAAGTTATTAGAACCAATGGAATGTAAATAAGAGATTCGAAGGGTTCGATTCCTGCTCACAGCTGGTTATTTTTTCATCCACTTTTCTTTCTTCTTATTTACATTCCATTGGTTCTAATAACTTCCCCTGTATATTCCTTGGCATCATTGTCTGTTAGATCTCATTAAGTTTGTGTTAAAACACGGAAAAACGAGCCCTTAGTTATACACTTCTTTCCTTTATTGCTAGTGCTATAATTAAAGCAATCTATATCTGTATATGATTGATTTATTGATTTGTGGGGTTTAACGTCCCAAAACCTCCATATGATTATGAGAGACGCCGTAGTGGAGGGCTCCGGAAATTTCGACCACCTGGGGTTCTTTAACGTGCACCCAAATCTGAGCACACGGGCCTACAACATTTCCGCCTCCATCGGAAATGCAGCCGCCGCAGCCGGGATTTGAACCCGCGACTTGCGGGTCAGCAGTCGAGTACCCTAGCCACTAGACCACCGCGGCGGGGCAATATCTGTAGATGAGTTATGCAGAGATACGACATTATGGTCTAGTAGAGCGCTTTTGAATTTCAGCAACACCTATTAGCAGCTACTTAAAATTTTTAAATTCACAGAAAGAATATTGCCCGGACCCTGTAAACACTTGTACCACATATGATGTGAAGCTGTATGTAGAAATCACCCGAGTTTCGCGCCTATAAATTAACGCAGCGGACAAGCAACTCCAGACGGCTATAGCGACGTGTTGCTGACATCGGTAAACTCTGAGGACCAGTGTGACTGGTGGAAAGGGCTCGGGCTTCGGCGGGTAGCCGGCTACCTGAAATGAGGATGTCACCTACCTTTGGCCGAAGAAGACACGGGGGTGGTCGCAAAATAAATTTGACTTCTAAATGCGAAGCAGCTCTTTAGCTCACTTGAGTAACGCCGTAAGTACGTACGTCAGTATGAACGCGCCGCAACGCGTTCCTTTCGTTGCAAGTGTTGGATTGGGGCCAAGGAGGCCACACCGCAGAGGCGCGTTGACGTCGCGCTCACTTCGCACGCTTCCCTTGCATGAGCGCGCGCTGATGCCCCTCTCTGTCTCCCGCAGCTCTCTCGCTGCAGCGCCCGCGGCTACCGGCTCCTCCTCCTACTCGCAACACACTTCTCACTCGCTACAACTGCTCCAACGCCTGCAAAGCTCCACCGCAAGTCAAGTGGAAACACTTTCTGCTCGTTTATCTGCGATGAAACTTGCACAAAACGCAACCCGTCTCCAACGTGTTAGCGTTTCAAACAAACAATAACTCGAGCAAACGCTGCACTGAATTTCACGATGAACCGTTTTTCTGGCACCCACGTCGACGCCCGTTTCAACCGAGTCAACGCTGTGCGCACCACTGCTCTTTCGTATTCCATCAGGTTCCCTTCGGGAATAATGTTCATAACTTTTTTCTGTCCTTTTCTCTTACCATAACACGTACATGACCCGTGAAACAAGTCAATTAACCTACACAACTGCTAAATAATTTGTGCTTTGAGAACTTGAAAACCGCTTCTGCAACTCACTTTGGTCAAGAATGAAGCGCGACGTTTCTGGTCTGAGCAATAGAAAATACTTTTAAATAAACTGTGCTCTCATGTTTCTATTCGATCGATGGACAGGGACATACGCACACGAGCATATACCTCAAAGTCAAAACAAAGGTTTGGTGGCACTCTGCGTGATTTGAGTATGGCAGTCATTAGGATTTTCTTTTCGGTCGTTTCTTAAAGTAAAAGCTTGAAATTATATACCACCGCAATATAAATGAAACGCCCCTGTATTTTGTTGTTAGCTTCGCAGTAAATTTATGTTTGTATAAAGAAAAGTCGCGACATTGTTTTCGCACTTAGGACGGCCTGCGACGTGGAGTACTTATTGATCGTCCATTTTACGCTCGAAGCCATGCGATTTTTCGGGCTCAGCCGTTTCTTAATGCCCGCGGCTTCTCACCACCGGGATGCATAATTATTCAGGATGTAGAGCCCATGAAGGGAGCTTTCCCTTTCTTTGTCGTGGGAATGATGCTTTCTCTCGTAAGTTGAGCCTTGGAAGTCATAATGAAGCGTAATTTTGGCATGTCTCGCTTTAATCCCCCTACCCCTTCCCCCTTTATGCCGGATCGTCAATAAAGCTGTTTCACTCACTCACTAGCATGCAACGGTATTGAAATGTGCACAAGCCTTCTCACTCACTGCTTGAGCCATTATAAAAACTTGTTTTTTCACTTTCAATATAATTGTAGGAAATCTTCAATCGTGCCTTGCATTGAGAAAGTACTATATAGAGTCCTCGTTTACGATTCTACTTTTAATTTACAACAGCAAAAAAAAACAGCATATCTGTTTTGAACAGAGTCACCTATAAATAAATAGAAAGCCTACTAACGCAAACCACCATACTATTACTGACGAAGTTCGTACAATCAGCATTTATGCGAAGCTGTGACAAATCTTATACCACCTTGATGAGTAATGACTGCCACTTTTACTGCTGTAGGCTTCCTATTAGGTCATTGCTCCGGACCCTCGATAAGCGTTCTAAAGTGACGCCGACAAAAAGGCCCCTGACATTTTTTTTATACAAATGCATGAAGCTGGTTTAGTATGGCTAGAAATAACGAGAATATACATTTCTGAATGAAGAATCTAGATGGGAGCCGAGAGATGAAAACACGTAGTGGGTATCAGGGTGAACAGTGGAAGTGCCTCAAACAGGCTGGCCGACGGGAGAACATATAGCCGATGGGAGAACATATAAATCCTCCTATCGAAACGTCGGCCAGCTTGTCTGAGGCACTCCCACTGTTCACCCTGATTATCCCAAATTTGAATAAATAACGACGTATATTTAGCAACCGGCAATGACACCCTAATAGGTTAGTTTAGACCAGCCCTACTTTGCAGTACATGATCATGAATCTGAGTTAGTATGCGTGTGCGCTCGTTCTGAGCCGAGTTGGGATCAACAAGGCATATCTGTGATTAGTGGGCCTAGAGGTAAGAACAGAGGGTGTACAGTGACTGAAAGTAGAGGGAAAGAGGCAGGTGCTTTTTAATTTAAAATGGTTCTGCAAAATCGGTGGAGTTCATCGGAATGTAAAAAATAAGATGCGATGTTTGTTTGGAAAGCAAGAAATAATAATTACAAGGCTACGTTGTCGAGTCCCTCAATGGAACTTTTACGTTCATAGGTCAGGTGTGGCCAAGTAGTCTCTGTGCCTTACCTGTAGTGATATTGAATTTCTGAAGCACTTCTTTTTGACGTGCAGAAGATTTAAAACATAAAGGAAAAGAGTATTAGCAGAAGTCCTACGAAGGTTGGACCTAAGTTTGTCACTTCCAATGATTCTTTCATTTGGCCCGATCATACTCGGTTTCAGCAGCAGAAGCGTTTTCAACGCTGTATCAGTTTTTTTTTATGAGAGCCTAAAAGAATTTAATGTTAAGTGTTGTTTATTTAGTTGTTTTAGGTAGAAGCGTGTTTTTCATGTGTTTTATGTTGTTTATTTGGACGTATTTTATGAAATCTTACACGCACAATATTACTTGTAATGGCTAAGCAATCATTTTTCAACTACTTCCCAAGATAAAAAACTTAGATAATTAAGCAAGGCACAGTCTCATTCATGACCTATCTCCCAAAGTGGGTTGCGCCAAGAAGTTTAGGAACAACTAACCCACATAGAACCTTCTGAGCAAAAGCGAATGCCTTCTTGTTTTAGCAGGCGCCGCCACGGTGGTGAAGTGGCTAAGGTAGTCGGCTGCTGACCCACAAGTCGCGGGATCGAATCCCGGCTGCGGCGGCTGCATTTCCGATGGAGGTGGAAATGTTGTAGGTCCGTGTGCTCGGATTTGGGTGCACGTTAAAGAACCCCAGGAGGTTGAAATTTCCGGAGCCCTCCCCTACGGCGTCTCTCATATTCACATGGTGGTTTTGGGACGTTAGACCCAACATATCAATCAATCCTTGTTTTAGCAGATCATAGCCATTTTTCTTGAAGAACTATGCCGCTTCTTCTCCTCGTGCATGTGTCTCTTCTTTTAGGAGGCACTGCTGATCGTGTGAATGCATTCTTTTGAGTGCGAAAGCATTTCTTAGTCCGGCTATATCAGGCGCCCGGCGTTGTTCATGGCGGTGTGCGCGCGCCGGCAGGTGTTGTCTCTCCACTATCAATCCCAATCATACAGCAGCAGCTGAAGGCCCGCGCGCTTATTCTTGCCCCTAGCAACCGGAGCATGTGGTGCGAGAGAGCGTGTATGCAGTGCTTCGCCACTCCTTCTCTCGTCATTCACTCTCCTCCCTGCGCGCCACTCTCTGGTGGGCTCGCTTCGGACTTTCGACCATTCGCTGGCTCGGCGCCTCTCAGGGCGATGGCAAATGTCAGTGAAGGCAAACGTCTGAGGGCAATGGTACCCTCCCTCGGTGAAAAAAAAAATTGTATTCGCATTTCCTCACAAATCGCTTCGGGAAGGGGCGGGCATATCTTTAAAGATTAGGTTGTTATGGTAGAAGTCGCTCTTTTGGAACCTTATTTAGGTCACTTTGTGTATTGGGGCTGTGAAAAGTATTGTGGTTAAGGAAAGAAACCAGTCATAAAAACAGTGCAGCAAGACGTCTTCAAAACGCCTTCTCACTGGCAGTCACGTACATTCGCTTTCAGCTGTAAGTATACACCACCATCACAAAGCGCCACAATTCATAACCTGCACGATTTTAGCGGTATAGCAATAAAGAGATCACTTCTCGGAAATGCCAGTGCTGAATTGGTGTCGGCGTCGTTTTTTGCCAGCGCAAAGTCCTCTTGTTTGTTAACGTGAAATAATGAAAAGTGGAAAAGAATTAAATGATGAATATTCGAGATCGTGCTACACTGGAACCCAAGCCGTCAGCGTAGGAAGCACGTGTTGCACAACATAGCCAAGCTATTGCTCGACACTGAATGAAAAAAAAGCAATATGAATGTCATGTAGAAAAAAGAGTGTCCCTCACTGAAATACTAGTGAGTGGCAGAAGCGTAGAATTGCGCCAGGTGTGAAAACAGGTGACTTGCGCATGTTTCGAAATTAATCATACTTATGTTTGATTAACATAACACTATCAAATGATTTCAAAGCGATCAAACGCATGTTCATGTGTTGATTTAAGGTGCCTAGCAGGCCATTTGAATATTCACAAAAAATAAACCTCGCTGATCCCTCTTTATAGAAATCGGTATACCACGAATGTGAAACGTCTGCTTACAGAGGCCGTTGAGCGTTCATTTTCATAGTTTCGCCAAAAAGGGGAAGCAATCGATACTCCAGGAACAAAGAACGATTTCGTGCAGAGTTTGGCGGCAAGTAGCTCTAAACTTACATTGCGCAGATCCTGCAGAAAGCACGCACAAGATGAGCATACACAACACGTGTGCGGAGAAACAAATCTTTTATCTCGACACTTGAAGCACGCTGCTCAAGCAGAAAGAAGGACGCACGAAATAAAGGCACAATTATACACAGGACCAGTGCGAACTGTCACAATTTCTACTTCATCGTATACGAGCAACGCACTATTTTCATAAGCTTGGCTGCGGCAGCGAGTAAGTTGACCTTCGTACTGCCCCGAATCGCGTGTCTGATCTAGTAAGCACGCACGCAGTCCGAGACTATGTTCCGTCACAACAAAAAAAATGGCAGTATATCCACGGAGTGAATGATGGAGAGTGGGGCGAAGCATCCATCCGTCCATTCGTTTTTGCTTCCGTCCATCCATGTGTCCGTCTGTGTGACTATCCATGCATCCATTCGCCCGTCCGCGCTTGAGTCTGTTCGTGCGTCCGCACTTTCATCGGTGCATCCGTTCCTGCGTCCGTCCATGCGTCTACTCGTCGGTGCAGCCATCCGTGAGTCCGTCCATGCATCTGTCTGTGTGTCCGTTCGTCCATATATTCAACACTCCAAGTACCACCATCTCACTTCATTTCATCATATGGATGAATCAATGGATGGATGGATGGATGGATGGATGGATGGATGGATGGATGGATGGATGGATGGATGGATGGATGGATGGATGGATGGATGGATGGATGGATGGATGAATGGATGGATGGATGGATGGATGGATGGATGGATGGATATGGCTGTACCATTTAGATCGGGCGGTGGCTCGCGCCACCAAGCCGTAATACTTAAGAAACCAAAAACTAGATTTATTTTTTTTAAGTAGTCAGGTTGAGGATTCGTACTTTGCAGTTAAGGGTTTAATTTTCACTCGTGCCTTGACTTTAGTCACTAATCCGATAACCTCCTTCTAGTTACTTTTACCCGCTTAAAGTCTATTTTGCCCTCCCTGTCCCTGAACCCCAGAGCTTTGAAAAACTCTGTGCCGTCATCCTGAACTATAGGGTGAAGCCTTTTAAAGAACATTATCAAGCGTTCGGCACTTTCCTCTTCCTCTCCACACGCACTGCATATCGTGTCTACCGCTTCGTATTTGGCTCGATATGTCTTGGTTCGCAATACTACCGTCCTGGCCTCAAACAGTAGAGAACTACCCCGAGTATTATCATAGATCCTTTCCTTGGCAAATTCCTGCTTAAAAGTATGATAGATCTCTAGTGCGAACTTCTTAATCATGCCATTTCTCCACATATCGGTCTCAGCTTCCTTCACCTTCTTCTTAACCGATTATTCTTTTTGGTTTGGCCACGTGCTGTTTTAAGTATTTACCAGTCACTTTTCTGGTTCGCTTCCTCCATTTTGTATCGACATTCTTCATGTACAAGTAGCTGAATACCTTCCTAGCCCAACGCTCCTTTCCCATTTCTCTCCATCGCTTTTCAAATTTTATCATGCTGCTAGCTTCCCTGCCCTCAAATGATGTCCATCCCATATCACCTTGTACTCCTTGATTTGGTGTATGTCCATGAGCTCCTAAGGCAAGCCTACCTACTCCAAGTTGCTTAATTTCTAATCTTGCTTTAACTTCTGATCTCATGCACAAGACCGCATTTCCGAACGTCAGACCGGGAACCATGACCCCTTTCCATATTCCTCACACAACATCATACCTATTGCAATTCCACAGTGCCCTGTTTTTCATCACCGCTGCATTCCTGTTACCTTTAGTCGTCACGTAGATTTCGTGTTCCATTAGGTACTCGGCCCCAATGCTTATTCACACGCCCAGATATTTGTATTTATGTGTTATCTCTCGCGTGACCTCCTGTATTCTAAGCACACTACCTTCATTGTCATTAAAAATCAGGACTGCTGATTTTTCCTTGCTAAATCTGAAATCTAACCTATCTCCTTCATTACCACAGATGTCCATCAATTTCTGCAAATCTTCCTTGTTGTCGGCCATTACCACTGTATCACCTGCGTACAAAAATGCTGGTAGTGCCTGTTCGAAGGGTTTTTCTTGTTTGACGAAAGAGAGGTTGAAGCCCCGTCCGCTTCCCTCTATTTTGGCCTCTAATCCTTGTAGGTACATCATGAATAAAAAGGGTGACATAGGACACGCCTGCGTAAGCCCCCGTTTTACCTTTGCAAGCTTGGATAACTGTTTTTCCCGCTTTATAACTACCTTGTTACCTTTATAGATATCCTTTAAAAGAACAGTGACTTCATCTTCCACGCCTAGTGTGTCGAGTATTCCGCACAATACCTCCTGAACCACGCTATCGTACGCTCCCTTGATATGCAAAAATGCTAGCCACAGGGGCCTGTGTTCCTTTTCTTCTAGTTCGATGCACTGCGTCAGTGAGAACAGATTTTCTTCTAACCTCCTGTGTTTTCGAAACCCATTCTGGAGATCCCCCAGCACCTCCTCATCCTCTATCCATGCCTGCAGTCTTTTCCTTATAATCTGCATCGCCAGCCTGTAGACCACTAATGTCACTGTTTGAGGATGGTAGTTACGTCAGCTTCGTCCCCATTTTCTTTATAGATCATGCTCATCCTGTGAAGTTTCCATCCATTGGGGACTTAGCATCGATTATATTTTGCTCACTGCGTCTCTCAAAGCATGCTTGAACTTCGGGCCTAATGTCTTTATCAGCATATATATATATTCTGCATATTCATCGTGATTCAGCGGACATTCGAGGGAATAAACAAGAGGTGGCACACGCACACTTTCTCACGGCTTGCCCTTTGTGTCTACTTCCAACCTTTACCCACCTCGAGTTCATGGTATATACTAGTTCACTGTATTCATGGCACTGCAGCCCAACGCTCGCTAAACCTTCCTAAAACCAAGGAGGTTATTCCCAACGAGTATAACTTAGCAACCCTTTCTTATCAGATAATGCTTAATGTACATGTCAAGGCTGCTAAGGGGGAATGAGAGACAGGAGAATTGGGCTTTTAGTGTCGCGCACGCTGCGAATTTTTTATTCTTCAACAACACACAGAAGAAATTTCTCGCCGGCACCACCGTGGAGGTCAAAATGTAAGACTGGTTACATACTATGAATACTACTATAACTACGAGGGACGAAAGGGTGCCGCTATAAGAAGCTTCGCCCCTAACACAAGACTTGCGCAATGTTTGCGCCAACACGAGGTTGTCGCGCTATCTCGCTAGTCATGAAGAAAAGGCGGTGAAACTGTGAAGCTCGAAGGTCTGGGGACAACTGACGATATATGATGTTTATAAATTACTTTGGAGACCGCCAGGTGGCGCCGTTTTGTTTGGCTGGCTGGCAACGTACAGACTGACAAGCACAGACTGGCAACGGGTCAAGCAGGAGTGCAAGGAAAATTTATGGCTAAAAGAGAAAGTGGCAGGGCAAATGACATTCCTTGATTTCGTGTACTTGTGGACGGGAGCAAAGGCCAGAGAGGAAAACCAGGCAATGGTAGAATGTATATCAAAGGACACGCAGGAGTTAGGAGGAGAGTGCGAGATAATTATGCTAGGAGATATGAATGCGCACATAGAAGATATAGATGGGTATACTGACCCGACAGGTAAAATGATCATGGATATGTGTGAAAGGCTTGATTTGATCGTTTGCAACAGTAGCGAGAAGTGTGAGGGGCCAATAACATGGAAGGTAGGAAGGCTGCAGTCGACGATAGATAACGCACTGATGTAACATAGGATGTATGATAAGCTCAGGGGAATGTACATAGATGAAGGTGGCTCCAGACGTCTCAGTAGTGATCACAAACGTATCAAGGTAAGTTTCGGAAGAGCAGTGAAAGTGGGAAGGAGACAAGATGAGCCACTACAGCAAAATTTTTATTCAGAAAGGCAAACTGAAATAGCCACTAAACAAATTGAGAAAGTAATCACTGAGGATAATAAAACAGTGTGGACATAGATGAATCTAATTAGACTGTTTGAGATAGAGCTTGCTAAGGCACGTGACAAGTCACCCCGGAAAAAAAAGCACAAACCCAAAAGTTGGTGATATGAGGAAATTAAGAAAGCCATATCAAAACGTCAGGAAGCCTTCAGGTAACACCGACATGCTAAGCAGCGGGGTGAACCGACAGATGATCTTGAAAGAAATTGGGAAACCTTTCTAAGCTGTACAAGGGATGCAACCCTTCTGATCAACGAAAAGATTAGCAGAAAGGGAGCTCAGTGGCTGGCAGAAGTACATAAAAAAGATAGAAAAGCAGCTGTGAAATTTCGGAACCATCTATACTCCCTAAGAAATGAGAAGAGCCTAGAGCAGAGGTTTGTAACAAAAGTTCAAGGTGCTAGGCTAGAAGGAAGCGAAGCTATTGAATATAGAAGAACAAGGGTTACAGAAAAATTTCAACAAAGAAGTGCTTCATGCACCACAATAGACAAGGATGAATCAAGCGGCGCAATGGCTCCATTTTCACGAGAGTGGGAAAGGGCTGAGAAAAGGGTTCATCGTAGTACATCAACAGGCCCAGATGGCATGCATATTATGCTCATAAAGACATTAGGCTGGAAGTCTAAACAGCCTTTAAGAGAGGCAGTGAGCGAAATAATAATCAATGGGGAAGTCCCCGATGGATGGAAACTTAGCAGGATGAGCATAATCTATAAAGAAAAGGGGGGCAAAGCTGACATCGACAACTACCGTTCTATAACAGTGACTTCAGTGGTCTACAGGCGGGCGATGCAGATTATAAACGAAAGACTGCAGGCATAGATAGACGATGAAGGGGTGCTGGGGTACAGCAGAGTGGGTTTCCTAAACACAGGAGGCTGGAAGACAACTTGTTCTCACGGACGCTGTGCATCAAAATAGCAGAAAAGAAACACGGGCCCCTGTGGCTTGCATTTTGGACATCAAGGGAGCGTACGATATTGTGTTTCGAGAGGAATTGTGGTGAATACTGGATACACTAGGCGTGAAAGATAAAGTCACTAATCTTTTGAAGGATATCTATAAAGGTAACAAGGTAGTTATAAAGTGGGAAATACAGGTATCCCAGACTACAGAGCTAAAATGGGGTCTTAGGGAGGGGTGTCCTATGTCACCCTTTTTGTTCATGATGTACCTACAAGGATTAGAGTCAAAATAGAGGGAAGCGGACTGGGCTTCAACCTCTCTTTCGTCAAACAAGAAAAACTCTTTGAACAGGCACTATCAGCATTGTTGTACGCAGATGATATAGTGCTAATGGCTGACAACAAGGAAGATTTGCAGAGATTGATGGACATCTGTGGTAATGAGGGAGATAGGTTAGATTTCAGATTTAGTAAGGAAAAATCAGCAGTCCTGATTTTTAATGGCAATAAAGGTAGCGAGCTTAGAGTACAGGAGGTCACGCTAGAGATAACAGATAAATACAAATATCTGGGCGTATGGATAAGCAATGGGGCCGAGTACCTAAGGGAACGCGAAATCTACGTGACGACTAAAGGTAACAGGAATGCAGCGGGGATGAAAAACAGGGCAATGTGGAATTACAATAGGTATGATGTTGTGCGAGGAATATAGAAGGGGGTCATATTTCCTGGTCTGACGTTTCGCAATGCGGTCTTGTGCATGAGATCAGAAGTTCAAGCAAGATTAGAAATTAAGCAACGTGGAATAGGTAGGCTTGCCTTAGGTGCTCACGGGAATACACCAAATCTGAGAGTACAAGGTGATATGGGATGGACATCATTTGAGGGCAGGGAAGGTAGCAGCAAGATAAAACTTGAGAAGCGATTGAGAGAAATGGGGGACAAGCGTTGGGCTAGGAAAGTATTCAGCTACTTGTACATGAAGAATGTCGATACAAAATGGAGGAAGCGAACCAGAAAATCGATTGGTAAATACTTTGAAAGTAGCAGGGGGCCAAACCAAAACGAATTATCGGTTAAGAAGATGGTGAAGGAAGCTGAGACCGATATGTTGAAAATCGGAAAGATTAAGAAGTTCGCACTAGAGGTCTATCATACTTTTAAGCAGGAATTTGCCAAGGAAAGGATCTATGATAATAATCGGGGTAGGTCTCTACTGTTTGAGGCCAGGACGGTAGTATTGCGAAGCAAGACATATCGAGCCAAATACGAAGCGGTAGACACGATATGCAGTGCGTGTGGAGAGGAAGGAAAAGTGCCGAACGCTTGATAATGTTCTGTAAAAGGCTTCACCCTATAGTTCAGGATGATGGCACAGAGTTCTTCAAAGCACTGGGGTTAAGGGACTGGGAGGGCAAAATAGACTTTAAGTGGGTAGAATTAACTAAAAGGAGGTTATCTGATTGGTGGCTAAAGTCAAGGCACGAGTGAAAATTAAACCCTTAACTGCAACGTACGAATCTTCAACCTCACTATTTAAAGGGAAAAAATAAATCTATTTTTTGGTTCATTAGGCAGTACGGCTTCGTGGCGCTAGCCACCGCCTGATCTAAAGAGTACAGTCATATCCATCTATTCATCCATCCATGCAGGCTTTATTCAGTGCTTCGCTTCTACGTGTACTTGGCCCGTTACCGGGCCCCGCCTGTGTCTGGACAAGCTCTTTATTCCTTCAAGAAGACGTCGGGGACATGCCAACACCAACCGAGCCCTGGTCCGACCCCAGACTGGCCCTCCAGGTCCCTTCGAAAGTATGAAGCGGCGCGGCGCCACGCTAACACTAACGCGCCGCGCCTGCACCACCGGGATGCAGCGTCTCGCCCAGCAGTCGACACCAACGACAACTGCGCCCTGTCGGTAAGCCCAGCCTTCTCCGGTCATTCCACTGATACAGCCTTGCCACCGCTGTCAACATCTGGAAATGTCACCAGCCCCGCGCCGAAAACAATGCAGCAACAGCGAGCATTCCTTAACAGCGTGCATGGTCCAGCAGCGTGCAACGCTGGCAGCGTCTCTGCTACTGCCAGCTTGATAACCACGCAAATGCCGGAGCCCGAGAGCCGTAATGCAACGTTGCCGTTGCAATGAAGCACGTTTGCTGCTGTTCCCACCGTATATGTGCCTGGTCTACCCATTAGAAATTCCGAGTCAATCGACAAGCGTGTTTCGACGAGCATTATTCTTTCCATCGCCAAAGTTTTGTCTTCCATCACTTCAGCTGACGACTCATAGACGGAAATGGACTTCACGGCGCCGCAGGTCCGCGAAGACGATACGCAATGCCCTGAAGGCAGCTGAAACACCGTTAGTGCTAATCCGAAACCTGCCGCGACCGCCCACCCCAGCTCCGAGCTCATCACCGTTGGAATCCAACTTGCACCCGGACTACTCACGCCGAAACTGCCTCTGTACGACCTCCTTGCTACCATCATAGCCGCCGTAAATCTCTCTCCAAAACTAGTGCGGAGGTCACCCTTCAGGCCAAAGCAGCTCAGAGCCTTGTGTTTCTGAAAACGCTCTCGCCCATCACAGCCCACCTGCTACTGTCCCTTGCAAGTCTGGAACTTAATGGCAAGCCGATCACATTTAAGCACTATGCCCCCAGTATTCCAATATCATGTCTCGGCGTCATACACAGCGTCGGAAGTCACTTCACCATATCTCAGCTCTTGCATGACCTCGAATCCTTTGCTTCAGACATACTACCTGTACGTATGATGGGCTTCACTGAATCCGTCCTCAAAACATTTGCCGGAACTGTCATCCCTCACTTTGTGTATTTTAAACGCGTCTCTTTCTGATTCCGTTCACATACACTTAAGCCCCCTACTTGCACTTGGTGCCTTTTTATAGGGCACCGTGCTTATCAATGCCCTCAACACAGCGTTCCGGCCAAGTGCCGCCACTGTGCATCTTTTCTACCCGCAGACCTTGATGCTCACGTTTGTGCCCAACCTTGGTGCATCTATTTCCAAGTCAACACCCACTCATCTCTCTACTCCACCTGCCCCTAACTTCTAGCTAAGCAGCGCGATTGTGCCAAAGCTGCTTTTCTTCGTCGCACAGCCACGCGCCAAGCCACTCAGCCTTCACCGTCCTCCTCTTCAGCGCATGACTTTCTTTCACCTCCCGCAACATTCCCCCGGGCTTCTACGCCGCCAAGGTGAAGGGCGCACCTCCCGTGTACCGTTCTTCATCAAACACACCTTCACAATCCTTGGGTAACGAGAGCCGCTCTTTCGATGTGCGACGACTGGCTATGTTGGAGCGCAACCAGCGCGAGCAACAGCGTGTCTCAAATGAGCTGCAACAGAAAATACTCGCACTGACGCAGACACTCGCAACCACTACTTTGTCTTTTACCTAACAACTCACGTAGCTCAATAAGCCACTCGCCACAATCACCACCCTGACCTCCAGCTCCCATGTAACCAAATTGGCCGACATGGTTGAAACCACTACCACTGCCCATCATACTCGTTCGGTTCAGCAGGAAAATTCGATTGTCCGGATTTTTACGAACCTCGAATCCCAATCCAAGCAACAGGAATCATTCACCTATATGCTTAACTCCCTGCAAGAGTCGCTTCCCCCGGCAAAAAAGAAGGAACGCGCACGCGCATGCGCTTCCTCTACTTCAAAGACCTAGATGGCACGTGAAAAGGCTCTCGAGATTTTTGAGGGGAACTGCCGCAACTTTCGTCATAATAGGACTCCTCTCTACCAATATCTTCTCACCCGCCCCACATTACCCAATTTTCTCATTATACAGGAGACTCGGACGGCCCTTACCGTCCCGGGCTACCATGCATATCACGCTACGACGGGAATGCCACTTGCGTCCATTTATGTACGCATTGACATTCCGTTGAACCAGTAGACGTACCCTCCACCCTCCTGAAATATGTAGTCGGTGTGGTCTATTACCAACCATCTCTTGCTCTGATGTCATTTTACAACCCCCCCGGTCACATCCGCTTTGTTTAGTGCTCTTGGCGACTTCCTGCACTCCATTCCATAGACAAACCATATTCTCCTTGGAGTGACTTTAATGCTTCCCATAAGCTCTGAGGTTACCCCGAAACGCTCAAATCAGGTCGCCTTCTGCACTGCCTCACCCAGGAATGCCATCCCACCCGATACCCATGACACCCTTACTCGAGCGGGCACTGTTTTACAGCGCTCCACCACACCCGATCTCACTTTCTCTTGTAGTTAGTTCCTTTCCTTTTCATTGGCAGGTGTCAGCTGAAAACCTTTTCAGGAATCACTTTCTCATACACATCACCACCCCTCTTTCCCACAACAGGCGGAAACAACGAGTCGCTCACACTGACTGTGAAGCATTCCGTAATAACCTTTTGTCCGACTCCTTTGAAACTTATGACAACTGGACGTCGCAGATCTCCACAGCAATGACATCCTGTTGTCGCCGCGCTCGTTTTAAACTCCCCGTTTCTGACTCTGATCCTCACTTCCTTCGTTTATGGAGACGTCATCAACGTTTGAAACCCTCCCTCCGCTCCCAGCCACACAACGTCCAACTTTCCTCCCGCATTGATTCTCTGCGGGTTAAATTCATCGCTTACTGCATTTTCCTCGAGCACTCTCGTTGGAACACGCTGTGTGACGGCCTTGACTCCACACTGCACTCGTGCAGTGTGGAGTCACACTTTTTCTGCTCCCAGCCACATAACGTCCAACTTTCCTCCCGCATTGATTCTCTGCGGGTTAAATTCATGGCTTACTGCACTTTCCTCGAGCACTCTCGTTGGAACACGCTGTGTGACGGCCTTGACTCCACACTGCACTCGTGCCCTACATGGTCTCTGTTTAGGTCTCTTTTAAGTACCAAGCCTGCCGTTGCACCCACCCTAGGTAAAGCTCTCACTCAAGGGAGTCGAACAGATGTCATTATGTGACGCGAACAGATGACATAGGTAAATGACACATCCAAACATGACAATCATGACATGCGTGTCATGTAACAACTTGACTCATGCCACGCTTATGATGCGCTCGCGGCCGTTTCACAAGCGTCACGTATACCTAATTTTGTATTACGCTACGTGAATGCATGACGAAAGTATGTGACTGTGCAAACATGATAATCGTGAGATGCATATCATCTAACAACGTGACTACATGCCACACTCAGGATGCTCTGGCGTCGGTTTCACTTGCCTCAATTACGCCAAATTTGGCATTAAGGGACGTTAACAGATTTCGAAGGTGTGATACTGGTGCAAACATGATAAACATGAAATGCGTGTCATGTACCAACATGACTACAGGCTACGCTCATGATGCGCGCGTGGCCGTTTCGCTGGCTTCACATGTACCAAACTCGGTATTGCGTGATGCGAACAGACGACATAGGTAAATGACACATCCAAACATGATAATCAAGACATGCGTGTCATATAACAATATGACTAGATTCCACACTGATTATGCGCTCGTGGCCGTTTTGCTGGCTTCACATATGCCAAATTTGGCATTACGTGACGCTAATGGATGACGAAGGTGTGTGACTGGTGCAAACATGATAATCATGAGATGCGTGTCATGTGAGAACATGACTACATGCCGCAGTCAAGGCGCCAATACAATTCGACGTGACGCGGTGCGCGTGCACACCAGCGTTCATTTTGTTGCGTCACGGCCAAGGATCAAGTAACGTTGGTCACGGCGGCGTTGCTACGCCAGGCGCTAGTCCTGCAATGGACTCGCAGGCACGTGCCGTGCTGCTTTGTTTTGACGCATGCGCTTTTCAGCGTGTCCGGCGTCCCTCCGTCACGAAAAGAGGGAGACGCAGTGTTTTCTGGGTAACGCTTCGGCGCTAAATGCATTATGTCGTATTTCGCGCTGGTTGCCGTCCGGCCACGTCGATGGACGCTGGTCACGTCAGGCGTCAGACTATAGAGTGCTCGCGTTTTGCTATCGTAGCGGCGCTGTTGCCCAGCGGGCGCACGTGTTAACGGTATAGGGCCCTTCAAATGCGCTCGTGGCCGTTTTGCTTGCTCTATATATACGAAATTCGGTGTTACGTGACGTCAATGAATGACGAATTATATGACTGGTGCAAAGGTAATATCCCTGACACGCGTGCCATGTAAGAACATGACCAGATACCACGCTCACAGTGGGCTGGCGGCCGTTTCGCTAGCTCCACGTATACGAAATTTGGTATCACGTGACGTGAGTAGCTAAACGACACATCTAAACATAATAATCATGACATGGATGTCATGGATGACATCATTTACTTCCACCTCGTAACGTTGTGCTGATTTTAAAGTGACATATCTATAATTATTATTTGTGCTTCGCATATCATTGGTTCCCACTGTACGTGAGATCTGACAGTTTTAAGTGTGAATACACTTCATAAGCGACCCCCAACCATCCACCGCTGTCGGCGGCGTCCGCAGTCTTCTCTCTATCTTTAAAAGAAAGAGGACTTGGCGGGCCACAGCGCGACGCTCTACCGAATAAACCACGGACGCGACGCTGATATCGGTGTCAGTAACGCGCCTTATATCTTTAACGCCGCTGCGCGCGTCCCCCTCCCCCTTCGCTCGCTCCTCCGCTCTCCTCGCTCGCTGCAGCTGCGCGCGCACCCCTCTCTCTCGCGCGCCTGCCTTCTCTCTCAGTCTCCCGTCGAGAGCGGGTCGTGCGATGGATGTCCCTGAGGCAACGCTACCATCAACAACGAATGCAGTACAACCGAATGCCAGCACTGCACCCGTCGTTGGAGGTGACGGTACCGCGGTGGTTTCGCCGACGTTGGAAGACAAGGCGGCGCTGCGAAGGGCTCGTGAGACCGAACGTAAGCGGGCGAAGCGTGCAGCGGATGCCGAACTGCGTGCTCGCGAGGCCGAGTGCAAGCGGGCGAAGCGTGCAGCAGATGCCGAACTGCGCGCTCGCGAGGCCGAGGACAAGCGGGCGAAGCGTGCAGAGGATGCCGAACTTCGCGCTTGCGAGGCCGAGGACAAGCGGGCGAAGCGTGCAGCGCAAGGGGAACTGCGAGCTCGCGAGGCCGAGATGAGGCGTCATCATCGAGCCGCAAACGCGGCCCAAGAAGCGGAACGACAACGCAAGCGTCAGGCGGAGAAGGGCGATGAAGGCCGGCGTCAAGACGCCGCTCGCAATCGTCAACGGCGAGTGGACGTTCCCGAAGCCGTTCGAGCCAGTGAACGTGCCGCGCGGGAGAGGGTGCGAGCCTTGGACTTTGCTCGTCCGGACGCGCGTTTCAAACGCGACTTTGTGGATCGCAGCTTCGGTCACAGCTGCGCCGTGTGTGACGGGCTGTGGTTCGATAACAATCTGAGCTGCGTTTCCGGCGTGAGAAACAAGACCAACAGGTTGAACGCGTTGCGGGTTCTTTGGAACGAGTTCGGAAGACGGTCGGGCGAACACCGATGCGACGACATGGATGCGCAAGACCCATGGTTGGCTCCCTTCGGTGCGTTCCGGGTGTGTGCGTCTTGCCGAGAGTCCCTGCTGGCCGGGCGGGTTCCGCCGTTGAGCAAGAGCCACGGCTACGCGTACCCGCCTCGTCCCGCGGACCTCCCCGATCTGAACCCGGTGGAAGAGCGCCTCATCTCGCCTCGACTCCCCTTCATGCTTCATAGACTCTGCGTTCAGTAGGAACTGTACGGTCCGCTCCGTCTTGCCGTATCCGCTCATCGTACATTTCTCGGATCACGAAGCGCTGGTACTGACCGTGAGCTACTACGATAACAGGAATAGGTGCTAATCTGTAGTATAGTTTCTCTGTGTGTGTGTGTGTGTGTGTGTGTGCGTGACGCGCTCGCGATGTGTGCATATAATGCATCGTACGAAAATCGTGAAGTGTAATTAAATAATACTTCGTATATAATGTATCTGTGTACAAATGCTTCATGACAAACAACACTTCATGCACGGGGTGATGCTATGAGGGGGAGTAAAGTTAAATCCATTGGCATTCGCCAGTGAGTTAACGTAAACTCCCCCGTGTGATCAAATTGCGATTCCCAGGAACCATTACACCATAAAGGCACCATAGTGTGATTAATAAATATAATAGTGTGAATTAATAAATACCCCTCATAGAATCACCCCGTGCATTCGCACTTAACCATGTTCATCCTCGGGGAAATGCTTGGGAGTTTTTTTTTTTGACCAGCGTTGTTTTGAGTTGTACTGCCTGTTTCTACGGGATCATATGGAAACGCTGGCTTAGACGTGGTAGAAAATATGAGTACAATGAGTGCGCGAACGCGTAGGAGCTTTCCGCGGCTGTCGTCTGCTTGATTCGCTGGGCGCCAAGGCAGGGACGCGAACGCATTCGAAACGCTGGCACAGGAGCCCCGCATCTCGTTGCAATTCACGGGGGAAAATGAGGAAAAAAACGCTCACGTTCTCTTATTGAGTTTCATTATTTATTTAGATTTATTATTCTCTTCAAGCAACAAACACATAACTCTTCATGTCGTTGTAAATAATTTTTGTCATGTGACGTACCACTGTTGGCAACGGCAGAGCATAGTCGTCTACGCAGAGGACCCAAATAACTGCATTGCCGTGTACGTAGGATCATTCATACGCGCACGTCATGCCCTCATTCTCTGGGCGCGAACCCTCAAAAGGAAGGAGGAGCACCGTTCATTTTGAAATTTTACCCATAGGTACCGCACACTGACCAGATGAAGCTGCGTTGCTCACGCTGCCCCGTCTCAGTCTTTAACATTCGCCGTTAGGGGCACGCGGACAATAGCACGCGTCTCCCATGTATTCTGGCCACAATCCGCTGACAGATGCAGGGAGCGAAACGCGCACGTTGCGTTCCTTTTTCATTGAGGCCTTCTCGTGGTTGCTTTTTTTTATCTGCTAGCCTATGTATTCTGGCAATGCAGTCGAACTGCAAAACTCTACTGAACGGTGCCTATTTCCGCGGCGCGTAGCGTTGCAAATTTTAGTAGACGTGCTCATGAACGCCACATGTACGCATTGCACTTATCAGCTCGAAATTGTCAAACCTGGTGAGTGGCCCTTTTAGATATTTGTATTTACTTTAATTTATTCGTTGTGACTTTACGCTTTTGAACACGCGTGGAAGTCTCGTAATTTTAGGTGCACCTCAAATGCTGAACGCTGATCTGATGAGGAGGAGGAAAAAACCTTTATTGATGCTGGCTGTGCCAGATAGCCCTTATCCCCACCGGGCTGGTTGTCATCCCAAGTCCGGGACGTTATTAGTCGAGGCCACCACCCGATCCCGCTGAACTAGAGTTCGCTGTTCCTCTCGTGTGGAGCTATTGAGTAGGGTCGTCTCCAAGTCCTCTTTGGTGGAGTTGGGAAAGGGGGTCAATTTTGCGTTCATTTGGCAGGCTCAGACCATATGGTAAATGCTAGGCACTTCCTCACAGTACTGGCACTGTGAGGAAGTGCCTTATTTTTGGTTCGTAATATTTGAGTATGGCTGGAGAGAGCAGCGTGTTTGTCTGTAGGCGCCGCAGGACGCGCTCCTCCGTTTTCGAGAGTCCCTTCGCTGGTGCGGCATGCAAGCGGCGTTGCTCAATGTATTATTCTTTGATTTCTCAAAACCGTGTTAAAGGTGTGGGATGTTCAGGTCAATGAGGGGAACGTGGAGTTTTCCGGGAAGTAAGCACGCGGGCCGCTGCATGTGCAGCCTCGTTACCCTGTAGACCCTGATGTCCCGGAGTCTATATAAGACGTTTTGGGGTAGGATCGCGGTTCCTGATGCTGAATTTTAAAAGTCTATTAGCCAATGGAGAGACTTTCCTGCAAGATAGCTCTCGCAGGCTCTTCGAGAGTCTGTAACAATTTGTTTTGAATTTGGATGGGATACTGCCAGTGCAATGGCCACCTCCTCCGCCTTACTTGAGCTTGTGGCTTTGAAAATGAGGCCGTCCACCTGCGTTCGTTCATGTATTACCGCCGCCGTGTAGTATCCCCAAGGTGACGGCCCGGCCACATCGACGTAATACACTCCATTACTGGAGCCAAGCCGTTGTTCAAGCGCCTCAGCGCGCGCTTACCTTCTACCCTGGTGCGCCTCCTTCGTCATATTGTGCGGAAGCGGGGACACCCAGATTTTTGTTCTCCAAAGTGCAGTAATACGCTCTGCGTTTTCGATTTCGCATTCGTGCGGGATCAATAGGTGGTCCAGTAGGCGCCGCCCGGGGGGCATCTGCGTAAGACGCGTATATTGTTTTGTGAGGTGGGCTTCTTGAAACTCTTGTATAGAGTTAAAGACTCCCAATGCAGAGAGTTTCCGATTTTAAGTGCTGATGGGTAAATCAAGTGCGCACCTAATTACTTTCTTAAGAATAGCATCGACTCTGTTCTCTTCGTGTTTAGTCATTCATAAGTACGGTATTGAATATAAAATCCTGCTAGTTACAAAAGCATTGGCCAGCCGAATCGCTCTTCCTCGTAGCCCACCGCGCTTGTTTGACACTCGGCGGATCATATGCCCTACCTGTTCTCCAACTTTCCGTAGCTTGTATAGCGTGGTGCTGTTTTTTGTTCTGTTGTTAATTAAAAGGCCAAGCATTCGTAGTTCTGGAACCTCTCGTATGGTTGATCCTGATAACATCAAGTTTAGGGTCGTGCTATCTTTTATGTTTTCTCTGATATGCAGGAATTCAGATTTGGTTGGAGCGCACTGTGACCCACACTGGGTCACATAGTCCTCCACAATGGAGGCGGCCTGCTGCAGGCGGTCTTCGATTTCTTACAAACTGCCCCGATTCGTCCAGATTGTTATATCATCGGCGTGTATTGCATGATATAATCTTTCCACTACTGCCAATGCTTGCGGGAGCGTCATCATGGCAATGTTGAATAGCAGCTGAGATAGGACAGCTCCTTGCGGGGTTCCCCGCGTCCCCATTTTGAATGGACCAAGTTCCTCGTTATCTATGCGAATGAACGCCAGTCTCTCAGAGAGGAAGTCTCTGATGTAGGCAAATACTTTCTTACTGCAATGAACACTACTCAAGTTCTTCAGGATGTTTTCATGTTTAACGTTGTCGAATGCGCCTTTAAAGTTGAGTGCAAGGATTGCTCTGTCGTTGTGCGTCGAGGGAATAGGTTGAATAAAGTCTCGTTTTAGTTGCAAGAGGATATCTTGCGCAGAAAGGTGTGGCCTAAAGCCAAACATGGAATCCGCGAAATGCCCCTTCCTCTAGAAGTACGTGGCGAGACGGTCTCTAACTATTGTTTCCATTAATTTGCCGGCACATGAAGTTAACGATATAGGTCTGAGGTTGTCCGTGCTGATTTGCTTACCTGGTTTGGGGATGAATGTGACAACTGCTCTTTTCCATTGAGTTGGCAGTGGTTGGCCATTCCAGATCGCGTTAATGTACTGCAATAGATGCCGATAAGAATCGTCTGACAGATTTGCTAACAGCTTTACCGTGATCAGGTCTCGGCCCGGGGCAGTGCCCCTGCGCATTTTTTTCAGTGCTGCTTTCAGATCGCACATTTCAAAAGGGGCATCGAGCTGACTGTTTTGTCTACCTGCGTATTCATATGCGTCCTTTTTGGGATCCGTGGTGCGACATAGGTATCTAGCACACAAAGCATCAGCCAGCTGGGAGTTGGTTCCTTGCTGTGCAGGGCTCGACGGAGCTGCTTTTGCGCTTCTCCTCTGGTTTGGGCGGGGTCCACGAGAGTTCAAAAAAGGCGCCATGCTTTCCTTGTATTCATTTCTTTAGCTACAACATTGCACTATTCTATCCAATCGGATTCGTTCAGTTGTGCAGCATATTCCTCCACTTGCTTACTCAACTCGGTATTCTAAGTTTAAGCTTGCAGTTTAATTTGTTTTTCCGCCATCGTTTATTTAAGCTTCTGCGGGCGTCCCAAAGGTGGAGCAGGTACTTATCGACGGCGGGGGGTGTCTTCCGTTGTCGTCATATATGTAAGACACTTGGAATTGGCTGCAAGGAGCTGTTTTGCCCATCCCGTATATCCTCCCACCCCTGGCACAGAGGGGATCACCTGTGAGCAGAAGGCTGTCCAATCTGTCAGCTCAGCTTGGCTCCATGTTCTACGGCCTATGTTGGCAAAGAGTGTGATTCTGAGGATACAGTGATCCCTGCCGAGCGTTTCTTCTAAGTTTTCCCATGATGCGTGGGAAATGTTTTTAGTCAGTGATAGATCCAGGCAAGTATCTCGGTTTACAGAATTCCCAATTCTAGTGGGTTTCATTGGATCTGTGAGAAGCGATAGACGAAGAGTGGATATGAGTTCTGCCAATTTTCGTTCCTTGGGGACTTCGCAGCTGTAACCTCAGTGATAGCTGGGGGCGTTAAAGTCACCTAAAATCCCCAGTCGGTACTTATCTGCTTCCTTAATGGCCTTATAAAACATTTCGTTGAAGACACATTGCCTAGATTTTGGATAACTGTATACATTTAGAATGTACACTCTAGGATCTCGTCTTTTATTGGAAAGGACTTTGACATTTGGTAAGGACTTTGACATTTATGTATTTATGCGCCTCTGACAAATCAAGGTCTATCTGACAAGCGGCATACTCCTTGTGTACGAGAACACAGGTGGACGCACTTCCCTGAAATGAGTTTTAACCAGGCAATTTCGCCAGTGAGCCGGTTTCTTGTAGCGCCAAATCTGTAGGGGTAAAGTTTTGATTGTGCAGGAAAAGGTTAAGAGTGGCCCTCTTTTTTCTATCTTCAAACCCCCTGCACTTTCACTTGAAAATATCGAGTTGCTGTTGTTTGGGCCTTTTATTATTGTGTTTAGAACTGCCTGCCATCGTGGATTTATTATTGAGGAGGTGTCAATTTCGCCATTGCATCCAGCGTGGGAGCCTGGAGAGGCGTGGGGGACTCAGTTTGGTTTGTTAACGGCTGCGCTATGTTGATCTCGGATTCAGAGTTTGCCAGATTACGATGAACAATTTTGTGTTGGGGATGTTCTGTTGTCTTAATGCTAGTTTCGAGTCGGTCCAATTGGGGTGTGAGCCAATTTTGAATGGTTTGTAGTACACTGGCTGTGAGAATTGGCAAAACGCTCTCCTTGAGGTCTTGCATAACCGCTTGGACTGATAGGTTCAGCTGCTGCAGAATAATTTCTTGTACTGTAAGCTTGTTTTGTTCTTGATCTGATGATGCACTGCCGTCACTTCCCACAGAGATACGAGACACGTGCGAAGACGGACTACTTCGTATAGTGCTACATGTGCAGAAGCTCCGCCTCCGTATGTTTCCTTTCAGTGTAAAGAGCAATTGTCGCCTAGTGTAACAGCGTCTCTAGCTCGCCACATCACCTAATAATAGAGGTGACGTTCTGATAGATGTTATCAAAAAAAGGAAAGCACAGAGAGTAGTACGCGATTCAGTGGCCCGTTTAGATACCCTGTAAAGTGAATGAAAAGATCATCATCTCGGTAGCTGATTGAAGTAGTGGAGCGGGCGAGTTTCTGAACACGGCAGGTGTGGTCCCCGCCTGCGGAGAGCTGACTTTTCCCCTGTTATATCTTCTTGTTAAGGCGAAAGCATTTACTGTATCACGCTCACATCCGTTCGTCCATCCGTTCGCGCCATGTCACGGTGCCAGGTTGCCGCCGTGGTGCACCAATGGACGAGGGTCGCGTCCGTCACACTTTTCGTCGGACTCAACGTAGCTCGCACTTTGCTAGCGTAGCGTCACTGACTCAGTATTTCCAGTCAACTTTGGTCCTGTGCCGCAAGAAGATTAACGCATGCATGACATTTCAATGTGACCAAACCTGTCTCGATGGGCAGAGGCGTTTGCGGAACACACTTTCGAATTTACAAAGCGTCCTTCAAATACTTGTATCACAGTTACTACATTGCACTATAATCAGAATTATCAACTTACCATATACCTTGCTCTGGGTCATCATCTATTGCTTTTTATTAAGCTCATAGTGCCAGTGCATAGACAAA